>NW_015150511.1:344958-354813 GCF_000732505.1 Cyprinodon variegatus
TGCACCTTTCCAATGTCTGAGAGAAAAAAAAATTAATGAACATTTTTTAATGTATGACCACTGTACAGAAGACTGCCATATGATAGCGCTTTCTAGCTTGTTTGTCGTTTTGGTAACTACATCAAAATTACCGCTAGGTTGACAAAAATCACGCCATCTGGCGGAAAATCTCGCGGCTTTTTCAAATCACGCGTCTTTTTAAAATCACGCGAGAATATGTACAAAACAACAAAAATTGCGCCGGCTGGGCCGTTTTCAGCTAATGTCGATGATTTTAAAGTAATTTTGAGTGATAAATATTTTTTTTGCGATCACTGCACTCGCCCGGCGGGCAAATGCAATGAAATTTGTTCTCTCCTGACAAAAAAAGTACTTGCTCTGGGCGATCGGGCAATGGTTAACATCGAGCCCTGGAGCTGCTGTATTAGTATCAGAAATTACATTGAGTCTACATTAGACGTAACAGTAACATTGAAATGCTTATAAATCTTATTTAATACTGAAAATATTCAAATCAGCTGTCTTTATAAAGGCAGAATTGTAGAAGTTATTCCTTTAGAAAAGATAAAACCTCTAATTGCATTTTAATCATTCTCTCATGAGAGTGATATCTTCAGACTATTTGTTCTTCAACCTCAACAGGTTCTTCCAGAAAAGGAAACACTATTCCAAACACTTCCTTGTTTAGATCTAAGCTAAAAAGTAGAGGTTAATAACCAAATAATCCTGCTATTGAGCAGATAATTTATAGTCATAAACTTATTCACGGTAATTACATCCTAGAAAAGCCACAGTAAGCAGGAACTGATCCCACAACTTACACTGGATCCCTACTAACCCTGCTTTATGAAATGGGCCCCTGGACAAGATATGAATCTGCTTTTTTTTTAGTTCTGCAGGGATTATATCAAACCTGCATTAAGCAATAATAAAATACCATCTGATGAAAATTTATTGAGTATTGGAGAAGTAATGGATCAGATTATACTGTGCAACTATTTGTAGTTCTTATGTTTTATTGTAAGAAAAACAGGTTACAAAGAGTAAATATTAAATTTCAGTTTGAGTTTTACTTATTCAATATACAATAAAACAGCAGATATAAAGATAACAATAAATGATAAAAATAGAAAAACAAAATAAGAACACAGGTTTAAATCAGATCAATGTTGCTAATCAAAGTGCAAAGTAGTTGATTAGATTAACCTTTAAGCAAATTAAGAGACTCACAAAACATTTCAAATAACAATTTAGCTTGTTTATTTCCGGGTTCTGATGTCCTTAAAAGCCCCGCCCACAGAACACTATGTCCTGCCAGCACCAGTTAATCTATAACACCGGTCCGGAGCCGAGTCCGCGTTGCTACTGTCCACAGTTAGCATGGCGCGCGCCATATGTTAGCAGTTGGTTTGGTTCACCCGCTGCTCCAAGCCGGACCACCGTCCGGTTCGGCCCCAGGTGGATTGTCTTACCGGGTTCTGGTCGAACCTCGAGTTCGGAGCTTCTACGGTGTGAACAAATCTGAGTCTTCTTCTCTTCTTCCGGCTGTATGTTTAATCCAAGCCTTTCAAAATAAAAACAGCGGTGACGTCACCGATTTCAGGGCACGAGTGGAACAGAGTCCTGTGAAGGACATTTACAGAACGCAGACAAAACAGAACCAAAGACGTGACTTTAAAAAAATAAATAAAGCGAGCCTATAAAGATTAAGTTAACAAAGAAAAAAACATAATCAGGGGAAACAGCCTTTAACATTGGTCAGACAGTCCTGAATAAATAATATAATTTTGACAGAATAATTGGATGTTTCAGCCTGTTGTCTAAAAACGTGAAAAATGTGTTTTACTATTTCAAAGTAAATCCTTACTAAGATTTCTATTCAAAAATGTTCAACTGATTGATTATATTAATCTCACAATGGAGAAATTTACTCCTTACATCAGCTCAAATAGTCAAAGGAGAATAATGAGCGAAAGGAAGAAAAAGATGCATGGGATAAATATACAGTATATACAGTGTATCCACATATCACAGCTTTTTTATAGCAGTGTTACTGCACAGGGTGTTTACATGTTTATTTATATAGATGGATATTTATTTATATAATTATTTCACTGGGTGTCAAATGTAGAGAAACAGGTTATTGTAAAGGGTATTAAATGGTAAATTGCACATTATATATTGTGCAAGTTATTGCCATTGTAGTATTGCATTGTAGAGTCTGGTTGCAGCAGGAATTAATGACCTGCAGTAGCGCTTCTATTTCTAAACAGGGTGTAAAATTCTTTCACTAAAGGAGCTGCTCAGCTCCTCTACAGTCTGGTGCAGAGGGTGAAAGGTGTTGTTCATGATGGATGTAAGTCTGGACAGCACCCTCCTCTCAGCCACTTCTTCCACTGAGTCCAGATTGAAGCCCAGGACAGAAGTGGCCTTCCTCATCAGTTTGTTCAGTCTCTTTCTGTCCCAGTCTGTGCTGCCAGGGGCCCAGCAGACAACAGTGTAGAGGAGGGCTGATGCCACCACGGAGTCATAGAAGGTTTTAACCAGGGGCCTGCTCAATCCAAAGGACCTCAGCCTCCTCAGGATGTAGAGGCGGCTCTGGCCCTTCTTATACAGGGTGTCTGTGTTATGCGTCCTGTCCAGTTTATTACTGACGTGAACACCTTGGTATTCAAAACTCTCCAGTTTCTATGTCCTGCCCCTGGATGTTCACGGGGGAGTGAGATGGAGATCTTCTCCTGAAGTCGATCACAATCTCTTTGGTCTTACTGGTGTTAGGTAGCTCTTCTCACAACAGTCCACAAAGTTCATGATGACCGATCGATACTCCAGCTCATTCCCCTCAGAAACACAACCTACAATGGCTGAGTCATTGGAGAACTTCTGGAGGTAGCAGTTATATGTTATAGGTGAAGTCTAAGGTGTAAAGGGTGAGAAGGAACTTCATCCAGAAGTTCTTGGAGTCAAAGTCTCTACACAAAAAGAACAGAAAAAAAAGAACACCATAGAACATCATCCTTTATAAATGGAAAATTGAAATAAACACATACTTACTATAGACTTTGGTTAGTAACTGATTTTTTCTTAGATTACATTTTTTAATTATGTTTTTTTTTATATATATATATATATGTTTTTTTTTATTTAAAGAGTAACACAAAATTGCAAGATTTAAAATGTCTATAAAGAAATTCTACACCAACCAAATGCTGTTCTGAGGGTTCTAGAATATCCAGTTTACAGTAGTTACAGTTCTCCTCCATGGGGTGGCGCCATTCAACCAGAAGTTCCGGTTGAACTCCCTCTGCCAGGAATCCAGGAATCCAGAATTCTGTCTGATAGTTTGTTCTCTGGTTCAGCCGACTGTTCAACCAATCAGCAGCATCTGTTTAGAGCTGGATGAAATGTCTCTAAAGGTGGGAGACCTGTCCACCCTGAACGATCCCCAGTCCTTCTCATGGACACACAGACACATATAACAATATTACACAAACTCACACCTAAAGACACTTTGGCGAGACCAGTGGATCCAGGACCCAGTTGGTCCTGGATCAGTTCCACACCCTAAAATAAAGCTAGTTGTCTCATTTTACTTTTACAGCACTGTTAGCTTAATAAAGTCAATAAATACAAATTTATAACGACAGCAGACATTTACAAGAGAAAAAACAGCAGTTAATAGCAAGAACAAAAGCAACAACGTTGGTAATATGAGGGTTCTAAAGTCTATTGCCAACTGGGAGGAAGAATCTGTGACGGCCAACTTTGGTGACCCTAGGAGCCTGTCATTGAAGAAGCTTTTTTCCCCTGGAAGTGAACCTTTCAGTCTGGTTCCTCTGTTCCATCAAGTCCCTAAAGCTACAGTTACCGGATCAAGAACTGGTCCTTAGCTCCATGTTTGTCTTGGTGATTCTCAGTCAGGGCACCCCTTCACTCCTTACAGAACCAGTCATTACTCTGCCTGGTTAAATTATCAGAATCAGGCGCTGACCTAAAAAGATGAGGAGGACTTATTTTTAAACAAATCATTTCACAATTATCAGGCTTGTTACAGGTGGTCTACCAACACCTCCCAGCCTGACACATACTAGAATCATTATTTCTGATTACTGTTTCCATGCTGAAGGTCAATCACTGGTGAAACAGCTTTTCTTTCCAGTTGGTCTCCTTCTTTGAGCCTCTGTTGTTTAGAGACATGCTGCTGCCTTTGCATCTCAAAGCTCATCAGCTTTAATAATTTCTCCTTCTTCAGCTTCTGCTTGGCTTTGATTCGTTCTCCCTCAAAATGTTCCTAAGAAAATGTATTTCAAACCTTCCTACACTGGTTCATTTACAGGTCCCTTAGCAAATTCCTCTCCAGGTTCCACCTCAGGTTCCCCTCTAGATTCTTCCAAAGTTTCCTCCTAACCTTGGTTCCTTCTTAGATTCCACCCTGGATTCCTCTCACAATTCCTCTCAAAGTCCCATTCGAGGGTCCTACCTAGTGTCTTTCCTTGGTTCCCCCAAAGGGTTCCTCTTTTGATTTTTTTTCCCAGGTTCCTCCCTCAGTTCCTCCTTCTTAGGTTGTTTCCAAGGCCCTCCCCAGAATCTTTCATGGATCGCTCCAAATTAGCCCTTTTTATATGTTTCTCTAGGTTCCTCCCTATAGGTTCCTCTATAGGTTCCCTCCAGGTCAGTTGATCGGTTCATTTTTCTAATCAGTTTTAGGTTAATTCTCCTCAGTGCAATTTACCTCCAGGCCATTTAGCTGCACTGCTGAGTCTTTTGTTTGTTTATTACCAAATGAATAAATAAAACCTTCTAAGTTGTTTGTTGTTCTGAAGGTTTCTGAGTCTGGTCCTTGATCTGTCCTTAAATTCATGACCTTTTCTGTTTATGTGTTCCCAAAAACCAGCCTTTGCTCTGATGCTGCACAGTAAACAGCAACATTCAGAGGTCAGAGGTCATTTCCTCCACGCTGCAGCAGGAGGAATCGGACCAGCGACCTGAGCCAGGGCGGCGTGTGGAGATTTTAGCCTTTCAAACCATCCAGCTGTGTTTTCAGTGAGGAGAAACGCAGCATGTTTAAATTTTC
The DNA here is from genome assembly GCF_000732505.1 of Cyprinodon variegatus. Classification (NCBI taxonomy): domain Eukaryota; kingdom Metazoa; phylum Chordata; class Actinopteri; order Cyprinodontiformes; family Cyprinodontidae; genus Cyprinodon; species Cyprinodon variegatus. Next base: position 350,033 of record NW_015150511.1, read on the forward strand.
ATCAGATGCTTCCCTCTGAGAGCAGCATGAATAATTCAGGCGGCGTTCAGGTCGACTCTGCAGAGCTCAGCGCTCGCATCATCCTGCAGAGTCCACTTCAGCTTCACATGACGAGCTGCAGAATGCTGCGCCTGCAGGGCTCTGATCCACTCTGCTCAGAAGGTTTGCTTTTGATCGGCCCAACATGCATTATGGTTATTTTACCAATCCTATTCATCCAGAACCATTGATACCAGAAATCCAAAGACCTTTACACAACATCAAATAACAGACGTTGTGTTAAAATACAGATATTGATAGAATACAGATATTGAAGGTTTAAAAGATCTAAACGTCTCAAACAATTTATTTGATTCTTTGACCCAAATTTTGAACCAAAATCTTCAGCTTTAAAATATGAGAAATATGAGATCCAGATATGAGAAGCAGGGAAACTATAAGCTGCTTAAGCTGGTTCTGGAACCTCTGTCGCCGAGTCAACAGGTCTCGTAGGAACTACATGGTCCCTTTCTTACCAGTAACCATGGCAGTGATTTAAGAACCGGCTTCTGTTCTGTCCTGTTTGGACAGGAAAGCTTTTATATTGGTGATGTCTTTAAAGATGGAGGCAGATTTAGAAATAGACCAGAGTCCAAAGAGACACCCAGGTTTCTCATCTCCTTTTCAGTATTTAGTCCCACTGTGTACAGTGGTGAGCTGATGATTATCCTCACATTATTCAGACATAAATTGATGATTTCTGTGCTTTCTGGAGGAAGTTTTGACTGACCCAGTCATTGATATCATTGAGTGGACCAGGGTCAAGCAGTAACATGGAGATGTAAACTTGTGCATCATCAACAAACAATAGGAGACAATGTTTATTACTGTAAATATATATATCAAAGTATTCGTCTACGTACTTCTTCCATATTTGTTATAATGTGTGTGCTACTGGCTGTCAATAGAGTTTTTGAGAACATCGTGGATCTGTTTCGTGTTTCCAAAGAGCAAAGGAACTGCGCACAGATGGCAGGAGAGGATGAGAATATTAATCAGGATATTTCATTTATAAGAAGACTGAAAAGCTTTTGGTATCCAGAGGTCATCGTTTCAATTTCCAAAAGCAACATAATTTATAAAATATGTCGCTAAATCATCTCTGCAGAAACAGAAAAAAATATTTTATCAATAAAAGGAGATTCTGTTATTTTACAAGAGGCAACATACAAGTTTTAAAATTTACAAAAAGGAATAGGAAAACAGATTGCCTGCAGAAGTCCTCGAAAAATATGGAGTGAAATTTGTTCCATTAATGTTACAAGCAAAGAACACGTTTTGTAAATGGAACATTGGAACCAGAAATTAAACTTTAAAAGACATCTTAATCAAAAAGTTTTGAGAGTAAATTTGCTCTTTCTTAGATTTTTTTTTCAATAATTCATTTGTTTCTTTTATTTCCCCAAATTTTATCTTTACAAGTTTCTGTTGTTTGTATCGGGCTTGAAATGAATAGAACATGATCTAAAGATTGTTGTTATGCAGACAGAAATAAAAACGTCTCCCCTCGCTCTAGAGAAAAGCCTGAACCCCTGAAATGAAGAGAATCTGATCTGTGAAAAAAATAAGAAAAGACTGCAATATATAAAATGAATCCTAAAAAGTATAAGTATAATAAGTATAAAATATAAAATAAAAATTTCATAAAATTAGATACAATAGAAAAAATAATGGTTTTAAAAAATAAACTGGGAATGTTTTTTTCTATTTGTGGATTGTTTTCTTTTTAAATTTACAAAATGTGTCTTTTACAAAAATAATTGAACAGAAATCACTCCATAAAACATACATTGTTTTACAACTGTATAAAGAAATAGAAGAGGGAAGATTTTAGTTTTAATTCCTTCTGCCAATAATCATTCATGCTGCAGAAATTGAATAATGAGAAACAGATGGAAGAAGCTTTTCCAGACTGAGTAAAATGCAGCATTGCAATTTTGTCTATCCAAAATACATTTTTATGACAGATGATATGCTTCTATTTTTTTTTTTTTTCATTTCTAGAAGTCCAATTATGCTGACCCATTCACTGACAGTACTGTCTCTTCTGTCTGGTTATTGCTCTCAATCCTTTTATTCTCCCATGTAGATATTATCAAGTCTAGGTCTGATAAATCGTCCTGAGGTTGCTAAATTTGTATATTTGTTATTCCAGTATCTTGCATGTTCTCATGATCAGCACATGTTCTGCAAAACACACCATATCTTTGCTCCTGCTGTTTTCCTCTGCTTACAGATGCAATCTCATGTGGACTTGGTTAGTAGGTTAGCTTTGCACACTCTACACCTTCGAAAAATGAAATCTTTTTGATCAGGGTGTTAGATCTTCATATATAAACAGAAAAGACAGATTTGTGTTGTGAAAATTGAAATTTGTATCTGTTGGGGCAGTAAGAGTCTTGCACACCTTTGCTTCTTGGCTGGTATAGTTCATGATAAAATGGATTAATACATGAATGAATGATCAAATTTTGCTCAGAGAGCTAAAAACCCAGCTACTAAAATCCAATAAGGAGATAAAAACAGAGACTTTTGACACAGATATCACAGAATCACCACACTGTTATCCTATAGGAGAAAGGATACCCCATAGTCTCACACAGGCTGGTACTATGGAATCAAATGCAATGATGACCAAGCACTTATGGACATTGGCTACCGCTATAGAGCTGCACCTGATGTGCACAATACAGGGGAAGAGGTTGTGAGCTCAGCAGAATCACGGCTAGGGGCTAAAGCCATGAAGGATAAAATGGACATGCTAATAGAGAACGGCACTTCGACCCAAACCACATTAGCGGACAGCCAACAAGTAGTTAAAGGCGCACGTGTGTTTAATGTCCCACAGCCCTGCAGGGACGATATATAGCTCCAAGTCTATGGCTAAAGGCTGGAGCCATGATGCTGACTGTGAAATATCATCAAAACTGCTGGGAGGAGTAGGAGGAGGAGGAGGGGTGGAAGGAAGGAAGGAAGGAAGGAAGGAAGGAAGGAAGGAAGGAAGGAAGGAAGGAAGGAAGGAAAAAGGAAGGAAGTGGGGAAGGAAAAAGTGAGGTAGGAAAAAGGAAGGAAGGAAGGAAAAAAGTGAGCTAGGAAAAAGGAAGGAGGGAAGTAAGGAAGGGGCAATGGTGGCGTAGTGCTTAGAGCTTGGAAACTTGGTTGTGAGTTCCCACAGACGGTCAAAAGACCCTTAACCCCACACTGCTCCCCAGGCGCCGCAAATGGCAGCCCACTACTCCCCAAGGGAATGGTTTAAATGCTGAGAGGGAATTGTGTTGCTCTGTACTTGTGACAGTGTGATGACAATAAAACGCTGAAAAAAAGGAAGAAGGAAGGAAGGAAGGAAGGAAGGAAGGAAGGAAGGAAAAAGTGAGGTAGGAAAAAGGAAGGAAGGAAGGAAGGACCCCCACCTGACTCCCCTCAACCCTGTTCAAGGTGAGCCAGAGGCCTTGATCCGGCCAATCAATACAAGCTGATGGAGCTTCAGGATGTGATCAATAACTTTCATAAGGAGGAGGATGGGGGGGTTGGGCAGCGTCTCCCTCGGTCAGTCAGAACTTGGCTCACATCTAGCCTCCATCTAAACCAGGGGTTCCAGAGTGGGGTTGGGACCCCTGGGGATTTGGCAGACACCAAGTGTGGGGTCAGACGATGGTTTCTACAATCACTGAGGTATATGGAAAGATGTGGCTTATTATTGAGGGAGGTTAAGCCTCCCCTGTTAATTTTGATGATGATGAATGATGATTGCCAATCTCTCCTCCCCTCTGGAGCAGCAGGACACTCTATGACAGAGGTCACGGGTTAGTGGACCGCTGTCCGGATCCGTACCTACCTACTGGCTAATCTGGACCCCAACTGATTTAAAACATTTATAAATTTCTGCATGTTGTCTAACTTCACTTGTGTCGCTTCTCCTGTTAATACGGTAAAGCCATCCGTAGCATCTGGGACCAGGCTGCACGTGATACAAATTAGCCAATGAGCTGCTGTCAGTCTGGGTCGCTGCGGCGAGCCACGACACAGCATGGAAACCTTTGGCAAGCCGGGCGATGGGAAAGCAGGAGAAGACGATGAGAAAAACAGAGCAGAGAAAGCGTCGACTGCTGGAAGAACTGTTGTGAACTGGTGAAAGAAAAGGGAAATGACGTGCTCAAAGATGACCCTGCACATTAAGAGGATGTTCGGCTCAACCTGATGCTGTGAAGCAGGATTCTCCACCATGAACAGAATCAAAAATAAATATGGATCCAGGCTCAAAATGAGCACCTTGATATGTGCTTGAGAATGTTGCCATTCAAACCCAGGTTTAAAGCCTTGCGTAAAGCCTAAAGCGTAAAGTTCAAGTATTTTATAAAATATGTGAATCAGGAAATTGTCTGTTTACCAAACTGAACGATTGTTGTTATCTACTTCAAAAAACACTTTAGATTTTATAATAGAAAAGTGTTCTAATTTTATTTCTTATTCTGACATGTTATCCAATCAGGGCTCTACTTTCTCACTGCTTACTTCAATAGACAGTAGGGTTGTCACGATACTAAACTTTTCAACTCGATACCGATACTAAGGAAAATATTCGATACTCGATACCATTTTCGATACCACAAGAATAAAAACAAAGACTCCAAAATTCTACAGAAATATTTTCATTAATAAATAAATACAATAAACAATAAAAACAATATTTTGAGGTTGTATGCTGTGCACAATATTAAGCATGTATATGTGTATATATATAT
>NW_015150511.1:354829-357269 GCF_000732505.1 Cyprinodon variegatus
AAGGAAGGAAGGAAGGAAGTGAGGAAGGAAGTGAGGAAGGAAAAAATGAGGTAGGAAGAAGGAAGGAAGGAAGGAAGGAAGGAAGGAAAAAATTAGGAAGGAAGGAAGGAAGGAAGGAAGGAAGGAAGGAAGGAAGGAAGGCTTATTTATCAGTTGTTCTTGGAAAGTATAATTTCGTTACAATGTTCTAGGTTCTTTCTGGTCCAGAGGGTCGATAAGTGAAGGTTCTAGCTGTTCTGTTGGACCAAACAGCAGTTAAAAACATGGCTACCATGGTCTCAGATGGAGACCAGGAGGAGGTACCATCGGATGACTTTCTGGTTCTGCTGAGGGACTTCATGTCCATGTAGGTGATGGACATGGACATGGTGATGGATGGCATCTGAACCTCAGACTTGTTTCATCGTTGGACGTCTGTCTGAGGCACCAGACGTAGAAGAAACACATCAGGTGGAAAGGCTGTGGCCGGTACCATCAACCATATTGGTCCGTGCATCCACCTTTCTGAGGTGCTGTGGTAGTGTGGCAGGTTGCCATGGCAACTCCCTGAAACACTACCAGGTGTCAATGTAGAAGTGCTGCCCCTGCTGCCTTACCAGGAAAGTTCTGGAGTCCCGGTTGGTGACCTTGATGCAGGAGGCTTTGCAGTACTGTTCTGGACACCATCAGCAGAACGGACCTCTGGGAGCTCAGTGTTGGCTCAACACCGCTGTCTTCCTGTCACAGCGGATCAATACGCTCATTATCAATAATCAGCTGCTGAGGAGGAGGAGGAGGAGGAGCGACCTGCATCTCATTTCAGCATCAGAACCAACGTCCTCTGAAGCTCATCTTAACACTGCTGCTCCAAACTGCAGCAGAATTCTGCCGTGTTCTGGTGTCATTAACAAAGCTGCAAGACAGACAGACAGACAGGGACAGGCGGGTGGACAGAGAGGAAGACAGACAGCTGACAAGAGTAAATTCATCAGGGAATATTCATTTTCAGCTACGTGAATCACCATGGTAACTAGTGTCTATCACTGATTACATTAAACACATCCCACTTAACTGTGGGACTTTTGATTTGAAGGCGCCACAGGAAGTGACCAGGAGCTGTTATAGTTGGGTCCAGTTTCACACCTTATGCTGACCTCCATGGTGTCGCTGCTTCAGCATTTCATTGCAGCAGGATATTCACACCTCAGAGGGAGCGACGCTCTGCAGCCCCTCTGACTGAGTGGTAATTATCCCCCCATACACACACACACACTGACTCAGGGCCCCCCACCTGACTCCCCTCAACCCTGTTCAAGGTGAGCCAGAGGCCTTGATCCGGCCAATCAATACAAGCTGATGGAGCTTCAGGATGTGATCAATAACTTTCATAAGGAGGAGGATGGGGGGGTTGGGCAGCGTCTCCCTCGGTCAGTCAGAACTTGGCTCACATCTAGCCTCCATCTAAACCAGGGGTTCCAGAGTGGGGTTGGGACCCCTGGGGATTTGGCAGACACCAAGTGTGGGGTCAGACGATGGTTTCTACAATCACTGAGGTATATGGAAAGATGTGGCTTATTATTGAGGGAGGTTAAGCCTCCCCTGTTAATTTTGATGATGATGAATGATGATTGCCAATCTCTCCTCCCCTCTGGAGCAGCAGGACACTCTATGACAGAGGTCACGGGTTAGTGGACCGCTGTCCGGATCCGTACCTACCTACTGGCTAATCTGGACCCCAACTGATTTAAAACATTTATAAATTTCTGCATGTTGTCTAACTTCACTTGTGTCGCTTCTCCTGTTAATACGGTAAAGCCATCCGTAGCATCTGGGACCAGGCTGCACGTGATACAAATTAGCCAATGAGCTGCTGTCAGTCTGGGTCGCTGCGGCGAGCCACGACACAGCATGGAAACCTTTGGCAAGCCGGGCGATGGGAAAGCAGGAGAAGACGATGAGAAAAACAGAGCAGAGAAAGCGTCGACTGCTGGAAGAACTGTTGTGAACTGGTGAAAGAAAAGGGAAATGACGTGCTCAAAGATGACCCTGCACATTAAGAGGATGTTCGGCTCAACCTGATGCTGTGAAGCAGGATTCTCCACCATGAACAGAATCAAAAATAAATATGGATCCAGGCTCAAAATGAGCACCTTGATATGTGCTTGAGAATGTTGCCATTCAAACCCAGGTTTAAAGCCTTGCGTAAAGCCTAAAGCGTAAAGTTCAAGTATTTTATAAAATATGTGAATCAGGAAATTGTCTGTTTACCAAACTGAACGATTGTTGTTATCTACTTCAAAAAACACTTTAGATTTTATAATAGAAAAGTGTTCTAATTTTATTTCTTATTCTGACATGTTATCCAATCAGGGCTCTACTTTCTCACTGCTTACTTCAATAGACAGTAGGGTTGTCACGATACTAAACTTTTCAACTCGATACCGATACTAAGGAAAATATT
>NW_015150511.1:357394-364795 GCF_000732505.1 Cyprinodon variegatus
TATATATATATATATATATATATATATATATATATATATATATATATATATATATATATATAGACATGTTTTTATTTTTATCTTAAATCCAAGTTTTAAATCTATTTATGTATAATCCAATACACTCAAGTTGAATTTTCTATCTAATTTAACTTTTTTTCCGTATATTAAAAGCATACTGTTAATAAAACAAAATACAATGGCTAATTACTCAAACTAATATTAAAACATTAAAGATTATAAATACAGAATTTATATTCTTCAGAACTTGATTTGTCTTTACAACAAAACTTTGTCTTTACAAGACATCTAGGAGTCTTCGGTGCTCAGAGATGAATATCCATTTAATGTAGGTAGTAGCATAATTAAACAATATTGTGCAGAACAATTATTAATAAAGGTATAATGGATATTTTTTTCCAGAAATCGAAGTAAGAAATGACAATAGATAAGATGTTCCCCCCAGATCTCAAAGCTGAAAGAAGATTCTCCACTATACTTTTATTTTAGATACCATGTATGTGTAAATATATGGAAAAATAGTCATCAATAATTTAAAAATATAGTTTGTCTCTGTTTAGAAAACATGGGTGTTGTGCTCGTTCATTTAGCTATTGTTCACATTGGTCCCTGCCTGTCCTCCCCTATAAACATTTTCTGCTACGCCTCTGATAGTATGTGAATGGGCTCCTTTACTGTAATTAAACCTCTCCTTACTAGTTTGTTCTTTAATTATTTATTGCTGTTGAGGTTTTGCCGTATTTAGTTGACTCTATTTAGTCTTATTTGTTCTTTCTTCTGTGAGTTTTGGTTTAAATCCCTGTTCTTCCTTTATCATATTGTGGACCCGTCAAATTAAGCTGTTTTTTTTAAACATTGCTCTCTAAGCTTTACTCACTGTTTATAAACGTATCCGCTGTTTTTTTATTCCATTCTTGATTCTTCTTCTGTCTCTGTGGGTTTGTCTTCATCCCTTCATATCTGGAATCTGAATTTTTCCATCCTTCTTTCACTTGAACCTGGGTTCATTGGTTGAAACACCAGGACTGCGTAGTATCACCTGTTCTCTGTCAAACAGTCTGAATGAATAAAGATTAACAGACCCAAATAAAACCTTTCCCACGTTCTGCAGCCATCATGGTGTCACTGAATCCTTTCATTGAGACGGACATTTTGTCCAGAAAGAAGACAAACTTGATCAGAATGTTTTTCAGTGAGAATTCTTTTTTTTTTTTTTTTTAAGTAAACATGGTTTCAGATTTTTTAAATAAAAGCTCATTTAGGGCAAGCCATGGAAGTGTCTGTCAGAGGGGAGTCCAACTGGTTCTGATGACATCATATTTAAGAGGTGCAGGACCAGAAATGGGTTGAAGGCACAGATTATCTGGCAGACAACTAGCTCCAAAACCTTCAGAGAAACAGGAATTTTGGAGAACATCAACAGAAATTAAAGGTTTCCTGCTGATGTTTCCAAAAGGTAAAATCTCCTTCAGGTTTTGCTCCTTCTGTGGAACCCATGTAGAACCTGCTCAGTTTTTCTCGCCTTCCTTCCTCTTCTCCTTATAGACGGGTTTAATTTCTTGTGACATCGAGCTGGATGTTTGCAGCCTGTGGAGGCTCACTATGTCCGCTCCTCTCCATGGAAACCATCCTGTGATCATCACCCACTCTTTTCCAACTAACTGGCAGTATCTGCGGGATGGCTCTGCCTAAAGATAAAACAGCGTTTCAGCAGATATGAAGAACAGCATGTCTGCTAACTGAACCTGGAGATGCTTTGAGCAGCATGTGAAGAAAAAGCAAACAGCTGATTGGTTCTTTAGGAGAAAAACACTCCAAGCTGCACAGAACCTTTCCAGCGGAGATGATTAGGATTCTTCCAGGCAGCGGGACAAAATCCAGTCGATGCTGTCCTGCAGTCAGCAGCAGGCTGCAGCTTCCGGCCTCATTAGCATGCTGCAGCTCCCTCTCTGAGCCCAGACCAGAACCATGCTGCTTCTTGCTCTGCAGGAGAGGCCTCAGATGATGTGTTTACTGACTGCAGCAGCAAACAGATCCTCAAGTCCTTTAGGACGTTAAAGAGTGAGGAAACAGCACCAGTTGTATACTGGTTCTGATCAGATTTTCCTCTGATTCTAATTTATCTGACTTAACCAGACTTCAGGTGATTTCTGACCTGATCGTTCTTTGGTCCTGGCTCTGATTTTCCTCCAGGCTTATTTTCCTCTGCATCCTAATTTTCCTCATTCTGATTCCGATTTTCCTCTGGTTCTAATTTAAATGTCCTTCTGGTTCTGTCCGATTTTCTTCTTATTTTGATCCATATTTCCTCCTGTTTCTGGGTCAGATTTAGTTCTGGTTCAGGGCCGGGTTTTCTTTTTGATCATAATTCTCTCTGGTTCAGATCTTTCTGCTCTGCACCGATCCAGACAGGAAGGTGTGTTTAAAGAGAGGAGGTGAGAGGCTCCTGGAAGGGTTGGGGGGTGGTGGTGGGGGGGTTGAGTTACAGGAAGCAGCAGAGGCCAGCAGGGACACTGCTGAATTATTGATCCGCTCCATAGTTGAGCTTTTATTTTTCTTTCTGAGGACTGGAGCTGCTTTCACCTGAGATTTCCCATGAGGCCACAGTCCCATGGTCACCACGGAAACAAAACTGACAAGGACAAAGATGAGTTCAATGGACTCACATGACTCTAAGCAAGAAAATACCTCAACCCCTGCATTCCTGTCTCTGCTGTAACCCCAAAGATCTGCTGTTACCACACCTTTTTATTGTAATCCCAACTGTCCACTGTACTCACACCTCTCTGTTTTAATCCCACCAGTTTCATATAATCCCACCTATTTGATGTAATCATTCTTGCTTTCTGTAATCTCACCCATTTTCTGCAATTAAACCCGTCTGCTATAACCATGCCTCTCTGCTGTAATCCCACCTGTGATCTGTATTCATACCTCTATGATGTAATCTCACCAGCCTGCTAAATGCATCTGTTAGCTGTAATCCCACCTGTGTCCTGCAATCCCATGAATCACTTTCATCCAACCTGCCTGCTATAACAAAGCCTGCATGCTACATCTGTCAGCTGTAATCCCTTATGCGTTCTTTAACCGCACCTGTCTGCTATAATCACATTCTAACGGGTGTAATCCCACCTACATGATGTAAACCCACATGTTTTTTATAACCAAACTTGCATGCTTCACTACCCCAATAAGTTCAAATAGCAATCTGGTTGCTGTAATCCCACCTGTCTGATGTAAACTGTTGTATACCTTATATCTCCCCAGTAAACCAGGTTATGCTTTTATCCACAGTGGATTATATGAACTCTTTTTTTCTATTATACTTTATATACATGCTTAATTTGACTCTTTAAGGACAAAGCTTGGTGAATCTAACTTCAGAAAGTGAAAATCCTGCCTGATTTTCCTTCATCCTGTTCATTCAACCAGAGGACTTTAAACCAGGGTTTATTTACCCTTGTCATCAGGGCTCACTGTCTTTCATGTTTCTCTACTCAAGCACACCTGATTCAAATGATTTCTTTACCTCCTCTGCAGCCATCAAATGCTGTGAAAGCATATTGCACTTTGGATCAAGTGTTTCATAGAATGCAAAACCGAGTTTCCATTGTCATAGTGTGAAACGGACGTACAGAGAAGTTCAAACCCCATCGACACCTCCTTTCTCTGCAAATCTCAAAATTCTAAACTTCCACCATAAAACGGGCGATAAAACGGCAGAACAGACATCTCAAGTCTCCCGGAAGTCTCCTTGATATAGATAGTTGTTCACAGATGGCCGCAAGTTGAATAAATTGTCCCGGATTTTAGACAATGCGAGGTGGTGTTTTTTTTAATACAAGTGACAGCGTGCAGGCAATACAATAATCCGTGCATCATGTGCAGATTAGAACTACTTCGAGAGAGCGAGCGGGGTGAGAGCGGGGTGTGGGGAGGAGATTGCTTGTGAAACCTGTGCGTATCTGTCTTTATAGTCACCTAGTTACCACTCAATGCTGTGCATCCTGTGAAATAAGTTGAATCCAGTAAAAAACGAAAATATAAGACTCATTTTACGGCGGTGGGGGGTGGCATTGCACTGTAGTCGACCAAAATCCCTGACGATTTTGAAATTCCTTTTTTTAGGCATGAAAAGGAGCAGTGTATTCTCATTATTAGTTCGTATGAAATCGTACGAAAAGTTATGCACTGTAATTTCGTACGTTTTAGACGTTTTTTTCATCGCATTTCGTCGTATTTTTACATCTTGCCTCAAGACAAGATATCCTTGCGCATGCGCGTCTTACGCACCATTAAATAACATAGAATTTACCATACAATTAGCCCTAACCCTGACCCTAACCCTAACCCTAAGATACAAAACAGCAAGCAACCTAGTTAGAGACCTGAAGAAGTGATTATTGCACTGTTTTTCCCATTTTTACGTCCGTCCGCGGATCTGCTTTTTTCGTCTGAAAAATGTCCAAAACGTCCGAAATACTGTGCATGACTTTTCGTACAATTTCATACGAACTGATAATGAGAATATGTTGAAAGGAGGACGTCTGGTCACCCTACCATATCAACAATCTCGATTTTTCAGTGAGTGTGTGCTTATTGCTATGATGCGTCGTTGCTCAGCAGCTTCGCTCGTTACCCACCAATCAGCACGCAGCTCATCTAGACATTCATGATCAAACCATAAAAAGAAGAAAACCTGTCGCTTCTTTTAGGGCCTATAACCAGGCTTGCACAAGGGCTCATAGAACAGCAAATATGCTATTTTCAGCCCAACCAATGTTACACACCCTATTCAGAGACCATAACGACCAGCACCAAACACCCTATATAATCATTCTATGACCCCTTTAAGAAACCCTGGTTCAAACCAGTTTTAGACCCCAATCCCGCAGGGCTATTTTCTAGCTGCTACTTCTAATTGTGATCTTTTTTCTTATTCATTCAAATCAAATAACTAAACTGCCTCACAAGCAAGCATTTAGGCTCTGCAGAGCTCCATCAAAGAGCTCCTATCGGAGTCAGGTCTGGTGAAACAACAGTGCATCAAAAATTTGTGAAAACTGTATTTCTTTTGTGCAAAATAACATTCAAAGGTGTTTCTTAATCCAACTGGAAAGGAAATAATTGAATTTTATTGATCTCACATTGGAGAAATGGATCTCTGCATTTAACCCATCCTCTTGGGGAGCAGTGTGGGGTTAAGGGTATTGCTCAGAGACCCAGACTGCAGGTTGTGGGGATCGAACTGGGTACTTGCATCCTTCTCAGAGCACAAGCACACTGCTCTATCCACAAGGCCAGGGGTCTGTAAGCTGTGGCTCTAGAGCCACTTGTGGCTCTTTGGACCATGTATCTTAATAGAGGCTATAAAGATTAAAGAACAAAGTGATATAGGAGTCTTATTTTACTTATATATTATATAATAAAGGAGCGTTAGTGGTTTTTATAAAGAATATTTTAACTGAATTTTAACAATAAAATGACATATGAAATATGTTTATATAGCCATTTTCAATTACATGTTTTATCTTTATCTCTTTTAAAAGCTAAAAATAACAATAAACGTTTAGCTGTTTAAGATGGGAACAGATTCCCCACAACAGATATTTAACAAAAATAATGCGTTGCCTTTAATCATGTTATATTTTGCTTTTAGCTGGACAGATTTGGGGGAAAATGGCTCTTTGAAAATGAAAAGTTGCACTAGGCAAACACTGTGTTGAAATAAATAGTTTAAAAATGTTTCTGGATGTTTTATTTACTTAAATGAGGTTTCTATGTTGGTTACTTCAATGCAGATGTCCGGCATTGCCACCCTGCATCTCAAATTCCTCCACTCCCTGCCTGAATTTATCACACTTAATCCAGTTGTTTCACCTGAACCTCTGGAATTAGAATAGAATAGAATAGTGCTTTTTTTATTAGAGCAGGAACAGTTGCTGAATCATGAAAAGGGTAAAGTAGTTTGATACAGTTCTGTAGGGAGGACCGGTGTTATGGCAAGCCGTTTTAACATAAATTCGGTTGTACCGCCTTTACATTCAAGATATCTCATATTGTTTTATGACTAGACGTTTTAGAGATTTAAGATATCTCTAATTATATTTTGACTAGTCAAAATACCTATTCGGGATATCTCTAATTACACTCTGACTAGTCGAAATGAAGTCAGATTTACCATTAACCTGTATGGAGACATGTAAGATATCTATATTAATTTATCATAAAATATAAAGATATCTCGATATTGATTTTGACTAGTCATAATTCTGGTTAAAGATATCTCAAATTCCATCATAATTCAAGATATCTTAAAGAAGCGGATTTGAAACTTTGGATGACGTCATTCCAGGAGGAATGCAGGGTTTTGGATTCTTCGCTTTTATTCTGTTTTATTGTGAAGGGTCGGCTTCCGGTTGCGCAGCCCACCTGCGGCCGCATTGACTCAGCTCTGATGCCAGTCGGCATGACAACGCGCTCTCCAGGGCAAACCGGGAACAGCTGATGGAGGAAGAGGATGGCAGCTCAAGATGGCCAGTAACGGAACCAACGCTGAAAACGGAGCGGACGTTCGCCCCGGGATCAGGAGCGCCACCGGTTCGGTGCAGGTCCCGGCCATGGAGAGAGCCCGGCCTATCACGGTGAAGGTGTCCGCAGTGAGCCTGGCGCTCAGCTCGCTGTCCTTGCTGCTGCTGGTCACCGCCATCTCCACGGATCACTGGTACCAGACTGACACGCGCAGGCACAAGCAGAACTGCGACGGTTCCGACTCCAACGACCAGAAGAACCGGGAGATGCCCATCTACCACCTGCCGCTGGTGGACAGCGGCGGCGCCGCGGCCCGGCAGAGGGACGTGGCGCTCATGAAGCCAGTGCATGTGGGCAGCAGGGAGGAGGAGCTGCTGGAGAACTGGAGGGCCATCCTGGGGATGGGGATCCTGGAGACGGAGTGCGGCAGGCCGCTGTTTTCTACTCACTCCGGCCTGTGGAGGAAGTGCTACTTCAAGGGAATGGACCCGGACATCGACAAGCTGATCGATCGGGGTCCGCGGACACACACACACGCACACACACACCAGATATACACACCCAGCCCTCTGTTTATATAATTTACCTGATCTGAGGAAGGAAGGTTGGATGGATGGATGGATGGATGGATGAATGCTTTAATGGATGGATGGATGGATGGATGGTAGGATGGGTGGAAGGATGGATTCATTGGTTGATGGATAGATTGAAGGATGGACGATGGATGGATGGATGGTTGGATGGATGAATGAACAGATAGATGGATGGATGGATGGATGGATGGATGGATGGATGGATGGATGGATGGATGGATGGATGGATGCATAGTTTGACTGATGGATGGAC
>NW_015150511.1:364913-367698 GCF_000732505.1 Cyprinodon variegatus
ATGGATGGATGGATGGATGGATGGATGGATGGATGGACGGGTGGAAGGATGGATGGATGGATGCAAAGATTGAATGATGGATATATGGATGGATGGATGGATGGATGCATAGTTTAATGGATGGATGGATGGATGGATGGTAGGATGGGTGGAAGGATGGATTCATTGGTTGATGGATAGATTGAAGGATGGACGATGGATGGATGGATGGTTGGATGGATGATTGAACAGATGGATGGATGGTAGGATGGGTGGGTGGATGCATAGTTTAATGGATGGATGGAAGGATGTATAGTTTGAATGATGGATGGATGGATGGATGGATGGATGGATGGATGGATGGATGGATGGATGGATGGATGGATGGATGGGTGCATAGTTTGATGGGTGGGTGGATGGATGGAGGGATGGATGGATGGTAGGATGGGTGGAAGGATGGATTGATTGGTTGATGGATAGATTGAAGGATGGGTGGGTGGATGGATGGATGGTTGGATGGATGAATGAACAGATAGACAGATGGATGGATGATTGGATGGATGGATAATGGATTGATGGTTTAATGAATGGATGAAAAGGTGGATGGATGGTTGAGTGGATGATTGGATGGATGAAAAAGTTTGATGGGGGAAACATTAATGGAGTCTGACCCATTCCTACAGACGGTCGATGTTTTCAGGAGTTGGGAGCAGGGTTTTTATTTGGTTTGTTGGTGTTTGTTAAGCTGGTTCTCCTGGTTGCTATGGCGTCCGGAAAGATCTATGGTTGCTCTGGTTCTGGTACTGGCATTTTTATGTCACATCTACAAACTGAAAATGTATAGCAATCTTTGCAATAGGAACTAATTTCTCTGACAGCAGGACTCAGTCAGAGGACTAAAAATGGCTTTTGATCTCAGACCAGCCAGATGAATGAATGAATGAATGCAGGATGGATAGATGGATGGATGGAGCAGTGGAGCAGAACCTGTGGAACCGCTCTGGATCAGGAAGTCCTGTTTATGCGAGGCTGTCTGGGTTTTGTCGCAGGATCCTGGAGGTCAGAGTGGCGGGGCTGGACATTGGCAGCACTCAGACCACACATCAGATTACAGCACTTCAAATCACATCAGCCTCCATTATATTCCGGGTCATTACATCACATTAGGCCAGACACTGATCCCAGATCTGATTAGAACCATCGATCCCTGCAGGGCGGGCAGAGGGGGGAGAGGCAGGAATCATATCAGCCCACACTACATTTCCCATCATGCACCTGTCAGTGTCAACAGTAACTGGAGACGTCCACAGTGTTTCCCTATTCTCTTTTATCTGATCGGCGCTGGTTCTGCTCATTTTCTGGTTCTGTGTGGTAAACTTCTCTCTGCAATTGAATAGTGACATCATCCCAGGTGTCTCACCTGTGTGTCTCTGCAGGTATCGCAGATCGCTGCACAGCTGTGAAGTATCACTTCTCTCAGCCGATCCGATTGAGAAACATCCCACTGAATCTGACCAGAACCATCCAACAGGACGAGTGGCACCTGCTACGTGAGTCTCCCCCCCCCCACACACACACACACATGCAGGAAGTGAAAGTTACCTGCGAACGGATGACACCTGTGTGACATCACTCGGCACTGATCACAGCAGCTCTGCTTCCTGCGTTGCCTGTCGTCATAGAAACATATCATGGCGGTTATGTAACAGAGGGGGTGAGCAGGAACCGTTACCATGGCAATGCTCTCTGTGTTTCTGAGCCTCATTAAACACAGAATCAGATGAAAAGATGTTTTCCTGTTTAACTAGAAACCAACAGAAAGAGCAGAGCCAGAAACAGTTCTTCTCAAACACAGAACTTGTTTGATATTGTAGGTCCATACATAAGCGCTCAGCAGAACCACACAGATATGTAACTATCTGTGTTTGTCGTCCTCAGATCTGCGGCGCATCACAGCGGGCTTCCTGGGCATGGCGGCGGCCGTCCTGCTGTGCGGCAGCATCGTGGTGTCTGTGGGATTTTTCTGGGAGGAGAGCCTGACACAGCATGTCTCCGGCCTGCTCTTCCTAATGGCAGGTAACTGTCTGTGTCTCCCCCTGCTGATGGCAGCGTAGGTCTGCAGCACATAGCTGTGCCGAAGGTCACACTGAGGGGTTATGGGAGCTGCGTCCTTCTCTCTGACACACAGCTTGAATAGACTTCAGTACCACAGCTGTGGTTATTATTACAAATACATCAAACTCTAAGCAAATTTTTTCCACAAGGTGCCTGATATTTGATGCGACTCTTAAACAGGCTGTGCTCCTGCTGCTTTTAAAGGCATCCATGACAAGTTGAACATGTTGGCTTAATTTGTTATAACTTACCTTCTAATATAAAAATCCATCCTTGTGATACCAAAAAAACTCATAATTACTTCAAGAATTATATTTCCTTGTTATATTTTCCACCCATGGAGGTTGCTATTTTTCTCACCTGTGCAATGCATGCTGGGTTGTTAGTTCTGGTCTGGTTAGTTCTGGATCCTACAGAGTAAACACAGGAGGGCAAAGATTAGCAGAGATGTTTTTCATCCTATTGCATTTGTTTTTCATTCCCTCTTCCACAAATTTGATTCATTACAGGACCCTGCATTACAGGACCTAGCATACGTGGTTTACCCAGAACACACTGCAGTCTAAACAACACCGGTTGTGTCAGAATGTCCGCCCGTAACCCTATATAGAACATTCCAAAAAAAGAAAATTAAAAAACAATCCACTGGACTCTGTTTCCAAGTTTGAAGACGTTTCGCTTGCCATCCAGC
>NW_015150511.1:368530-370404 GCF_000732505.1 Cyprinodon variegatus
CGAATTTCCCGTTGTACTGTGCGTTCAGAGATGCTCTTCTGCCCACCTTGGTTGTAACGGGTGGTTATTTGAGTCACTGTTGCCCTTCTATCAGCTCGAACCAGTCTGGCCATTCTCCTCTGACCTCTGGCATCAACAAGGCATTTCCGCCCACAGAACACCGCTCACTGGACGTTTTTTCTTTTTCGGACCATTCTCTGTAAACCCTAGAGATGGTTGTGCGTGAAAATCCCAGTAGATCAGCAGTTTCTGAAATACTCAGACCAGCCCTTCTGGCACCAACAATCATGCCACGTTCAAAGTCACTCAAATCACCTTTCTTCCCCATACTGATGCTTAGTTTGAACTGCAGGAGATTGTCTTGACCATGTCTACATGCCTAAATGCACCGAGTTGCCGCGATGTGATTGGCTGCTTAGAAATTAAGTGTTAACGAGCAGTTGGACAGGTGTACCTAATAAAGTGGCCGGTGAGTGTATAGTGGTTATGTCATTTAAAATGAGTGTCTGAATGTGTAGTGGATGAAAAATTTGTGGACTCAAAATTCTAACCATGCACCTTGAAAAGCAGTGATCATCCATGGTCACTAGACAAGCAGATATATCCTGGAATGCTTTGGGATGAGAGCTTCCCTCTTAAAGCATCATGGGATTTGTTGTCACAGCGGCATGCTTTTGATACCTGACAGTGGCAACAAATAACAAAGATGGCACAGGAACCGTGCAGGGAGGTGGAGTCATGTGACAAATAGAGAGGGAAAAGTAGTGATCATCTGTCTGAACGGTCAGTTAACTGAGTTCACTATAAAGTCCACTATACAGTCGCCGCTTTATGTAGTGATTGAGGGATTTAGGGGTTAAGACGGACGTTTGGACACAGCCATGCTGATGTCTTTGTGACAATATTTTCTACAAATTTACAAACACTAAACAGCTAACAGTCATACTTGCCAACGCTCACAATTTTCATGGAAGACGATTTTTTGATGTGATCTCCTTCCAAACTCCCGATTTTCCAGTGAAGGAAAAAGGAAAGCTTGTGGGATATATGCATGGGTGGTACGGATGTGGGGTATGCATTGGACATGTCCCCTGGACTTTTTTTCAGCTGTTACAACAGTTAATCCCATTATCAGCATGCAGTAATTTCTTTTTCCGATTTGTCTTTGAATGCACCATGAGCATACGCATGCTAATGCAGAGGATCGAGACGTGATGCTTAGCGGAGCTAAACGTGAGCATCAGATTGTTTAGCAGCAGTTTTATTAAGCAAACCGCTTAAGTTGTGTAATGTTGTTTGCAAAATAGTTAAATGATGACAAGGTAGAATTTGTAAAACGGGTATAAAAAAAATAAAATTGGAAAAATAAATTTGGATAAAAGTTTTGAAAAAAACAGTATACCGGTACTGTAAAAAACATTTGCTGCAGTTTTGCATGCAGATTATGAATTACTCTCTCAAACCCCTTTTTTTTGAGAAGGTTTTTGAAAGTTCATATTTGGAAAACTATTTTCTTCAACTTTACTTTTTTTTTTACACATGTTCTTTGCTTTCAACAGTCACCATAAAGAAAAACAATTACGATCCTACAGTTCTCTCAAACTTTGGACCAATTTTAAAGTTCGCTTTCTCTCCAAAACTTTTTAAGTACCTGCAGCTTCATGATATGCATGAGAAGCTGTCGGATTCAAAAAATGTAGGTTTGCAAATAAATAGAAATTGAGTCTACACAGGAAAGAGATTCAAGCAGCTTCTGCAGGAGCGGAAGGAAAAGCCCAACCCAACTTCAAGCTTTCCTTCTCCGAATCCCCTCCTGCAGCCGTCTTTTATTAACAGAACATGACACCCAAAACATGATTAGCCTTCATTTTCTA
>NW_015150511.1:370479-381846 GCF_000732505.1 Cyprinodon variegatus
TCCCCTTGCACAAATGTTTCATAAGCACACATTAATTTTATAATCATCATTGAATAAACCCAACAGACGCTTTACTCCGTTTTTCAGTCTTGTTACTGAAACTCGTCCGGATGTGCAATCATCTTTTTATAACTGCTGATTCTGGTAATCAAACTTTTTAAAATTCTTCTTGATTTTAATGCTGCTTTTGAATCGATAGATCATAATGTTTATTTATCAATGCTGGACAAATGTTTTGGTATAAAAATCTACCGTAAATCTTTGATGAGTTAAGTCCTATTTAACCAACAGAAATGTCTCCGTCGAGCTCTAATCTCATTTAGACCCTCAAGGCTCCAAAGTGGGTCCTGCTTTATACTCGTACCTGAAATACAACCTCTTGCATGCAGACAACCTTCAGGTCAACTTTTCTTTAAATTTCAGTGGATTCCAGTCAGATGAGAGGCTACTAAATGTTTGGTAGATGTAAAGCTTCTTCATCTAAACTGTTAAAAAGTAGAGGTTGATAAATCTGAGCTGCTGGCTGGATGGACTATTCTGGCTTTGTTGCCTTTAGGAATCTTGAGGGGATCTTTGATTTCTAAACTGATCTGTGCTGTAGTCCAGTCTCGTGTTTCTGTTCAGCTTTTTGAGGCCCGTTGGTGAAATTTAAGGATTATTGTCTTCGCAATGTAATTTCTTCTAGACTGTAGCACTGCAGCTGTCCCTATCTACTTCTTCTTCCCTCCCCAAAAGTAAAGAGCATGTGATCTGGAAAACAAAATTAGAATTGCTTGAAAAAAGCATTTTAAAAACTTAAATTTTAGACTATAAAATCTGCAGAAAAAAAAGAATTTGAAACTAATAAAATCTGAAAAAAAGTGCGTTTTTTTTTTTTTTAAGATGTTAAGTAATGGGCACTATTTACAAGTCTCCAAGTCAGGAGTGGGATTACATTTCTGGGAGGGTACAAAACTTTGTAGGAAACCAAATACGGGTCCAGCAAGAAGAGTCTGGATGTTCTGAAGTTCTTTTAGAAACCAGCATCTGTCATCAGTGAGCAGAACCTAAGACCTCTGCTGTGCTTTCCTAGTCAGATCTGTTTTTTCTCTGTTCTCAGGAATCTTCTGCACCATCTCCTTGTGCACGTATGCAGCCAGCGTGACCTATGACCTTTCCAGAAACCCGCCTTTCATCTACGGTCTTCCGGCTGACGTGGATCATGGCTACGGTTGGTCCATCTGCTGCGCCTGGGCCAGTCTGGGTCTGACTGTGGCCTCTGGCTGCCTTGGAACCTCCTTCCCTTTCCTGAGTCGGGCCGGAGCGCTCAGATCCAAAACGGCCCGGGAATCCTCAGTGTGAGCTGCCAGCTGTCGGTCAGGAGATTCTGGACAGTTTAGGCTCAGCTGCAGACCTACAGTTGTGTGTCGGACATTCGATCTGAGGTGGATGGGGTCACCTGTTTCTAGAGCCTTTGTGCAGCTTGGCGCCCCCTGGTGGATGTAAAGAAATAACTGTATGGCAGTTTGTTTTGGCTCTGAACCAAAAAGATTTACAGGATTTCTGTTACGACATCCCAGCTGTGCATGGCCGCAGGTGACGTTATAAGCGTTTGAAGAACTTGATGAAATTGCTTCATCAGTATCTAAAAGTTTGGACTCCGTAACATCTCAGTTCTCAGAAAAGGTCAAGAGGTTGTAAACAAATTCAGGGTAATCATCTCTACCCAGATCCATAACCTCTCCCCTATCTCAGTGGTTCCCAAAGTGTGGGGGCACGCCCCCTGGGGGGTCTCAGTGTAATTTCAGTGACCAGTTACCTGCATTAATAGAATTTATCTGATTAGATGACCAATTTTAAGATGTTGTTAAAAAAAACAAAAAACACTAATGCCATGTTGAATTATTTTATAAAGTAAAATAAACAAATCAAACAAAATCATTACACTTTGAAACTGATAAGATTATAGTTTGATTTACTGTAATATGTTTTACAGCAGTTGACTTTTATTTGTCATACTGTCAAAATATGTATGAGGTGGGGCGTGAAAACTTTATTTTAAATTAAAGAGGAGCCCACCAGAAACAGTTTGGGAACCACTGATCTATCTCATGATGACCAATCTAGGCTGTTAACCCATCTGAAAACATTAACCAATCAAAGTTGTTAACACATCCTAGAATGTTAACCTCTCTAAGTCGTTAAACATCCTAGACATTGACCAATCTAGGTTGTTTTACCCATCCTAGAATGTCAACCAATCCAAGTCATTCATCCTAGAAATGTAGGCAATCTAGGTCATTTACCCATCGTAGAAGGTTAACCAACCTAGGTCATTAATGCATCCTAGGTCGTAAACATCACAGTGTTTTAAAGAAGTTTCTCATGCTTCTTTTAACTTAACAGTTTGCACCAAGCAGTTAAGAAACTTAATGGTCTGAAGTTGCTGTGCTTCTGATGGAGTTCAAACTTTTATCTGCAAACTGAAATCTTCCTTTTTCTCACTCGGCTTGATGAACATCCAGTTTTCAGAAGGCGAGATCAGGCGACCTCAGCTTTATTATCTGATTGTTTTAAAAAAACAAACATCTGGTTCAAATATCCTGCCCAGAGCTTTAACATTCAGTGGAGTGAGAGGACTGTATAAGACCGATGGATGACTGGTTTCAGCACCTTTTTTTTGTTTTTTTGTTCGGACAACCAGACCTGCAAAATGATCTTGAGACTGAGGGGGATTTATGCTCTCATCATCAGGATTCAGAGAGTTCTGATCAACATAACCTAAAGAACCAGAAGGTGTCACTTCACCAGAAACAGAAATATATCAGTCTGCATTGATATATACAATAAACAAATAAAAAAATAGTCTGAAAAATCAAAAGTTCAACCGTCTGCTCCAGAACTTGGCTGTTCAGGTCTGGTTCCATCACTTCTTGAGGTTCAAACAGGATGGACACCTGGCCTGGTAACAAGCTGAAATGTTCTGTTAGGATGATTCCAGCAGCTTCAGGTCAGGAATATGCTGTCAGACACATTGGATCAGAACCCTCTGGAGATTTGGATCCCAGCTCCGACATAGCTGTGTAAATACTGTAAATGTTCTGATCCTGTCAGTGAATATACCGAAGCCGTGTTCTGATTGTCGTGATTATTCAGCTGCGAGCTGAGCCACAAACTGGACTGAAGCGGACCGACAGGGTTTTATCCCTGTTTAGAAAGTTTATCAGTCAGACAGAGGACAAAGTTCTGTGTGGCTGACCCTGTCGCTGCTGCTCATAATGTTTTCTTTTCAGGTGTCCCTGAACAGAACCAAGTCAGTCTTACTGACCACTGTAGTTCTACTTTAGCTGAGGCAGAACCTGTGACAGTTGCTCCCCAGGTACTGCTGGATCTTCTGCTCACTGCAGAACTGGGAACTGAAGCCAGACTCCTCTGGTCCATCTCAGCTGTTAAGGTTCCTGCCCTCTGCCTCCCCATTCTAGCTGCAAACGTTCCTTTAAAGAACCACCCTACCAGCAGCAGCCTCCATTCGGGATCTTCGCCCGCTCCTGGATTCTGCGATGTCCTGTCCCCCCCCCTGCTGGACTCTGGTCTTCTGGTGTTATTCTGATGTTCAACTGTAAATAAACAACGTAAACAGAACCAGAGCATCTGTCTCCTCTCTGCTTTGAGTTTAATTAATTTATTAAATGTATTTATAGAGGCATTTATTCAACCCAGCTGACTCTGGACTGTCGGACTGGGTCTGTTTTCTTTGAACCAGTGTCATGCTGCTCTGGTGAGGCCTCTTCCATTTCCTCATCACACCGCTTTGCTGCAGATGGTCTGTTTTCGCAGCACTTCATTGGTCTTGCAAACGTGTGAATTCAGTCAGTGTGATTTTAGAGAAACTTCATTTTTAGAAGCTTTAGCTGCTGTGAAGATCAGCTCTACGGGGTGCCCTGACTCATCAATGTTCCCTTCTAAAGAAGCAGAACCACAGAAAGAATGATAACCTGTTTGTGACAATGTTAAAACTAGTAATGTTGGAAAATCCACTGGATTTTTATAGAATCTAATCAAATAAAGTTCTTTAAAGTTATGTATTAAAACAGGAGGCTGTTTTAATACATAACTGATAACAACCTGCTTTACAGGGATCACATTGTCCAATATAATATTGATATATGCACTACTATGTATTAAATAACTTATTTGTTAGGTCCTCAGGTATGCTGATCTGTAATAAAAACAGTGGAAAAGTTTCATTACAGGGTGTTCCTGCCTAAATAAAGAACTATCAATATGTAAAGATGAGATTTCCTCTCATGGGCAGTTTCATCCATTAACCTCGAAAGCACTTAATGGAATTATAGCTACTTGCTCAAGCTTGGTACCATATGACAGCATAAGGTCCAGAATATGAAGACAAGAGCGTGTGGGTATGCTGATGTTTTGGACAAAGCCAGTTCATTTAGCATCAAAGGCTACATTTATGTTATTGTTTTATAGGTAATGTGAGAATGAAATTAAGAGTAAGGTTCTGGTGAATGATATCAAACTGCAAACAGGTTGGTTTTAGACGGCGTATTTATCAGGATGTTTTTTCTACTGTCCAGTTCATACCTGCTGTGTGGAGTGAAATCGGTTATTGATACATGCAAAATATCATTTTGTAAATGGAAATTAAAGAAATCAAATCAAGAAATTAAAACTTAAAACAAATTTTAATCAACATTTTGACTGAGTTAATAAGCTGTTTTACACAGATTATCTTTATTTTTATTTACAAGCTCCCCCCCACCAAAACTTTGGTTTTTAGATAGACAGTGGTTTTTATTTGGATCGGCAAATCAGCTCTGTTGTAAAATCCACCTTTTATCACATCAGATGATTGGCCAAGGTCAAATATTTTCTTTCACAGCAGCAGTTTGAAACAATGATTCATGCCTTTGTTGCATCTCAGCTAGATTACTGTTACGGCATTTATTCTAGGGTGAGCCAGTCCTCCCTTGCACGTCTCCAGTTGGTGCAAAATGCACCCGCACGCCTATTAACTGTACTATGTAAGAACGAGCATGTAACTTCCACCCTGGCCTCCCTCCATTGGCTGCCTCTGCATTTTAGAGTTCATTTCAAGATAATTTTCTTTTCTTTTAAGTCTTAAAATGGGTTGAACCCTCCCTACCTTACTGAGCTTCTCCACCCTTATGCTCCCACTCGGTGCCTCATGTCAGCTGACCTTCTGCTGTTGCAAATACCTAGGTCCAGACGGAGGCTCAGAGGAGACAGAGCTTTTTCAGTTGCTGCTCTAAATTTTGCAATGAGCTCCCCCCTCCTCATTAAACAATCCTCTTCACTGTCTATTTTTAAAACTTATCTGAAAACCCATTTCTATTTGTTGGCTTTCAGCACAGCATGAGACTCTCTGCGTTTTTGTGTTTTGTTTTATTGTTTTAGATGTGGCCTTATTTGTTTTACTTAATTTATTTTATTTGTTTTATTCGTTTAAACTTTCATGTTGATTTTATACATTTTAAATCTTTCTTGGTATGTACAGCACTTTGGCAGCTATTGTTGTTTTAAAGAGCTTTATAAATAAAAATCTTTAGAAAATTGAAAACATTATGTACAAACATGATCATGCTCTTCATCAGACTATTAAATACCAATGTGTTCAATGAAAGACTACTTTAGATCTGCTCCAAGACAGACTGCAAAATCCTTCCATGTGGTCTTTGTTGAGCAGAAGTTTGGTTTGCATTGCCAGCATTATGTCGGACTGGTTCCTAGTGAATATTGGACTCCAGCAGGACTGTCCTCTGTCACTAGTCTTACTTGTAGCGTTATGGACAGGATATCTAGAAGCAGCCAAGGGTCGGAGGGTGTCTGCTTTGAGGACCAGCGTATTATGTCACTGCTTTTCAAGATTATGTGCGTCTGCTGACTCCTACCCGCCGTGGCCTACACTGTGCCGGTTCGCAGTCAAGTGCGAAGCAGGCGGGTTGAAAATCACCTCCAAGTCTCAGGCCATTGTTCCTGACCAGAAAATGGTGCCTTATATCTTTCCTGTTGGAGGCGAGTTCCTGTATCAAGTGTTGGAGTTTAAGTATTTTGGGTCCTGGTTACGAATGAGGGTAGAATGGAACATGAGATTAAAAGACAGATCATCAATGCTGATGCTGCACCAGTCTGTTGTGGTGAAGAAAGAGCCGAGCAAACGGCAAGACTTTTAAGTTACTGGTCGGTCTACATTCCTACTGTCATATATAGCCATGAAATCTGGATCATGACTGAAAGAATGACATTGTGGATGAAAGCAGCTGAAATTAGTTTTCACTGCAGGTTGCCTCAGCACTACTTTGGTCATCCACCAGAGGCTCAGAGTAGAGCTGCCTCTCTTCCACATCAAGAGGACTTAGCTGTAGAGGTTCAGCAACCTTTTTAAATGCACCTGTAACACCTCCCTCGTCCCATTTGGAGGAGAGCCAGGGGACGAACCAAGACATGATGGAGGGAGTAAGTCACTTTGCTGGTCTGGGAGTGTCTCTGGCTTTCTGGGGAGAGGGCTCTCTGGTTGTCCCTGCTGAGACTGCTGACCTTTTGACCCGGTCTGAGATAAAGCGGAAGACACAGGTATGAGACAAGGAGTATGAACTGGTTGATTTAAAGGGATAAGCTGATAGTACGGACTGGTTTATTTAAAGCAGGGGTGCTCAAGTACAGTTCTCAAGAACTACTCTCCTGCAACTTTTTGATGCACCCCATTTTTAACACACCTGAAACAAATGAGTGGCTCGTTACCATGCCTCTGCTGGGCTAAATGAGGGGAGACTTTCGATTCCGGTGTGATAGGGCTGCATCTAAATGTTACGGGATGGTATTTCTTGAGGACTGGATTTGAGCACCCCTGATTTAAATGGATAAGGTGGGGGTACGATCTGGTTGATTTAAAGGGATGAGGTGGGGTATGAAGAAGTTGATTTAAAGACAAGCTGTGGAAACTGATCTAATCATTGCATCCCATTAGTTTGCACGGCCTTTTGGGGTTTCCAAAGGAGTTATTTCCAGGTTCAGTTAGCAAATAAAATATTTCTAAAGTAGCTTTCAATAAACTGCTGAAAGAAAATGTGCTTAAATGTCAGAAGAGTTTTGAGCCCTGAGCAAACTCTGAAGGGATTTTGCTAACAGATGTGAGGCATATACTAACAGATAACTTTATTAATAACATATAATTTTATTCATAAAGCATTAACAAACGGTTCCACGGGAAGACGGAACTGTTTGTATTAGTTAAACCCGGGTATGAAACAAGCAGAACTGCAGAAACAGAAAACACGATCACTGCAGTACCGCGGCCGGCCACGCGCACTCAGGCGCGCACACCTCCCAGTACCCCACTAATGTACGTCAGGAATTTGTAGAGAGCGCATGCGCAGCAGTGTATAGTGTACGGTACCGCCAGAGTGACAACAACCACGGCCGTTTGATCGGTGAGTGTCCACCCGCTTGGCCCCGGAGCCAGAGCCTGACAGAAACCCGGCCTGGCGCTCACATCCGGAAGAGAAGACGCCTCCAG
Source organism: Cyprinodon variegatus (assembly GCF_000732505.1). NCBI lineage: Eukaryota > Metazoa > Chordata > Actinopteri > Cyprinodontiformes > Cyprinodontidae > Cyprinodon > Cyprinodon variegatus. The sequence continues at coordinate 378,017 of NW_015150511.1, forward strand.
GAACTGCGGTGTCTTTGGGACCCAGCAGTACCGAGCTAAGCCGACCGAACCGACCCAGCTGCTATTGGCGCCCCTCTGGAGCCTAGAGAGCCAGACACCGGCAGCTGCGGGCCGTCAGCCCGGAGAACCGGAGGGTGCCCGCCGCTAGCAGCCCCCATGCTAACAGGCTAGCAGTACCATGCCCTCCTCCCTCTGAACCGAGCCGAAACAACACCGCGCTGAACCAAACCGGGGAGCTAACGACCAGTGTAGCGTCCGGACACCGCTCACCCTCCGTGGAGCGGCCGAGGATGGTCACGGGGACAGGGTCCGCTTCGGAGGATCGTCCCGGCTCCGCCCGCCCTGCTGGACCCGGACACTGCCGGACTTGGTTTATGTAGCCCGGCTAACCGAGCGAGTTGGTCCCGCTGCGGGGCTGCTGCTCTCGGCCCGGGCTGCAGACATGCAGGCCGCCCAGCCGCAGTACGACTTCTTCAGCGAAGACAACGCTGGCAAGTGGAGAGGCCTGCTGGTTCCGGCCCTGGAGAAGGTGCTCAGAACACACACAGAACCAGACCCATACACAACCCTCACTTCTCTAACAGCAAAAGACCAAACAAAAAGGACATGGTACCAGACTAGAACCAGAACAACACAGTGACACAGTTTCTTGAATGTGCAGTGGTTGGATGAACTAAGTCCACCTTCTGGACCATGAGCCCATCTAAAATTTCTGTTGTCATGGTTACTCTCAGGTTGTACAATATTCAGCACCAGAATCTGCTCAAATGTGTGTGTCGTTTCCATGACAACCAGTGATGTCACATAGGAGGAGAGTGAGCTCCTGAAGTTCGCAGCTCCCTCTTTCCAACCAGAAGCTCCCCGATGTCCTGCAGGTTCCACATTAGGCTGATCCATGTAAAGATAGAACCAGGCAGTGGTTCTCTTTGGTCAGGAAGTTGAAAATCAGTTCTGACCCCGATGAGACCAGAAACTCCCCCTGGTTCTGGAGACAGATGATATCACCTACTCCTGATGCTCATCTCGCTGTATGTTCCTTCTTCTCTGAGAAGTCCAGCTGCTTGTCTCAGCTTCCTACAGGAAGTAAGCTGTACTGACCAGATGTGGTCCAGCTGAGCGTGCACATACAGCTGTGCAGCTCTTCTTGAGAGATTCAGCTGAGGCTGCAGCTCCTAGTTGAGGAACCATCTGCAGCTGGGCCCTCTCTGTGAGCTGTAGGCTGATCTGTTGGTTCTCTGCTTCCTGTTTTTGTGATGTCACGGATACCTAGCCAATCAGCTCTTCACAGCTGCTAGTTAGAGCTGTAGCTATAGAAGGAAATTTGTTCCAAAAACACTTTTTATTAATGGACGTTTTTAAAAAAACACATTTTGAAACTTGAAATGAAAAAAAAAAGGATTCATTAATGAAATATAGATAAAAATTGTTTATCAACAAGTTTTTGAAATACTTTTTTCGATTGTTTTCTACACATTTTCTATTTTCCATTTTTTGAAAATTCATATTCATGTTTTTCAAATTAAGTTTTATGACTTTTCAAATTGCGTTTTTACAGATCCCATTCTATTCAGCTCCGGGATAGGGTTTCCTCTGTAGTGAGGTGTAAAAACGCATTTCGATTGCATTTTGTTTGGAGAATTTTTTGTTCAGTTTTAATCTGGGGTTCCCTCAGCATATGTACCAGATCAGCTCAGGGCGCCACCCCTGCTGCAGCCAAAAGTGGACTACTAGAATAAAATCAACGGTTACTGTTGACACAGAGTTAAGTCCTGCAGCTTAATTTGGCTAACCGACCGAGCTAAAAGAGGATAACCTGTTAGCTACTGAGCAAAGCTAGCTAGTTTTACCATTTTGCTGTTTTACCCTGGGGGGAAAAAAATCAAAAAGTAATTTAAAGTATATTTTTTTGTTTCATATATATGCCTGTAATGAAAAAAGTTTTTGAGTTTTTAGAATAATTTTTTCAATTGTTTTCTACACATTTTCCACTTTTTTATGCATATTCATGTCTATCAGGTTAAGTTTTATGACTTTTCAAATTGCATTTTAACAGATCACATTCTCTTCAGCTATGGGGATGGGCTTTCCTCTGTATTGAGGAGTAAAGACGCGTTTCGATTGGTCTGCACAGACGTTAGTAACCGCTTTTATTGGTCAGGAGTGAGCATTTTTGGGGCATTGGGCTCCAAATGAAGAGACTTTTATCTATGAAACCCATTTCGTAAAACTAAATCTGAAAAAAGGAAAGTATTAAATCTGTAAAAAAAAAAAAAAAAAAAAAAAAAAAAGAATCTGAAAAAAACATTAGAAAAAAATGAAATCTGAAAGTTTTATTAAAAATTGAACTAATATTTTAAAAAACTTTATCATAAAAATGTTCTTAGTTTCATTTCAAAATTTACAAAATACTTTTTTTCCCCCCGTTTTTATTTACAAAACACGTTCTTTGCTAGCAGCAATAATCGAGCAAATTTCTCTTCATATATTTTGCCCTGTTCTAAACTTTTTTCTCAGTGGGTAAAGGTTATGATTGTTGTGGAGCAGGCATGTTTTCAAATCAAACATTCTTAGCATAATCACAGCTTGATGGTTCTTGTTCTGGTTCTGCCTGTTTCCAAGAGTTCTGCAGTTGGTCCTGCTGATCACAGATCAGACGCTGTTTTGATGGGTTTTGGTTTAGGATGGGTTAGTGGTTAAATCTGAATTAGTCAAAACCAAGTCCTGTAGGACTACTTTTGCCTTGGTGGGCGTTTCTGTGTCTGTGGAACAGAGCCTACCCACAATAAACCAATAAACCACACCAACATCAGCTTAGTTCAGTTTAACTATGGTTTATACTCAGAATAAATGTAGGGCGCTAAACAAGTCATAGTAAGGTTCAAGAATAAAAAATAAATAACAATTTGACCAGAAAATTATTTGGAAACTGAAAAAAGCAGATGTGAAACGGAAAACTGTTCTTTAATCTAAAAAAGAATACTTAATTATTCTATTTTTTGTTGTTATGTTCTTGGCTTTACATATTTGTGTTTTATCTATTTTGTCTCAACATCTTTTTCTTGTTTTTATACTAACTAACATAGCGCTTTGTGCACCAAATGAATAGTTAAAAAGTGCTTTTTAAACACACTTTAAAAAAACATGTTTGAGACTTAAAAAACATAAAACTAAAAATAATGAAACCAAAAATTATTGTTTAGAATATTTTTTCCACAGTTTCAGCGGGTCATTAAAAGTCATTTAATTATTTTTAAAATTAAGGCCTTCATTGGCATTAAGATTCACTAAATGTGATTTTCATGGCATTTAAAAGGCTTTATTTATAAAAAACGATTTCGTCAGATATATTATATCGCGATATATTTGCGCGGAACTGCTTCCGGTTGATCGTAAAGTCGTATGATCAGAAAAGATATGAGTCATGGGTTGTTGTTGATGGCATTAAAATTATTAAGAGCATTAAAAAGCACTGAATTACAGTTACTCGTTCCTGTATAAACCCAGTTTTCAGATTTATTTATACTATTTTTTAACTTTGAGAATTTTTTGTTCAGTTTCAAACTGGGGTTCCCTCATCATATGTACCAGATCCGCTCAGGGCTCCACCCCTGCTGTTGCCATAAGTGGACTACTAGAATAAAATCAACGGTTGTTGTTAACACATAGTTAAGTCATGTTGCTTAATTTTGCTAACTGACCAAGCTAAAATAAGATACCCTGTTAGATACTGAGCAAAGCTAGCTAGATTTACAGTTTTGCTGTTTTACCCTGGGGAAAAATATCAGAAAGTAGTTAAAATATTTTTTTTAAAGTTTCATATATATATATAT
>NW_015150511.1:381871-386785 GCF_000732505.1 Cyprinodon variegatus
TATATATATATATATATATTTATATATTTATATATATATATATTTCTTTAGTTTTAAAAATGTGTTTTTAGAATTATATTTTATTTTAAGTTTTGAATTTAATTTTTTTTTTGTTACAAAAGCACAATTCAGTATTTTTTTTTACCTTTTTAAATGTCAGTTTCAAATGATAAGTTTCTTCACTGATCATTTATTTTAAGTAAAAAAAATTGTTTTGATTAAACTTTATGGCACTACTTCAGTTCCATATAGATGCCTTCTAATCAACTGTTGAAATAAATTCCTTTGTTTAATCCTATCAGTCATATAGCAGATCCAGTTCCATTCATTCAACCTGGTTAAGGTGTTTCTTGTGCTTACACAGGTGTTGTACCAGGTGCATCCAAGCCTGAAGTCCCAGCAGGAGGCGCTGCAGTACATCGAGGATTTGATCCTGCAGCTGCTCAGCATGTTGTGCCAGGCTCAGCCGCGCACCGTACAGGATGTGGAGGTGACGCAGCACCAGCACACACAAACACACATGTTCAGCTTGCTTGTAAACGGATTCATTTGACGGATTTACTTAAATAAAGTTGGTTTGAAGGCAGCCGGCCTGCAAGAACAAGCGTGCCCCCTGATGACATCACACAGTGGGCGTGGCCTGCTTCTCCCTTCCAGCTGATGGTGGCGGCTGTGAAAAAATAAAAACAAGGTGCTGTTTGGAGAAACACTGCTGATTGGCTGTGTTTCTCCCACTAACCCCGCCCTTCAAATTTGCCCCGCCCACCTCCTCTATACCTGCTGTTTCCGCTGTGTTCCTGTGTGGTGATGTGTTCGTTCCGTTTAGCCAATCACAGCCATGATGTCATTCCCATATGGTGCACATCATGGGACAGGACGTGTGACCTTACAAATCAGCTGATTGGCTGCAGTCAGGGTCAGGTGATGTCTGGACCAGAGCCCTAGTGATAGGAGAGTTCTGCTAGCGAGAGACCAGGAGAGTTGGGTTGCTATGGCGTCCAGTAGTTTGGGCCATTTAAAGAACAGGCAGAACTCTTACAGATACTCATGTAATTTTTTCACAAAATTCTTACTCATCGTGAGAAAGTTTACTGAGAGGTTTTGCTCTATATAACAATTCTGTTGTTAGCCATGAGAAGTTTGTTTTTTAATCTACACCCTGTTTTAATCATATTTTGTTGACTTATATGTAAAGTTAATGTTTTTTTGAAATGATAAAAGATGAGGAGAACAACCTAAATATGATTTTCTACTGCAATGCTATGCTAACATCTATCGTGATGCTAGCAGGAAGTACCCGCAAACTATTATGCGTTGCTAGCCTGATAAACCAGACTAAATGTATAATTTAGTCTGGTCCCGATGAATGAGACATCGGAAGATTGTTGATGAGACCAACCCTTGTCTTTCAAACCATGTCTGTGCCTCTTGGCCAACGCTCTCACCTATGCGTGCAACTGACTGTGACGTAGTAAGCGCAACAGGAAGCTGGTGGGGGAGTGTAAACAAACAGCCTGTCGGTAAAACGGCGAATACGTCCTTCTTAAAAATGAATGAGCGTAGAGCCGCTGCCTGCTACTGTTCAATAGTTGTTGCCATCTTCCTTGTTGTGCCTTCTCCAGCGTCGCGCAGCTTTGTCATCACACCCTTTAAACCCCGCCCACTTTGCATCCAAAAATTCGAAACACATCTCTGCGTTGTGATCAGCCCGCCAGTTCTAGGGCCTGGAGCATTGATCGAGGCTAGACCAAAATGATTTTGGCCGTTGGCGGGTGGGGCTAGTTTGTTAGACTAATGCGTTGCCATTTCTTTTTAAAATGTTGCGCTTTGTCATCAATTGTCATCAAAGCATGAGGGGTTCTACAGTAACCAAACTACTGAAAGGGTTTTAGTGCAGAATTGAGATTGAAACAGTGATTTGATCCATTAGTAACAGGACCGATGATCAGAGCTGCTGCCAAATATGGAGCCATGTTTTTTTTAGAGAGGTAGGCAAAACCAGAATTTCAGCCTCCAGCAAAGAGTCGCTGTGGATCCAGATTATTTCAGAAGAATGCACTTTTTGTGGTTCTGTTAGTAAATATAATCTCTGGATAAACTCCTTCTGTTCTCCCCTAAATAGGCCCATCTAGTCGAGTGTGTTGCTTTGAAACCACAGCAGCGTGTCAGAGCAAGATACCCTGTACTTTGAAGATTTTATTTGATTCATTTGTTTTATTTAATTTGTGGGTTACGCAATAACAATTAATACAATTGAATTGTATCAGTATAATTTTCTCATTAGATGCCACAAATGAAAAGGAGCAGAAAGAAGGTAAACTTGTTAACCCTGCTAACGATAGTTTTACATCGCAGTAAATGAAAAAAATGTTTCCCATATTTATTGTTCTTATTTCAGTAGCCTAATAGGTAATATTTTTTTTCTTCCTATAAATATTTGTAGTTCATTTATATGTACGAAAACCCTTTTTTTGTTTATCAGTCGGTATTTAATACAGCTGTACAACAAACAGTTAAAATATAGATTATTTTTTAACAACATTTTGTAAAAATAATTAGGCCTTTATTTTATAGAAAGATTGTTTTGATAGAAGAGAAAAACCTGTTTTTTTTTAGAAAATGGTTAATGGCTAAACAATTAAATTATTAGTTGATTAACAAAATAATGATTGATAAGATCAATCAACTTTAGAGTCATTTATTAATCAATTAGTTGCATCCCTAGCATGTAGGTTTTCCTAATTTAAGTTTGAAGCACCTAAAATTTGGTGGATGATTTGGATATTTATTCATGTATAAAACCGTCAACCTCTGCCTCCTGCCGAGAGATCGGGGATATAGCTGAGCTTTGAAAGTAGAACTAAAATAAGACACACACAGAAATAAAAACTGTATTTGTGTAATATGAAAAAAGTCTGAAACCCTGCAGAAGAAGAAGAAAAATAGTATTTACGCTCACACGGCACCATGAGTGGACCACCAGTGTGAAGTTGGTTCATTCTTTGATTCAATTTAATTGAGTTTATTTCTATAGCACACATTCAAAACACATGTCACCTTAAGACTCTTTAGAGAGACAATTCAATCAGACAGGGCAGACGGAGTTACTATGAAGAGAAAGAAAGAGAGCACATAAAGATAAAAGCAAAATCATACAAAACAGGAGAGTCGTCAGAACTCTGGCTGCATGATTTTGGATCAACTGAGGGATTTTAAATGCATTACATGGAGTTCCTGATAGTAAAAAACAATGACAACCTTGAAATAACAAAAGCATGGTCTCGTTTTTCAGCATCACGCCTGGATAAGATTGTTCTAAGAGCAAAGTCCAAACTATAAGGAGAGGTGTGATTTAAAGATCACCAGCAGGGGGCAGTAAGCATCCACAGCAGATCTCCTTATGTGTGAAGGAACATTTGTACCATTGTTACAAAAAAACATGATTTATAAATGGATGTTAGAAAAAAAAATTTGAATTCATAAATAGGAAAATTGAAATCAAATCCTAATAAAACAAGGTTTTAAGAGAAAATTTGCACATTTCTCAAAAAAAAAAAAAAAGTTTTTAAAGATATATTTTTATTTTTTTGCAGATTTTATACTTACAAATTAAATGTTTTCTAGTTTCTGTTTTTCAGATAGCATTTTAGGGATTGCATTCTTTACAAATTGCATTTTACTGATCACATCCTCTACCCTTCAAGTCCAGTACAAACTCTAACTTTTGAACAATGCAAATGTTGTTACTATAACATCCAGCAGAGCAATAGGAGTTTCCCCCCTTCCCTGATGGCTAATTATAATCCCACCTACGGTGAGTGGAGTTAATACGGAGTCAGTGAATTCCCCTTGGGACAGACTTCGATTTCAGGACCTACTTGATTGTAAAAATGGCGGCACTCTGCTCCCTGCAGAATCAGTAAAGGCAATCTGGCTTGAAATTTGCCAGATTGCAGACAGATAAAGGATGAGTCTGTGTTCGGAGCCTCCAGGTACTTCGAGTATGGCACTCAGTCCAATCTCAAGCAGAGACCAACATTTTACGGTTGATGGAGTCAAATCTAAACTCTTGACATTGGAACGCTGCAGGGATCCACTTTGAATCCACTGTTTTTCCAATATGACATGAATGACCTTCCTGACTGTGCCACCTTTGCAGATGATACTGTTGTGTATCCATCTGCTTTAACTGCAGCTTTGGTAGGGCACCAGTTGACACAGGACTCGATTAGAACAAGAACCTTTGAAATATACAGAGATTATCTAATTCTGAAAGAAGTCAAAGAAACTAAATGCTTTTGAAATTTTTTTGATCATAACTTGGAAGTTTGAAAGTCAAACCCAGGATTTGTGTAAGAGTTTGAAAATAAATCTGCTTCTATTTTATCAGAACAGATGCGTCCCATGAAGCTGCATGCAGTGGTTCTGTCCCTCCCCCTCTACACTAAATCCCTTTTTGTTCTACAATCAGCCAACCGAGGTCTTAGAGACTGATGACATCACTTTGATGAATTTCTGTCTGACCTTTGACCCCTGCCACTAGAGCATCAACCTCTGGAGCTCTATGACGTGAAACGTTCACATCTTTAGTGGAGACATACAGCTGTGCAGACCTGCTCTGGAGAAATTAATAATTTTCTTAACATTTCTGATTTTAGTCGTTTTTCTACCATCATCTGCTGGTCGTTGAGTCCTAGCATGTCTGTGAATTCACGAACACTCACAGGAATGCGGTAAAAGACCCGATGGCTCTTCTCCTTAGAGACTCTTCTTGTGGAGAAAAATCTGCTCATTTAGTTTATTTGGGCCTCGGGTTCTTGGATGTTAAAGGAATAGTACACCCAAAACATGATTAGCCTTCATTTTCTACTCACCCCCATGCTGAACAACACTCTGGAGTACTTTTTTGATATC
>NW_015150511.1:391015-405924 GCF_000732505.1 Cyprinodon variegatus
CGAGATTGCAACGGTAAAGTTAATCATTTTGGGAGTACTTCAAATCCCCGTTCTCATCACGAAAGACATCACCCAGAGTTTGTTTTGAATCGTAAATTAATTGTTTCTGAATCGAATGGTTTGGATTTAAAAGAATTGGAAAAAAATCGAATTGTGACCCCAAGAATCGATTCTAAATTGAATTGTGGGAATCCCAAAGATTCACAGCCCTAGTTAATACCGGAGTTCAGGTCTCTAGAATGACTCGTGGTCTTACAGAACCATCTCTCTAGTTCTGACCAAGCAGAACCCAGGAACAGCCTCAGGATCTGCAGCTGAGCAGCCAGCAGGGCCCCTCCCATCCTCTGTTTCCCGTTGGATCAAAATAAACCAGGAGGTGGTAGGGGGGTAGGAGGACAGGGCTGGGTGGTGCCGGTGTTGACAGGAAGCTCCAGCAGGCTGGGGGCGGAGCTTCCAGGCTGCTTATTGTTCTCAGTCAGAAAAGAGCTCAGAGGAGTAGAGAGAAAAACCTGCAGCTGGTCCAAAAAGTTTGAGAATCGGATCACGGAGGAGACGGGGACGAGGAGGACAGATGGACAGGTGGAGATGCGGACGTAGGTTGGGCTTCATGTTCTTTGTGTTTCTGTCTGTGGGCAATAGTGGGGGGCTGTTTAAACCTGTTGGGGTCAATTCAGAACCCTGAAAAGATCCATTCTGACCTGGGGTCATACCTGGACCTGGAGATCCTGAGTTCTTTATTTATCTCCCAGATCATTTGTTTTCCTCACCATCTTATCTCGACCTTTAACCTTTGACCTTCTAACTGAGACATGTAAAGTTTGAGGTGGAGCTCTTTGGGTTTTTGGTAATTTCTCTGAGCTTCTCACTCTGATTCTGCTCAGAACCCTTCGATCCTGTGCCGATCAACTGCTGTCTGAGATGTAATTGACCTTAGGCACTTTGGAGATGACCTTCTGACCAACCAGAGGAAGTTTAATTCAGAGCTATGACAGCGGGAGTAATTACATCTGAATCAGAGGTGGTTCTGTAGGCTTCTAATCAGAACCATAATGGCGGATGTACTCAGTGTTTTGCTTGCGCTTCTGAAATCCTTTGCTGGCTGGACACACAAACCGCGTCATCAGAACTTCGACCCACAAAGCCGGTTAGTGAGCAGATGTGGGCCTGCGACTGCCTCCTCGCCACCGTATCTGTTATTTTTACAGACAGGCATCCTGATAGGAACCTGAATCATTCTCTAAACTGAACCTGTGCCTCTGATAAGATAATCAGCATAGTAAGTCTGTTTCTGGGCCACTTTCTTTCCCTGGATGATGTCAGTTACGAGTCGGGTTGAGAAAATAATCCATATCTTGATATAATCAACGCTAAAAAGAAATCAAATATCAAAGCTATTTTTTTATTGAGGTGATTAACTTTCAAGAAGACGTTGCCTTCAGCTCCATAAAAGATCTAAGAAATGGTTTCTTCTCTACATTATATTTCTGAGATTCAAGCCAGAAGAAAACGGTGAAGCAAAACGAGAGAAAACATAAAAAGTATATGAGGCCTTGTTTCCGACTTAAGACGCAGTTATGTATGATCCATGTACGTTTCCACATGGAGACAAAGGCTAGGTTCACATTGCAGGCCTTGATGCCTAATTCCGATTTTTTTTTTTTCTTTTTCTGAAACCTGATTTGTTTGTGTTGCCGTTCACATTTCCAGATATATGCGACTTGTATGTGATCTCCTGTGAAAACTGCAGTCGTACAACCCAAGTGTCCCGCATGCGCAGTAGAGGACGCTTTGACGTCACAGGTTAGCATGCTCTGTGTTTATGGAAGTAAACATGGATGGTAGCGCTGAAGCGCATCTAGCAATCTTTCCCAACCATAAAAACACAATCTTTTAAAGATGGTTAATTATAAATACTGCTCTCCGCATCATCGTCCGCCATGGTTGTTGTTTTTCTTGCCGCTTCTTCATACCAAGACGCAGAATAGTGACCTTTGTCAGGTATTGATGGCGTTCAGGTCGGATGAATGCGACCTGGCCGTTCACACACAGGTCGCATCTGAAAAGATCAGATTCGTATCGGATTCAGGACCGCAGAACCAGTTGGCCTGGATCGCATTGGAAAAAATCGGATCTGTGTTGTTCAGACATCCATGAAAGGATCAGATACAGGTTGCATTGGATTTGAGTCACTGCAGGTTGCCGTGTGAACGTAGCCATAGTCTGCAGCTTTTATCGCTGTGCAGCTTTTCTACTTGTCCCTAATATTCTGGCCGACTCCAGGGCTCCGTATAGCACACAGACAGCAAGCTGACACCACCACACTCCATGAGGAAGATTTCCAACCTCATCCTTGTCATCCAAGAGGGACAGAAGTTTCTTCCCACAAGTTTTTCTCAATGTGTCGATCGTAGTGATAGTTATCGGCTAAATCGAAATATGTTTTAGAAGTTTATTTAGCTAAACCCTCACCGGTTGGAGCTGTTACTTATCCACCATGTTTTTCTATGCACTTATAAACATTCCTCGGAAAGTGGAGCAGAAATTCTGGCCATGGGGAGGGGAGTGGGATCTATAGGACGTACCTCTGCCCTCCTTCCTTTAAGGAAGCAGAGGGGCTCAAAAGTAGAGATCGACCAATACAGGTTTTTTAAGGCCAATGCCGATAGCGATTATTTTGCCAGTAGTCAAATCAATCCATGATATTGAATAATGCCAATTATTTGTGAGGGACGATTTTTGAATCCAGATTTCTCCATTTGCATGATAAGAAGTATTCAATGATAAGAAAATTTACACAAGTTTCAATTGATGTCTTGCAGCTGACGTCAAAGATGTTTGAATTTACATGCGGCCATATTGAGTACCGACTCTGGTTCCCTGATGGGTTGTATATAAGATATATAGATCTTGAAAGGCACAATCTGGAAGCATTGACTTTATATAGATCGCAACCAATAACTCAGATTTTCTCTGTGTATCTTTTAACCTAGTGGGAATATAATGATAGGAAGCGCCACAGAGGAGGTCGTAAGATAAAACCATCATGACGTCACACTTCTGAAACCTATCTCTAAAAAAAAAAAGCTTTATTTAAATAATCATACATAACATTAACAATGGATAGCATATGGAGGGAATGCAGTAGAGAATCAGCAAATCGGCTGATATCGGCCAAAGATGTCATCTGGATTATATGTCCTCCATCTCTACTCTGAAGTCATTTGGAGGTCGCCACTTTTCTTCTATTCAGATCAGTTAAATATGTGTTTAGCATTAGTGGACCTAGAAAAATGCTGGTAAATAATACGGAACGATGGCAGGCGAGCACAAGTGCGCCACTTACTGGCTGGGAGGAGGTAAACTTGAAGGTATTACCTTCAATTAGTCAAAACTCATTTGCATCAAATATTGCACTACTTTTGGCTGCAGTGCAGCGCTAACAGAGACTGTTCCTCTGTTCCCTCCAGCTCAACCAGACCATAATAATTCTGGACGTAAAGGCTCCAAAAATATCAAGAAAAAACTAAATTCACAAGCAACCCTCTTTGTCGACTAGACAACGATAAAAACATTGCAGGGAGGAACTTTCCTGTAAAGCAAATTAACAAAAACAGAACAAAACACTGAGCTGTGCTACATGCTAAGCTAACACCACAGCCCTATTTTTGGGAGAAACGTAAAGGAACAAAGGCAGTGGGAAATAAACAATGTGAGAAAAACTGATTTCTGCAGCAGTGAAGTAGTAAACCTTCCAGCTAAGCTAACGTTAGCTGTTGTTGGGCACAGACGACTCACTGAGAAGATTTAGTTCTGAACCCAGCAGCGCTACGTTATGCTGTGGTCCAAAACAATGCAGGAACATGTTAATAAGCCGAGAGTTCAGCCAGATGATAAACAGAAAAGCAACAAACCAATGCACATCTTTGCACTCCTCCTTTTGGTTATAAAGTTACTGGAGGCTATGGGTCACCAGCAGCCTGATCCTAAACCTGCATTCCCACCCAGATTAACCCAATCTCATAAAGAATCCACAATAACACTGCTGCAGTTTTCGCCTGTAGACTACCAGTCAAAGGAACCAAACCATTGTCAACAAAACCTGTTCCCATCATGGAACATATTAGTCGGGACGTAATGACCGGGGCAGAGCAGTTACTAGTTATAGAGCCGTACAGGAAGGCACAGAGGAAAATAACAGATTTTCCTTTATTGTCCCACAGTTGGAAACTTCAGGTGTGTCAGTGGGAAAGCAGAAAGGTGAACGAAAGCAAACTTTCCCTCTTCAACAGCCTCCACAGCCACTCCTTTAATCCCTGTTGTGTTTCAACGGATTAATAGCAGTAGATGATCAGCTTTAAATTCAGTTACTTGTATGAATTATTTAGTTGTTCTTCGTACTGGATCAGTAGATCTCATATCCGATAATTACGGCACAAACAGAATGTGTTTTTTGTCCACATTTTGTGAAAATAGAAAAGTAATAAAAATCAGTCTGCATTTACAGGGAATTACTAACCCCTGTCAATTTATTGGCAGATATTTATATTAGGTTAAAGATGATTAGGCAGTGGAGTCGATTGTAGGATCCTGCAGAGGAGAGACCAGAGCCCAGACTCTACTTACTTGGATTATCATTAAAAGCATGTCTTAGAAATGCACAAGTGATAATTTGATGATTTTGTTTATCATTAGTACTTTATTAAAATATTTTTATTACTAAACTGCAGATTATCAGTTTATAATCAGTATCAAACTAACTTAAAATGTTGTTTTATTTGAAAATCTCAGATTATATTTCTCTGTACATGCAGTGTTTACCACTTTAAATTCAATTTCAGCTGCAAACAGATATTTAGGTTAGCCTAGCCTAGCCCTGTCAGCAGAGCTCTGTCGCTCTGAAAACTCCACATTTTGAAGCAAGGCAATAATTTACATGAACTGTCTGCACAAAGGCTGTAAAGGGACTTTCTTGTTTTTTTCCATCTTTCTTAAAAATATATTAAAACAACTTTTTTGTATTAAGGGAACAAAATTTATACATTTTCATTGGTGGCTGAATGTTTTGCTGTGCTGCTCACAACCCCACCCGTTTAACATAAATGGAGTTGAATGCTCCAACATATGAGCAGGCATTCAATTAAATTATCCATGTAATTCAAACAAACCCGAAGCGTTTTCTCACATGCAATAAAAAGGGACTATAGACTTTATCTGTATGTATTTATACAGATAAAATAAAGTAATTGAAGTAAATGGAGTAATTTTAATTTAAAAACTTTTTAATAAAAAAAATATTAATTTTAAAAACATTTTTATAATTACATTTAATTATTTTATACTTTTAAACATAAATCTGATGTCAAATGGGATTGTTGGTACTTGTATTATATAACTGTCTTATAAGGCAACATATTAACACTAGTATTGATTTAACATCGGGGAGTGGCGGCGTAGTGGTTAGAGCATAGAGGTTCTGCCCCCCTCCCACAGACTGCCACTCTGGGTCCCTGAGACTCTTAACCCCCACACTGCTCCCCAGGCAACCCACAATGGCAGCCCACTGCTCCCCAAGCGGATAGAAATTTCTCCAATGTAAGATCAATTATTGATGTCATCATCATTAAAATTAAGCAGCAAATAATAAAGTAATCGAAGTTAATGGCGGCTGTAAGGACAGTGGAAAATGTTTTTCTAAAAATAGTAATTAATATGAGAGTTGATTTAGGATATTGACTCTCAAATTTCCAGAACTTTTCGATTCTGGAAAAATTATATTTTTAACACTTTAGCAACTGAAATATCTGATAAGCACACAAATTCCGGACAGAGGTTTTCAGACCTTTACCTTGAGGAAGGTGCTACAGAGCAGTTCTTCTCCAAGACATTCTCTATAATATAACTGTTGAATGTCTCACAGCCATTGAAACATTTAGGGTATTTGCACTATTACAAAATAAAAGCACACGTTAACATCCTACTGTCATCCTGTTTTTAATGGTGTGAGCTGACAAACTGATTCAGGGATGCAAGTTATCTATTTAGTTAATCTAAAAGCGACTTATCTTATTGATCGACTAACAGTTATTGATAAGTGGCCATTTTTCCTTCTTCTGTATCAAGATGATCTTTCAAGTTCTTACAGTAGTTAAAAACGGGAACCTCAAATTTTAAAACGTTTTAGTGCCATCTGATAAAATGCTTACCAAATTAAACAAAAAAAAATTTTTTTTCGCCTATTATTCAACTTAAACATATTTTTAAAAGTAACTTATCAGAACTGTTCGGTTACCTAGTACAAAAAAAATAAGGGGAAGAGAATAAAATATGTGAAGCACATTTATTCCTAAATTCACAGAGATGTTAAACAAATTTAAAGATGGGGTAACATTAAAGCCTTACGTTAACTTAAACTTTTCAGGAATATTTGAATTATTATGGTTTGTTTTTTAAGAAAACTGTCACAAGTTCGGGAAAATGAACTGTATATTTTTAATGGGTTCCTCTTCGTATTGATCCACCTTAACCCATGTAAAGAAGGTTCGCCTCAGTCTAATCAGACATCATCAGTTAACCAATATTTAAAATTAATCATTAGTCAATCATTTCATATCCTCCCCGGTATAATGGCAAGTAAAAAGAACAATAATTGCATTAACACATAGCTTTGCAATCAGAAACCAGGCACATTAATGGCAGCTATTGGTGAAAAAGCAGACATAAGACAATAAGTTGATTCAACTGGAAAAAATATATATTTCCTTACATATAAACACTAAAAGATTCAATTGAATCAAAATATATCAGGCAAACAAATAAACACTGATAATGTTGACTTTTTTTAGTCCTTCAGTCTTTTTCCTCTAATTGTGGGTAAACTTCTAACTAACATGGGGTTCTATGTTTATGCTGCTAATTATGTGATTGAGCTTTTTCTAATTCAGAACTTCAAAAAAAGTCTCCTAGAAAAAACGGAATCAGTTTACAGAAGAACAGGAAAAAATGTTTTCAAAAACTGTCTGGATGTAGAAAACAATTGTTTGCAAACACTTAATGGGTTTGCTGAGAGAAACAAATATGCTAAAATCTAACAGTTGGAAGGAAGGATTGGGGGGTCGCTAAAGGACGGAGCTCATTTTGAAACCTCTCAGCTGCTGCTCCGACTTAAAACGCCACCGAAGGCATCTGACCCTCAGCTCTAACAGCTGGAGGACGAGGAGCAGGAGGGGAAACCAAGCTTTTCTCTGACCGTACCGTTTCATTTCTCTCCCCCCGCAGTGAGTCGGCGTGTCGTTTCTACAGCCATCAGATGAAGGGGAAGCACCTCGCCATCAGGAAGATGAACGAGATCCAGAAGAACATCGACGGATGGGAGGGGAAAGACATCGGCCAGTGCTGCAACGAGTTCATCATGGAGGGCACACTGACCCGCGTCGGCGCCAAACATGAGCGCCACATCTTCCTGTTCGACGGACTCATGATCTGCTGCAAGTCCAACCACGGGCCTCCTCGGCTGCCCGGCGCCGGCTCCACGGCCGAGTATCGCCTCAAAGAGAAGTTCCTTATGCGCAAAGTGCAGATCAACGACAAGGACGACAAGGAGGGCGAGTACCGGCACGCCTTTGAGATCATCCTGAAGGATGGGAACAGCGTGGTGTTTTCGGCCAAATCCGCAGAGGAGAAGAACGGCTGGATGGCGGCGCTGATTTCGCTGCAGTACCGCAGCACGCTGGAGCGCATCCTGGACAAAGCTCTGCTGCAGGAGAAGGAGGAGCAGATGAAGCTACCGTCGGCCGAGGAGTACAGCTTCGCCGAGCCAGACTCGGAGGAGAACGTGGTGTTTGAGGAGAACATCCAGTCCAAGTCTGGGATTCCCATCATCAAAGCCGGGACGGTCCTCAAACTGATTGAGAGGCTGACCTATCACATGTACGCAGGTGAGACATCTCCTTGGAGCTGGTATCCAACCAGTCCTCCGATCAGAACTTCAACTAGGAGCTCAGAGCTGAACCAGGTTGAGGCCAGTGCTGGGTTTGGCCTCTGATGAGTTCGCTGCCGTGTTTTCACAGATCCAAACTTCGTCCGGACCTTCCTGACCACCTACAGGTCGTTCTGTAAACCCCGGGAGCTGCTGGACCTGCTCATAGAGAGGTGAGTTCACCTGCGGAGTGCTAGGGGCCAATCAGACCAGGGGAAGGTTTCAAATGGTGTGAAGTCATGTTTCACTCACAGTTAACATCAGGTGACGTTTCCATGGAGTTTCTTTCCCTTATGCTACGTTCAAAGCACGTGCAGCAGAGGCCGTAAAACTGGTGTGCTGCTTCATTTGTGATGCTTGTACAAGTTTAGTTCTGAGATGTGGCTGAAGCATCTTTGCTGCTCTAGCTGCGCGGTGGAAAAGTGGGTCTGATGCGCGTTGGACGGAGCTATCCTATCCTTTCTTTGCCTGTAACAATGTCAGCTATATTTGCTGTGATCAGTGGGTAAAAAGTAGATTTAAAATGTTTTTAAGTGAGAAAGTCCGCCGGAAAACTTCATCTGTGCAGTCAGTTTATCCAGATTACCAGCCTGGTTTTAAATATTGTTTCTGTCGGAGGCGCTCAGACCCCCGTATACCGGCGGAGCTCTGTCACTAGGAACCCTGTTAAACAGCAGCCTCAAATAAACAGTGACATAATCGATTATGGCACGTTGCCGCATCAATGCTGAATCGTGCATGCCCCACATTGCAATGCATCGCTGAATCGATTATTGTTGACACCCCTACTCTCTACCCTGAAGTTCTCCCTAAACCGTCTCCAGTTGCTACTGCTGCCAGGTCCAACAGGAGTTGGTAAGAGGGAGCAGATCCCACTCAGAGGGACAGAGTTTTAGTGCTGCTGCCCCCTGTAGGTGGAATAATCCTTCTTTAGAAACTAACAATGGACTTTCTACTTATTCTACTTAATCTGAGACTGTTTTTTTAATCAGTTTTGTTCTCATTTTAAACCGCCTGTTCTTTATTTTCTTTATTTTTTTAATTCTTTTCTATTTGCACCAGTTTACATGGATTTTTAAAGTGCTTTATAAATGAATTAAGTATACCCAGTAGCCAGTTGGTTGCCAGATTAAATCCCTGTTTTGTCTCGTTTGTCATTGGTGGGACTTGGTATATTTCTATTTTTATGTATTATATGAGATCTCACTGTGGAGTAAAAAATGAGCACTGAGAGTTGATATGCAAGGAAGAAACGTTTTATTTTACTCTGCAGAGGAGAATGGCACAAACCACCTGAATACAGCTGAGTGCGATTCTGAAGCATTCAGAAACACACCCCTACATTTAAAAAGAATCCACAGCATACACTAGAGGTGTAAATAATAATCGTTTTGTATCGATACATCGATGCAACAGCCAACGATCCGATGCATCGATACGTCCGCAAGAGAATCGATTCATGTTTTTTTTTTCCCTCTGGTCTATTTTTATCCATTTGCTCCTGGGTGTAATTCTCCCTCCCATGCTGCGGTGGCGCTAAACCTATTTTGCCCTCCTACCTCGCTTCCTGGTTATACTCTTATAGCAGTGTGTTGCAGCAAGCTTGACACAGACATTTTTAAATTATGCTCATTATTGAAGCGTGGTCTGAGCTACACGCTGTGGGTCTAGATACGGCCGAGGCGGCAAGGAAGTGGGGGGCGAGTTTAGTCCGACGATGGAGGGACATGAGGGCCAAAAAGGGCGGAGATCCAGGTGGAAAAAGGGTCCCAGCGTTCTCGTGCACCTCGCTCTTCTAGCGGGTCAAATTTCACGAGTTGTTTTCCGCAATTTCGGTCATAAAAACAAACCAAGCCAGCCTCCTATCTGCGGCACTGTTTACGGTCAGCTACAATTTGGGAGAGGAGCAACGGAGCGTCTGTGGAGGGGGCGGGGACGTCTGGAGCCGAGGTATTGAATTGCACTCATTGCACTGATTATGTGCAGTATTTTTTGATGCAACTTTTCTACTTCTGTTATTTGCTGTTGTTTCTAAAAAAAAAAATGCATAACGACATTACAGCTTCGATTGATTTATTTCAAACTTGAAACTTTGTTTAGCCTGTAAGGTCTAAAAAAAAAACATAAAAAAAATTTATCGAATTGAATCGAATCGTTGGGTCAGGAAATCGATACTGAATTGAATCGCCATGATGGATGTGATTTACACCCCTAGTTATACACACACACACACGAACATTGAATATTCCCAAGAGAAACACTTTAGTTCATTAAAGGACATAAATTTGCTCAGATAAACATTTCAGACAACTGTTTTCTGTTCACACCAGAAACAGGACAGGAGAACGATAAGGGCATAAATTTTAACCATAGCATGAAGGAGGCTTTGTGAAGTCATTATTTCTAATGACCTTCCCCTCACCCTTATCTAGACTCTAGAAAGCAGGTTCCTCCCCTCCTTACTCTAGATTCTAGAGTAAGGAGGGGAGGAACCTGCTTTCTGTCCTCCTAAACAGTCCAGCATAGTGATTGGTACAGGATTTCTCTATCATTACTTCTGTTCAAACAGTTTATCACACAAAATAGGCCAAGGAAAAACCTTGATTCCACATCACATTTCTCTCTTTATATTTCTTGTATCATATCTAGTGGTGGGATTCAATTAAAATGTTAAATTGCAGGGTCTGTAATTAGTTAATATATAACATTTATAGAAAACAATGTATTTATGAAATAAACTTTTCTTTTCAATTCAAAAAAAAAATTTTTGCTCCTAAAATTTGAGCCCAGCTACCTAGATATTTCTTGTTGGTTGAAAGTTATAACAAAGTTTTATTACAGTTGTGAAGCTGAGGTTGTACTGCAGCTGACTGAATAACGCCCAGATCTGCTGGTTTCTGACGTCTGTGTCTGTTTTCAGGTTTGAGATCCCAGAGCCAAGGTCGACTGATGCAGAGCAGATGGAGGGAGGAGAGCAGCTTCTTAGCGCCGACCTCAAACGTTTCCGTAAAGAGTTCGTTCAGCCAGTTCAGCTCAGGTACAGAGCGCCCCCAGCTGGAAGCAGCAAACCTCTGCATCTTAGCAGTCAATGTTCAGTCCGACTATTTCTAGCATTCAGATCAGTACAGTTACAGTGCAGCTTGCTTTTGACTGTGAATCCATTGAGGTTTTAATGATAACTACTGACCTGTGACCCACATCTCGCCCTGCAGAGTTCTGAATGTGTGTCGTCACTGGGTGGAGCATCACTTCTATGATTTTGAAAGAGACCCTCACCTGCTGAGTCGACTAGAGGACTTCATCGCTTCAGTCAGAGGTTGGTACTTTGCTCAAACATCTGCATGAAGTTCAAACAGCTGCTCTGGGAGGGGTGGGGTGGGGGGGTCTGACAAATCATTGTCAAAGGAAAGTCACAGAACAAATTCTCCAAAACTTTTTTTCATTGTTGAGTACCGTAATTTTCGTACTATAAGCCGCGACTTTTTCCCCCTTTTTCGACCTTGCGGCTTATATAACAATGAGGCTTATCTATGGTCTATTTACAGCTAACGGCCACTAGCGTAATACCTAAATCTATGGATTTTACCATCCACCATGTTGACGTCACATTCAACACACAAGTACGGTAGCCGCTCGCGCGGGAATGCGGAGGAAAGCAGACTTCTACCGCGAGTGGTACGAGACAGAATGACAGTGAGAAAGACGGACATTGCGAGCGCAACACAGTTTGTGTGACACCCTCATTATGGAGAAACAAACTTACCGGTTAATAAATGGGAGCTTTTATTGCACTAAATTGTAACAGTTAAGGTATGCAAATATGCAAATCGTGTTGAAATGTTAATAAATAGGAGCTTCCCCAAACAGTTGCCTCTTTCCCGACAATCCTCTCTGTGCACGAACCATTTGGTAATTAAACATTAAAAAACCTGCGGCTTATAGTCCGGTGAGGCTTATAGTGCGAAAATTAAGGTAAACATTTCCAAACTTGAGGGCTCATGTGAAACAAGAAGTTAAGGAGATTTTTCACGCCTTTAAACCCTTTCATTTTGGCTATTGGGACTTTCCACAGTTATCAACAAAAACTATTTACTCTACTTTCTATTTTCTTACATTAGACACAATGTCAATAGC
Source organism: Cyprinodon variegatus (assembly GCF_000732505.1). Lineage (NCBI taxonomy): Eukaryota > Metazoa > Chordata > Actinopteri > Cyprinodontiformes > Cyprinodontidae > Cyprinodon > Cyprinodon variegatus. Next base: position 403,125 of record NW_015150511.1, read on the forward strand.
TAATTTAGTCAATATCTTCGAGTTAGTCCTAGATAGCCGGACTAATGTTACACTATATAGTATACTATGGCATACATCGGCGTATGTGTGGATTTTCTTGGTTAGTACATCCAGGGGCGACAGTGGCGTTGGACGTAGGACTTTGCCCTGAAATCGAAGGATTGACGGTTCAAGCCCCGACTCCGACTTTCAGTGTCGTTGTGTCCTTGGGCAAGACACTTCACCTGCATTGTCTACTGATGGTGGTCAGAGGGCCCGGTGGCGCCAGTGTACGGCAGCCCCGCTTCTGTCAGTGAGCCCCATGGCTACAATGTAGCTTGCCACCATCAGTGTGTGAGTGTGTGCGTGAATGACTGAAGGTAGTGTAAAGCGCTTTGGTCAAGTCTCCTGACTTGAATAAAGGTGCTATATAAGTACATGCCATTTACCATTTACCATTCACTGACTGTGAAATTACCTGTGAAACAACTTCCCACAGCCGGCAAACTGCTTGTATTTGCAGCCAAATGCTAACATGTAGGCATTTTTACTGCGTGTCTCCATGGGAGTGGGGAGTACTAACATGACGGACGGTGGCTTCACTTTTTTCCGGGCAATCAGCAATCCAGTGAATAAATAGAGATCAGTGGGTGTTACACGTTAACAACAATCTGTGTGATTGTTGCACACTTTGTCACATTTTATGTGTGGATCTGTGATGTGATCACTCTTTTAATCATTGGGGAGAGGAATGTGGTGTTGAGAAAACATTGTTGTTTGGACTTTTATTTTAGATTCTAGTCAGCTAACAGGCCTTTATTGATTTATCTGACAGTTCTTCATGTAAAGTTCTGCTTCAATACGATAAGCATATAAATGATCACATGCTGAGGGTGAAGTCAATCTATGATTAAAGTTTGATATGAAGTGAGACCGAGCATCACGGCGCCCTCTGCTGGGCATCAAGGTTTTCATCAGCAGATAATGCCAGCCAGTGAATCTGATTGTTTCCTCTTGTTTCAGGTAAGGCCATGAGGAAGTGGGTGGAGTCCATCACTAAGATCATCCAGAGGAAGAAGCTGGTTCAGGTGAGCCTGCCCAATCACAGCATCACCTTCCAGAACTCTCCTCCGCCCATCGAGTGGCACATCTGTAAACAAGGGAACACTGAGCAGTTCGACCTCATGACTCTCCACCCCATCGAGATCGCCCGACAGCTTACTCTACTCGAGTCTGACTTCTACAGGTAACTCCTTTTTTCCCCCAGCGAAGCATCTCTGCTGGGCTGCACCTGTCTGACCTCTGACCTCGCCCTGCAGGGCGGTGCAGCCATCGGAGCTGGTCGGCAGCGTCTGGACTAAAGAAGACAAAGAGCTCCACTCTCCCAACCTGCTGAGGATGATCCGACACACGACTAACCTCACGCTGTGGTTTGAAAAGTAAGACATGGCTGCCACATCAGCGGGTTGCCCCGGAGGCGTCGTCTACTCAGGATCTGTCTCTCCGTCTCTTTCTGCAGGTGCATCGTGGAAACAGAGAATTTGGAGGAAAGAGTTGCTGTTGTTTCTCGGATCATTGAGATCTTGCAAGTTTTTCAGGAGCTCAATAACTTCAATGGAGTTCTGGAGGTCGTCAGCGCCATGAATTCCTCGCCTGTCTACAGACTGGACCACACCTTTGAGGTAACGTCTCCTGTCGTCAGTCAACCCTCTGATTCTGCTCAGGTTCACAAAGACAACTGAGAGCAGTCAACCAGCTAAACAGAACCTCGGCTTTTTATAGATGGTTGAACTGCTGCTGTCTGCCTAAGCATCCAGATTTTAGAAGAGACGAGAAATAGTGGAGGGTTTCAGGTGCATCAGTAGCAATAAGAAAAATAGGCTAATTAAATAATCCAGGTTCTCATCTAAAAAAAAACCTAATAAAGAACAAACTAAAAGTCTGAATAGACTGGATTAAAGCTTTAGCTAATGGTTATTTTAGTAATCATCATTCTGACATTAGGTAATCAGATATAGAAAATTTGTCACATTTGGCAGATTTTTTTTCAATTTAAGGTGTCATAATTTATTACTTAACTTATTTAATCCTTCTGAACTTGTCTTAGTGGTAAGGAAGTCATATTTAAATGTCAAATCATTCTGGCTTAAAAATGTATACATATGTAGTCTTTATTAGACTATGTTGTCCTAAAATTTAGAAAATTTTTATTTAAAGTCTTAAAATCTGTGTTTTTTTTTTTTCGTTATCATATGCAGGACCGTTATTTATACGTCAGCTTGTACACCTAAATTCGGTTAATCATATATCATATAACGGTCATGTGTCAAATTTTTTATAGCATCTTGATTCACATGTCGCAGCTAATATACACAATGTTTAAAATAACAATCATTTACTTTACCATTGCGTTCCGTCCCGACACGTCAGGGTTTGGTTGAGGTTTTGAGGACCCAAATGCAGATGCAGTGGTGAGTTCTTGAAGTTTTAATAGAAATTACTCACAGGCAACTGAGGCAGGAATCCAAAAACCCAACATAAAAGGTACAGAAAAAAAAAAGAACCATGGAGACATCAGGGGAAACATGCACAAGGAGCCAGGGAAAGATGAGGAACCAGCACCGGGGAACTGCACAAGAATAGTATTTATGGTTGACTGACAAAGGCCCCGTCCACACGAAGACGAACCCTGGCCTAAACGCACAAATTTTTCACCAAACCAGCCTCTCATCCATACGAAGCCGGCGTTTCGGGGGTCTGTAAACAATCTTTTTTTTATTCAGCCTTTAGAGTGAGAAGATTGCGAAACAAGGTTTTCACG
>NW_015150511.1:406411-409190 GCF_000732505.1 Cyprinodon variegatus
AGCGTTTCGTGTTCGTTTTGACTTCGTGTGGACGGGGCCAAAGACAGGACAAACGAGCTGATTGGGAGCAGGTGTGAACAGAGGCTTCTAGAAAGGAGCTAGGGAAAAGGAGACCAACACAAGAGGGCAACAAAGAAAAACCCAAATGTATCCAGAAAACACAACAAAATAGGAATTAAACCAATAAAACTAGAAAACCTGAAGCAAATTAAAACTGAATACTAAAAAGAAAAGTTAACAGAACCAAAACCGTGACACTTTCCAGGACCAGTTTTTAGGAACAAAACAAAAGGCCCCAAAAAAAACACATTTATTTGTGCTATTAGTGCTAAGAATTTAATTGAAATAACAGAAAGATTTTTGCAATTAGACAAAAAGTAAAAAAAAAGGTAAAAACACATTTAATTCAAATCTTTCAACACTTAAATTCGAATGAAATCTGAACTTTGCTCACAAACGTCTCAAAAACCTGCATGAGGCTTTAACTCTTAGACGTCCTCTGCCTCGCTGAGCTCGCTGTCACCCCTACTCTCACGCTGCAGCTCAGCAGTCTTCTGATTTTTTTTTTTTTTTTTTTGCCAATGGCATTATTTTCCGACTTTTGAATGTGCAATCTTCTGACATTCTGTAACGCCGTATTTCTTTGCTGCCTGGCAGTTAATTGAACACCTTTAAATTAAAATTGGTGTCATAACTCCGCCTCAAACGTCTGCAAAGTTGTCTGACTTTAATCCACTCCGTTCAGGACAGCGAGTCACCATTTGTAGCATCCTTGTCACTTCTTCTCTGTTGTGATAGAAAGATGACCCCCGCAACAGTGAGGTTACTGGCTTTCAAACAAGTGGCGACCTCTGCTGTTGCGTTCGTATAGCGACCCCAGACAACTGTCAAGCTGTATAATTGGTTAGACCCTGATTATAAGAAGACCCCACATTTTCAAATCATTTCAACTAAATAAACCTTGTCTTATATTCAGGACAATACGTGTCTTTATGAAGTTTTGTTTTGTTTCCATTTCTGTGGAACCTGTGGACCCAGGTTCCACAGAGATACAGAAAGCTCTACGTCTACGCTACTGACGGGATCTACCAGATCTGCCATCTTATTGGCAGCCATGTTGGATATCTGCTGATGTTGTGAACAGAACCAAATGTAAACGACACTGACAGATCTGGTTCTGTTTGCAGCAAATCCCAAGTCGACAGAGAAAAATCCTGGAAGAGGCTCATGAGCTGAGTGAAGATCATTACAAGAAGTATTTAGCTAAACTGCGCTCCATCAACCCACCCTGCGTCCCGTTCTTTGGTATGACTGGACCCGATCCTTTCGGTACTGGTACCACCAGAATCTGTTCTAACAGTTTGTGTTTGTGCTGCAGGGATCTATCTGACCAACATCCTAAAGACGGAGGAGGGAAACCCCGACTTCCTGCGCAGACACGGAAAAGATCTGATCAACTTCAGCAAGAGGCGAAAAGTCGCAGAGATCACCGGGGAAATCCAACAGTACCAGAACCAGCCATACTGCCTGAGTGTCGAACCCGACATCAGGGTAAGTCTCTGCTGACGTTGCCTCGCAGGGGTTTAAAGCTCTTTGTTTTGTTATTTTTTTTAAAGCTGCTTCTGTGTGTTTGTGGAGCAGAAGTTCTTCGAGAACCTGAACCCGATGGAGGAGATGTTAGAGATCGACTTCACCGACCATCTGTTCAACAAATCGTTGGAGATCGAGCCTCGAAACACACGATCGTTGCCCCGTTTCGTAAGTGATGCATCAGACACCGCCAGTGGCATAACTCTGAACTGTGAGCTAACGCGCACCCGCCTCCGGTCCAGGCGAAGAAGTACACCTGTCCTCTGAAGTCCCCGGGAATCCGACCAACGTCGGCGAGGCTCGGCACCATGAGGCACCCCACGCCTCTGCAGAACGAGCCCAGAAAGATCAGCTACAACCGGGTCACAGACAGCGAGTCCGAGGGTGGCGCCGTCTCCGCCCCAAACTCCCCCCGGACGCCACTGACCCCACCGCCGGCCTCTGCCGCATCCAGCTCCACTGATGTAGGCAGCGTCTTTGACTCCCCTCAGGGTCCCAGCAGCCCCTTCCATTCAAGTAAGACCTCCTCCCTGAGCATTAACTCCACCCACACACTGTAACCACAACCATACAATATAATCCCGCCCCTAATTGTGTTGTGCATAAATCTTTAACACCGCCGATAAGTTGTTACCCTGACCTGACCTGCAGAGACTCCGCCCAAAAACTACCAACGGACATACTTCCAATGTTCCTAACCCTCATACCAAGATTTTTACTCCGCTCACATATTGTTACTCTGCCCATCAAATGTCACCCCCTCGATTACAACCCCTAACTGATACTGACATCCCCCACACACTAACCCCCACCTTCTGACAAGTGAGTCATACTAACTCCGCCACCAATACTCTAAAGGTGGATTCACACCAAACCTGTTCTGACTATTTCAGTGTTGACTGTTGCAGGTCGTTGCAGAGCGTCAACCAATCAGAGAAGCTGATTTAAGAGCTCTCTATGAAACATGAGAGTGCTCTGATTATTATTAGTCTACAAAACATATTTTCTGAAGTGTAGCAAAATAGGTTGTAATAAATACCCGCTCTGACATTGGATATCAAAACTGGCTGTGGTAAAATTTTCAATTTGATATTCTGGTTCTTTCCGATATGCCGACATTTTAAAGGTACACTATGCAACCGGTGTTGATTTTCCAGCGAGGCTCCCCCCAGAGGGCGAAAGTAAAAGT
>NW_015150511.1:409793-414572 GCF_000732505.1 Cyprinodon variegatus
AGGCCGATACCGATAGGGGGCCGATTATATCGTGCATCCCTAGTTTTTAATTACAGCGGGAAACAGCAGAAAGACTAGATGGTTTAGAGAAGAGTCCCGTGCTGCATGGAAGCAGGGCGCCACCATTTTAACTATCAATACTGGAGAAGCACACTGGAAGTCAGTCCCATGAGAATATTTGTCTTGTTTGACAAAAAACCTCTATTTAACTTAAGAGATTCAGATCTGTCACTATCATTTGGGCGCCACTTTACAGCAGTCTGAGCTCCCCCTAAACACCTGAGCTAACTAGCTGATCTCACCCATTGCTGATCATTTTTCTGGTTCTCTAATGGAGGATTTAATCTAGAAGGTTAATGTTTCCTCATCCCTACCAGGAACTCAATGACTTCTAGATGTGGTGGTCTAACGTGGAAGCAGAGCACAGAGGGGGGGCTGGTTCATTTAGCTACAGTACATCATATCCATTGACCTTCTGGGATGCTAAACCTAAAAGTTACAGGGCTAGCGCTGCTAGCGGCTAAGTATTACACAGTGTTGCTTTAAGTCTACAGACCTTAGGTTTAGGTTTCCTTGCAAAATTTCCGATGTTAACTTTATTTTTTATTCACTTTTTGCTTTAGCCAAAATTTAATGGGCAAAAATAAAGAGAGTAAAAAAAAAAATATCTAATCTAGTTAACTGACTTCCTGTATGTGAAAATACAATTTGAAAAACCAATAAATTGAGAATACATTTTTTTTTTTTTTTACAAAAATCTTTTGGAAAAAATGAAGTTCGACAAAAAAAATCTAAGAAAACAGGAAGGTTATTCTTAAACCCTTATTCTCCTTGAAATGTTTTGCAAATGTAGAGCGAAATTCACTCCTTTTTAACGTGTTTGGTGTGAACGCCTCTGACTTTCCTCCCTGATTGTAGCCGTAGCTTCCAGACTCTCCTGGACTGACCTTCATCTCAGAACCAGTTAGGACAGCTTACCGGGCTGGTTCCTTTGCTGCTCTGACTTGTTTGTTCTGTTCACCCTGCAGCCTGCGACAGCATATTTGCTGTTATCTCTCTGCCTCACGGCCCACGTTAGTATTACCCTCCCGACTGTCCGTCGTCGCCGCCTCAGCTGTTGGAGGCCGGCCAGTGCTGGGTGGGAACGCTTGAGTCAGAGTCCAGATATGGGCTCTGTGTTGAAACCTATGTTTATATGCAGTAGAACCAGATATTTACATACACTTAATTAAAAAAAAGCGCCTTATTTTCACAATCTTACATTGATCAGACATTATAGTGACCCTGGCTGAGAGGGTAGACTAGTCATCTTTAGTGAGTCGACCAGAAATGCTCTGAAAGTCAGACTTTTAAATTTAGAGGAACTAATCTCTCTGCTGGAAAAACTTGTGAATAATAACAAATTTTCGCTCTTTCCTTGGTATTTGTTAGAATTTCCTTTAAACGTTTTATCTTTGGCCAAACCAGACTGAACCGGTGTCTGTAATCTCTGTGACAGAGATCAGTACTTTGTTATGGCTGCTCAAGAAGAATGGACTCTGCTTTCCTTCAGCCGCCTCCATCAGAATGACTCGTCCGTGTCCACGCTTTGACTTCCTATCTGCGTAATGGTCCTTCCTACTCATGGCATCTATTGTGTGAAGTGACCCCGTCTTTTCTGCAGCAAAACCCTCCACATGATGATGCTGCCACCCCTGTACTTCACTGTAGTTTCCTCCAACAAAACCACTCTGCTGATGTCATCAGATTACAACACATCAGTGATAAAATGTTACTAAGTCATTTTCATGTTGTGAAGAAATAAGTAACACAATTAGCCAATGGAGTAAGATGTTTAATGTTTAAAATAAGTAAAATGGCCTCACTATAATTTTTTAAGTACATAATATGGATTATCTGATTTTAACGAGAAAAAACTAATCTCATTGGCCATTGGGAGAATATCTTTGACTCAAATTAATGACAGATCCACTGATTATGAGACATTTTTGCTTATTTTCGATCATTTTTTTGTTTGTTTTTTATGAGTCCAGTCTAGTGAAGCTCTTTGTGACATGTGTGAACTGAATTCTGGTTTCTAATTTGGTTTTGGGCGTAACGCCTTCTTTGGCTCCCAGTGGCCTTTAAGTCGATGTCGGTTTCGGACTCCATTCACTCTGGATGCTGACTGTACCATCTTCTGCAGCTTCTTCAATATAGGATTGATTCCCAGATTTCACACCAGAACCATTTTATCTCTCTGTACCAGAGCCCATCTCCTTCTTGCCTATGACTGTTTTTGCAAAGTGAAACGTGATGCCTTCAGTTGTCTGCACCCAAAGATGAACCAGAACATGGTTCTCCTTCTGACCTCTTGGCTAACTTCTTTAGATTATCCATGATGTCACACAAGCAAGTAAAGAGTTTGGCATGATGCCTTAAAACGCATCTAGAGGTTTTCCCCTCATTTGGACAGTGAACGCCTCACAGCCAGGGTAGTGACAGAGACTCTGCTGTAAATCATGAAGGTCTCTGGTTTTATTACAGCCTGCCTTCCCTCTATTAATTAGTAATAAAAGATTGGCTTCACACAGATAGACAGATGGATAGATACTTCTATTATCCTGGTGTCATCTTTTATCCCAAAGCGACTTTTCTACATACTTTGGTTGATGATGATCGAGTCAGATTCCTTGTTTGCTCCAATAAACTCGGGCATTTATTGGGATTCTGGTTCAACTCAGACTTAAATGAAGGAGGTAGCACATCATCTAAGCTTTCATATTTTGTTTATAGTTTGCTTTTGCTTATCTTGATGGGGAGCCATTTTGTTAAAAATATTACAAATATAATAAACATTAAGCTTTATTTAAATATATATTTAAGATTGATTTTAATTTGATTATATATTAATATCAATTTTTAACTTCAAAATCTATTATTTTACTTATTTTAAGATTTTTATTTCCAAATGTATTGCTTTATACAAACATGTTTTATTTATTTCCAGATTTATTAAATTCCAAATATATTTTGTATTTTTTTTTAAGATTTATTTAGTTCTTTACAGATTGACATATCTATTTTAGAATAGAATTTGGGAGGGTTAAATTTTTTTCAGGGGTGACTCTGTCTTTCAGAACCCAAACAGTCCAGTAAAACTGCAGCACCTGCTAACTAGTGTCAGCTACTATGTTACATAAGGCTAGGATTAGTGTTGCCCTGATGCCATTTTTTGGCCCCGATATCTGGCTTTGCGGTATCGGCTGATACCGATACCGTACCGATTGAGAACTGCATACTACGTGGATGTAAAATAATTGCCATCATGGCTTTGTCAAGCTGCTGCCTACCTTTGTGAAGAAGGAAAAAGACGAACACAAAGTGAATCCAGTAGAACGTTTTATTGCCTATCTGGAATAGGTGACAATAGTTGAATAAACGTTTGGCTCTCAACATGGTATTGTCAATGTCAAATTTATTTATATAGCACTTTAAAAACAGGTATAAAACTGCACCAAAGTGCTGTACAGGACAAACAATAGTACTAATTAATAAAAACAGATTATCAAAACACTTCAAGTAAATGCCAAAGAATAAAAATTTGTTTTAAGAAGCGATTTAAAATGATCCAGGCTGTGGGCAGATTTAATTTGAAAAGGTAAATTGTTCCATAAAATTGGAGCAACAACAGAAAAAGCCCGATCTCCTTTCCTCTTAAGTCGGGTCTGAGGGACTGTCAGTAATAGCTGATTATTTGATCGTAAGCTTCTGGATACAGAGTGAAATTTTAAAAGGTCCCTAAGATAGGGAGGAGCTAATCCATTTAAAACCTTATAAGTTAATAAAAGAATCTTAAAATCTATTCGATAAAAGACGGGCAGCCAATGTAAAGAGGCCAGTATGGGCCTTATATGGTCACGCTTCCTGGTTCCTGTAAGAAGCCGTGCCGCTGCGTTCTGGATCATTTGAAGTCGCTGCATCTGTGATTTATCCATGCCTCTATATAATGAATTGCAATAATCCAACCGAGATGTGATGAAAGCATGGAAAAGTCCTTAAAACAAAAATAAGATTTTAATTTTTGCTAAAATCCGCAGGTGATAAAAACTTGATCTAACAACAGAACAGCACCGTATTGGTGCCCTATTTGTCGCTACTCGCTGATACCACCATTTTAGTGCTGGATCGGGGCCCTGTCCGATGCTGGTATCGGTGCAACACTAGCTAAGATACATACTTTTTAAAGCTTGATTGATTTCATGTATTGCTTTTGTCAAGGACCTTAACTGTGCCACCATAACAGTGTGGTGATAAACATCTGTCAATAAACATCTAGACTATCAACAAACTGTAGTCACAAGCACCAACAGCTAACCGGTTGCTTCTCCTCATTAACCGAGCAATTAGCCGCCATGCTAAATCCAGCAACTGTTTCCACAAAGCCCTGTCAGCGTACCAACTTAGAACCAGTCTGTAAAGACATTCAGGGGCGTGGCCGGACCAGACTGAGCCGCCCCACAGAGAAAGCTCCGCCCCCTCATTAAAATAGAACAACAAATAGAAGACACAAAAAATTAATTATCTTAAAATGCCTAAAACAGTCTTGTAAAATAAGTGTTAACCAATAAAACACCATTATAAAATACAATAATAAAATTAAATTAGCCAGTAGATGTCAAACTACAATAAATAAATCTTAAAATATTTTTTAAACAAAATAAATCAATGTGTGTGTGTGTGTGTGTGTGTGTGTGTGTGTGTGTGTGTGTGTGTGTGTGTGTGTGTGTGTGTGTGTGT
>NW_015150511.1:415437-430408 GCF_000732505.1 Cyprinodon variegatus
ATAAATAACTAAAATGATAAATGAATAAATAACTAAAATGATAAATGAATAAAATATTTTTATTATTATTGAATGGAATTTTATTAATGATTTATTAATAGTTGTATCTATTTGAATAATTTTGAATAAAACCTCTCTCCATATATCTTAATGTTTGCAAACATCCTACGTTAAAGCAAAAAAGAAAAAGAAAAAAAAACTAATTCTTCTGGTGTTTTTAACTTTATGTGAAGATCTGGTTCCAGCGGTATTTGATCCTGAATCGGTCAGAGAAAATCCACCATGGATGTTAAATAATTGATTAAAAACAGAAATCATCTGACCGTTATTTGTGCTGATAGAACATATAAGATCATCCTGATGGATCTATCGAGGGTTTGATGATGAAAAACCTTCTAAATGATTTAAGTTTTTTTTTTTTTTCTCCATCAGAACTCACTGGGTTCATCCTAGAAATAAGAGTTTCTGGTTTGGACTGAAAGAATGGCACCACCCAGCACTGACCTGTCTTTTTTGATTATTACTCATCTCCATGGAAACCATCTGCTCTCTGTCTGTGATGATTTATGTTTATCCCTGGGTTTCATTTATTAGTCCCATTAACACCAGAATTGCTGTTTTCTTTTCCTGCGATATTATTCCTAATGGACTTGCCTGAGAGGATTCACTGGTTCCTCATGTTCTCCTGAGGGATTTCCCTAAAAGTGACCTAGCAACATAAGAAGAAACGTGCAATGTTCTTCCTGACAGAGGCCTAGCGATGTCTCTTTATGAATGCACAGACTTTAGCTGCCTTATCCTCTTAATTACATTGTGTTGTCAGCAGCCGGACCGGTTAGTCTGTCCCTAACTCATCAAACCATTAACTTTAAAAAGGTTTTTTTGTTTTGTGTTGTCATTTTTAACAAACTGTTCTTTATGTGGTTCTAATTTGGTTCTGTACCTGTACTCACCCCCAGGGTCTTCGTCTGTCTCCTCAATAATGAGTTTCAGTCGGGTGTCAGAGGACACCCCCATCCCTCCTCCTGTTCCTCCACGCAGAAGACCAGAATCAGCTCCTTCCGAGTCTTCCCCCTCAAAGGTAACCAGTCACACAATAGAGGTTAGCAAAGCAAACAGTCCCGCAGCATTTAGCAAATTAACTCATCACTCACTAGTCAACCTAACCAGTTACTCACCAGTTAGCAAAAGCACCCATCAGTCATCAGTTAGCAACTTAACCCATCACTCACCAGTTGACCTGACCTGTCAATCACCAGTTAGCAACCATTTTTAATATCTTTATATCTGAATTAGATGAATTCTTACGGACTCTTACACCTCCTCTGTGCTCCTCCTCTCTACCTAACTCTGCCCCCTCTGCTCCTCCAGATCCAGTCCAAGTTGGAGAGCCCGCCTGCTGTGCCTCCTCGACAGCCCACATGTAAGCTCCCCACCCCTCGTTACTCTTCGTCGTTGTCTTCGTCTCCTCCAGACAGCCCCCCTTTGTTGCCCCCTCGAGAGCCGCTCAGCTCCCCCCTGCACCTCCTCCCTCCCCCCCAGGGCCGCTCTCGCTGTGAACTCTTGTCTCAGGCCTTCTTTCCCTCCAACACATCCTCTACTTCCTCCGCTTGCTCCACCCCCACAGCCTTGTCTTCCTCCCCACCCCTCCCCCCTGTGCCACTCACCCCCACAGGTAGAAAGATGCCCTTACCCTCCCCACCCCTAGATGGCCCCCCAGTACCTCCACGCCACAGCGTCCCCAAACTGCCTCCCAAGACGTACAAAAGAGAATCTCTGAGCCAAGTCCCTGCTGCTGGTCCCGCCCCCTGCTCTGTGATTGGACATCTTGTGAACGAGGCAGAGCTGGAAACACTATAGCTAACTGGATCAGAATGAACAAGAAGCTGACCCCCCAGCAGCTTCTGATCCTGTCAGAACCAAACTGAAACTGGACCCAACGGCGTGCTCTTACTCCAAAATTCTCAAGACTTTTTCTGTGTGGTCATTTCATTTCTGTTCCTCATCTGTGAGCTGGGACCTGTGGGACCCGGATCAGCGCCGACTGCATCTGATGGAATCTGATCAGTTCTGATTGGACCTAATGAAACGGATCAAAATTGGTTGGACCTGAGGCTTAACGGAGACTGTGAGAACTGTGGTTCACAGCTTGCAGGTACTGGTCCAGAACCTAAGAGGTACTGTTGTTGGTTCTGGTGGACCCGGTGTTGTTTGTTATTGTTGTTGTTGTTGATGATGTAAACAAAGAAGGGAATAAATGTTTCTGTCTATGATCTGGATTCCTGTTGTTACTTTTCTGCCCCTCTGGGAGGGGGATTCTGTGTCAACTAGTGATGTAAATAATTATAAACTTATGATTAACTGTTGATTAATGGTTTATTAGATGGAAATTTGTTTAATCAAATTATTGATCATGTGTGCTTATCCCCAGATTCCACATCCTCCACTCTCTACCGCTCACGTACGTCATGCAGAGCACTTGCGCCGTCATGTTAATGTCAATGAGAACTGTTGCATATCCGCCGCTACTCCTCTGCACATCGCCGTCCTCGTACGTCTTCTCCATCCTTAACCGGCAAAATACGGAGCCAAGCTATTTTTTGCTCCGCTCAGTTGGAAGACTCCAGGTCAAGAGCCGCAATTGCAATGGCACCAAACAGGAAAAAGAATGTTGAGAAGATCTGGTTTGTCAAATTAAAATATGGTAACGACAGATCACTAACTACAAATTAGAGCATAATTTTGATATATGCCTAAAAACTGAGACTGGTTTATAAAATTATTGGATGCAAACTATTGGTAATTCAACATACCAGGAAGCAGCTTTGTCATGTCGATCAAAATATTTATTTTATACACAGAGGCTAAAAAGTTTAATCAAATCCAGTTAAAACAAGTTCCAAGAGCACATTTCAAAACTTTAAAATAAACTTCTTATCGCAGGCATGGATGAAGAGATGCTGAGTTGTAAGGAGAGCAAACCACTTTTGTATGCTCCTTATTATTCTTATTACAAAGATCCACAATTAACATTAAATGTTTGGGCAGAAAATGATAGATACTGATGGTGAGTTTATATTATCTCATTAAATTAAGGGTTTGTGACCTCGTATTGTTTTCCTTTGAATTCATAAATAAAACCGTGCATGCTCTCGAGCTCCAAGGAACTCAGTGAAGCAAGACAGGAAGAACCGCAGAGGCTGCAGGCGGTTTAGAGTGGAGTGGAACAGGTTATGCAGATTGTGAGATTTCAGAGTTAGAATTTCTGTCAGTGTTGTAGTGTTGCATTTATCCACTAGAGGGCACTGCTGTTCATTCTTAGGTGGAGCTTTACTTGTGTTTGCAAGAGAAGTAAAGCCAGTTTGGAAGCCTGCTAGAGCAGAAGCCAGAATTGATCCAGAGTCTGAGTTTATTTACAGTTAAATTTAATCAAGAATGCTAAATCAACTTTCCGTGTTTCTGTTTGTAAATGTAAACATTTAAAACACTCCTAAAGTTAAGGCCGTAATAGCACCCATTTAGCGTAACTTCTCTGCTGTGATTGGAAGGATAGGATATGACGATATAAATGTGGAGGGTTTTACGTAAAACAGTTGCAACATGATGATAAAAAGACATGCTAGCAGTTAGCAAGGTAGATAAAGAAAGCTTTTGTGATTTAATGCACTTCATTGAGCCAAGTTCAACATTCTTCTGGAAACAACCAGAACAACCTGTTAAAAGGCTTTAACAGCATCTCTCCCTGCATAGATTATTGGATGACACTAAATAACAGCGATATATCATATTTAGTTTCCACTTCATCAAAAATAAGTGGCAAATAGTCTGACATTATGTTAAAGTGACATATTTTGTCATTTTTTAGTCAGTAACCTAATAGGTTTCTCTTTGTTCTTGTTAAAAATGGGTTTAATATGTAAAACATATTTTTTGGTTTATTCAATTAGTATTTTATACAACATATGAAAACAAAAAAATAACAAAAATAGTTAATATTTTATGTTCTACTTTTTTTTGCACATATAGAGCACAATACATTTAGCTCTTCGTGTGAATGAAGGCTCTTTGACGAAAGTGAAGACTCAGGGTTTTTAAGAAAATGAAAGCTGATCAATCAACTTAGCTTTACTGGGAAAGCTGCAGGACCTGATTCCATCAGTCGCCGGCTGCTAAGAACCTTTGCAGACTCTGTCTTCAGCTACATGTGGAACCTTAGCCTCAGTCTGGACGCTGAGGCCCATGTTTTGTGCAACATTTGTGTGTTTTTGGTTCCTAAACGACTCATTTCAAGGAACTACAGGCCAGTCATCATGACCTCCTGCCTGATGACTACCGTGGAGAGGCCCAAGGTGAGCCCCACCTTGGACGCCCTGCAGAGGCCTGGACCACCTCACTGACCAGCCACATTATGCCAGTTGATCAGCTGTGAATCGGAAGCTTTATTCTGCACCATTAGGGCCCTGCAGGGTATTGTCCTGTCACCAGTGTTGTAGTACTCAAGATCGGTCTTGGTCTCAAGGCCATTTTTTGATGGTCTCGGTCTCATCTCGGACTTAACCGCATTCGGTCTCGGTCTTGTCTCGGTCTCGGGCGCTGAGGACTCTGCATTTTATTTCAAGACCACAACTGGAAATAACGCTAATTATCAGAATATTATCAGTTTATTTAAGATCCTTCTTTTTATTGGATGCTTGGATTCAAATCCAAGCAATAACCTGTCTCATTGGTAAATTCATGGTTTTTTAAAAACATTTTTTTGTTTTTTTTTACCGCTGTCCCGCCCACCCCCTTTCACCTGTGCACGGGCTGCAGCACTTCGATTGATAGTCACAAGTGGTTGTCTGAGAACGGGATAAGATGTCGGCCAAATCATCGGTTATAAAATTCGGCTATTTAAATCACAAAGAATATATTTGTAAAGCAACATTGAGAGAAAAAAGCATAAAGCACAATGTAAGTTCTGCAGTGCTTCACTATCTGAGACAGTAGGGACTACGTCCAACTTATTACTTAAGAGATGTTTATGTTTAGTCCAGTTCTGTGTTTTAAATATCTAGGTGTTTTTATGTGATTGTGGGTCTTTAATATCAATTTTAGGGATTTTGATCTTGTTTCACATTGTATTGTCACATACTGGCACTGGTCTTGGTCTTGACTTAGTCTCGGACCCTAAAAGTCTTGGTCTTGTCTCTCTTTTCACTACTTTCTTTCACCCTTTACACCACGAACATTAACTGCAAAACGGAGAGTTCTCTTTACAGTTCATTGTACATTTTGCATATCAGTCAGCTGAGGACTTAATGGACTTCTGTGAAACCAGCCATCGGTGTTTGAATATTATTAAGATGATGGAGATGATCGACTTCAAGGACGCCACCTCATCCACAGATGAACATCCAGGGAGGGGTGCAAGGAGTCGTTGAGTGGAAAGTTTGAAGTACCTGAGTATTCACCTCAACAATAAACTGGTTTGGTACAATTAGGGTGCCAGAGTCGCCTCTATCATCTTTAGGAAACTGAAATCATTCAGTGTGTACGGATGCTTAGGACTGTCGCACGCATCGAGGCTTGTGTCAATGATGCAGGTGATGATGTTCAGGACCTGGCTTTGAAGGGGCAGCAAAATGCTGTCGATTCTCCCTTCACATTCTCTTGTTTTATTTTGGTATGTCATGCCTCCACAAAGAGGAACTCAACATATTAAAAGCAGCAGAGGTCTAGAAGGTATAATCCCTGACAAATCTTTCCTTCCCGTTTAATAACGAGGTGATTAGCTTCCAGTCTGTGTTGTGAAGCTAGAAATACAAATGTTGGAAACAGATCTCTGTACCAGCTTTTTACTTTTTGGGCCTGGATTATCCGGCACTGTATAGCAGTGAATCAAACACCTGTCCCTAGTAAAATAAGCCTATTCGAATCAAAATCATCCCCTCCATTTGAAAAAGAAAAAGGATGGAAATTGAACTTTATTGATCTCACAATAGAGAAATTAACTCTCTGTATTTAACCCATCCCCTTGGGGAGCAGAGGGCTGCCACTGTGCAGCATCTGGGGAGCAGTTTGGGGTTAAGGGTCTTGCTCAAAGACCCAGAGTGCCAGCTTTGGGGATCAAACTGGGTACATGCCTTCTCAGAGCATAAGCGCTCTCCCCGTTTGTTTCCACTTTGTCATTGATCTGTCATTGCATCATAAATCCGATCATACTGGGGCCATGTAAAAAAAGCTTTATTGGCATCACACAAATATTAAATTGAAGTTGACAAGCCAAAAAAAATGAAAAGAAAAACTTGCCTATATTCATTTACCACTAGATGGCAGCGTAGAGACAATGAAGGTTGCTCACATTACTTTTAAATTGTTTCTTCGGCGCTGATTCCAGTTTGACCAGTTTAAGCACCAAACTGATCTGCATGCGCAAAAGAAAACCAACAATGACGTCATTTCCAGGACGCTTTGGTCCAGGAAAAACTGAAGCAATGGATGTTGTAGTTTTTGGCATCAAAAGAAAGAAACGCCATTGTGACTGCTGCGCTTGAAGAATAAAAATGGACAGAATCTCTGCATTCTGGCGTTTTTTAATTGGGCTTTGGCTGCAGTTTAGCATAGAGTTCACTGTGTTTGATTTTTTTTTTTCGTTTTTTTTTTTTAACCAAATTGTTGATTTAGCAGGAAACTACGACAGTGTTAAGGCCAGACCAGATTTTTAAAATTTGTTAAAATTTTGAGAATAAAGTTGTAATATAACGAGAATAAGGTATTAATATTACGAGAATAAACTCGTATTCTCGTAATTTTACGACTTTCTCGTAATTTTATGACCTTCTTCTCATAATTTTATGACTATTCTCGTTGCGACTTTATTTTTGTAAGTTTTTAACTTTATTCTCCTATTGTTAGGACTTTATTCTTGAAATAGAAAAAAAAATCTCTAGCCTGGCTCTAATATTCCGTCATAGGAAACAAAGACCAGAGATAAACAAAAAAATGCTAGCCTGATAAACCAGACTAAATGTGAGATCAAATGTGTAATTTAGTCTGGCCCCGATGAATGAGACATTGGAAGATTGTTGATGAGAACAACCCGTTGTTTTTCAAACCATGTCTGTTCCTATTGGCCAACGCTCTGACCAATGAGCGTAACTGACTGTGACGTAGGAATCGCGACAGGAAGATGATGGGGGAGTGTAAACAAACAGCCTGTCGGTAAAACGGCGAATACGTCCTTTTTAAAAATTAATGAGCGTAGAGCCTCTTCCTGCTCACTATTCAATGAAAACCCCAAGTCTAATCCTTCCAAATCTGATTCCAAAGCTGAGTCAAATGAGAGCTGTTCAATAGTCGTTGCCATCTTCCTTGTTGTGCTTTCTCCAGCGTCGAGCAGCTTTGTCATCACACCCTTTAAACCCAGCCCGCTTTGCATCCAGACATTCAAAACACATCTCTGCGTTGTGATTGGCCCGCCAGTTCTAGGGCCTGGGGCATTGATGGAGGCTAGACCAACTGGCAGTCAAAAATTATTTGCCGTGTGGGGCTAATTTACTAGACTAAAGAAAAGTCACTTTTGAACGATCACAAGATGGCCTCAAGGGGGCGCTTTTTACCAATAGAGTAAAACAAGACAAACGCTAATTAGCAAACACAACCGATTTATTAATCTTCCAATCAGAACCACATCCAGAACAAAAAAAAAAAAAAAAAAAAGAAAGAGTCTATTGGTCCAGAGAAACAGAACCGGGACCCAGTGGGTTTAAGGGTCAATAAGGCCAGGTTCAACGGGACCTGGATCAGTCTTTGAACCTGGTTCTGGTTGGACTTGTATCAGTGAATGGATGTAATTCCACTTTGACCTGGATCAGGCTCTGGGCGTGGGTCGGGCTGGGCTTGGATCAGTCTCTGGATTCGGTCCAGGATGATCTGGTTAGAGCTGCTGCAGTCCTCAGCTCCGTATGGAGCTCTGATGGTCAGAACCCCCGCCACCCTCAGCTCATTCCCGTCCTCTTCTACAGGAACCAGGTTCTTCTGGAGCCACCCGCAGACACCGGACCTCCTCCTCTGTAGCTCCTCTGGGTCCAGGCTGAGGGTCTCCTGGGGGACGAAGAAGGAGCGGATCCGCTCCAACGTCTCCTGGTCTGCCTCCTGCAGAACCTCCACATGTTCCACAGCGTGGCCCATGACCACCCGGACCGAAGCACCTTCCGCCCGCAGGTCCAGCAGTACCACGCTGCAGAAAGAAGCGGAACCACATCATCCCAAATGAAACAGAACCAATGACTCATTTTCTCTACATCTGAGGACAGAGAGGTTCGACCCAAACAGGCCATCCATGTGTTACATCCCCAAGATGGATGTTATTTTGTTCTTGCATCCAATCAACACCTTGCTCTGTTTTAGGCTCCGCCTTTAAGACTGACTGCTGCTTCCTGAGTCTCAGCCCAATCAAGATCACCTGAAGCCTATTTAAGGCCGGTGAAGCTTTACTTCTGGGCCATTTGCCTGCCGTACATCTCTGTGTTCATTGTAGAATCTAATGGGCTGTTAAGTTACTGCCATGTAAACCTGCTTGGATGGTTTTTGTGTGGGAGAGCTGCCTTTTTGTTTAACCCATTTTCTCCTGTTTATGTGTTGGTTAGGTAGGTTAGTTCATAGGTTTGTATATTTTGGTTTTATATTGTGTAAGGTAAGTCCACTTTTCTTTTTCTCTAGGGTTGTTTTGTTTATTTTGGAATAAAATGGCAGAATAAAACTTTTTTAATGCCTTTTTGACTCCTTCATTCACTGTCTAAATGTATGTTGGTCCCTTATACCCCATAGACCCAGCCAGGGGGGCGTAACACACGCAAGAAACCAAACAGAATCATCTATTCATCTATTCCTGTCTCACCTGCGGGACACCGGATCCACGGTCAGCAGCCACCCACGGTGCTCCTCCCCCTGCGCCTTCACCATCACCTGTCTGTGGACGCAGCTGAGCCACAGCTGCGGACCTGACTGAAGCCACCCACACTGCATCACGCTCCTGTGATCATTGATCGATCATCAGCCCGCTACTGATTAGTTATACCGCCGCTGCGGCGCTGCACCACCTCAGCAGTCGTCCGGGTGAAACACGGCAAATGCAACAGTTCCGCCTTATACAGCACTGTGAGCCTCTGCTGCCCCCTGCAGGTCGGGAGCGGCAATACCAACCAGTTTATTTTTTTTCTTTTGGATTGAAAATGAAATTCAAATGTTCGGAAGAGAATTAGGGCCACTGAAAAAAGCATATTCGAATCAAAATCAAAAAGTTAAATGATTTTTTACATTTTAATTCAGCTTAATATGGGAAAAAAGCCAGCATTCTGACATAAAAGTCAGAATGCTGACTTTTTCCCCCCATATTCAACTGAAATAAAATTTTAAAATCAGTCAACTTTTAAAAAAAAATTTCAGTGACCATAATCCTCTTCCGTACAAACGAAATATTTTCCATTTAAAAAAATAAAATAACACTTACAAAGAGAACAAGCTTTTGCATGGACTCCAAATGGCTTAAGAAAAGCATTTATTTTAATTTTGATATGCATTCACATGCATTTGTTGCATTTATTTTAGTTTTGTTTTGAGCAGCACACAGCTGCCTTCTGGAATTGGTGGTTGCATATAGGCAGCCAGAAAATATCTATAGATATTTTCCAATCCCAGCTTTGAAAATGGAAAATATAATCTACGGTTACATTTTGAAGAACCACTGATATGACCTCACAATTGATTATATAACATTTTTTTTTATACTCACAAAATGGATTTTACAAATCTAGTCCAAACTTTATAGGTTTTCATAAAGAACATTTCTACTCATCATTGAACAATATGGAAAAACAAACTGCTGTAAAACTTCTAAAGTATATAAATGAGCCTAAACATGTGGAGAATCCCTAACTGTATACTATTTATCTTTTTTTACTGATTCTTATTGCTCTATCCATTATTCCTTCATTTTTATTATATTCTTTCCTTTTATTATATTATTACTGTCTACTTTGTTTTAGAAAAAATCTGTGATTTGTACCTGTTAATTTCAACATTTTGTTACCTGACTGTAACTACAGTTCTGGAAAACTTATAAAAATTAGAAAATATTTTTATATATTTATATAAAAAATATAAGGACATAATCACATAAGAAGATAAGGATTTGAATGGATAGATGTGATTAAATCTGAATAAAGTAATTTGAAACAAACATAACTTCCAATAAGCACAACACCCGCTACAACTACAAACATTATAAAATAAAAGTTTTTCTATTCAGACTCTTACTCTGGAAATCCAACCGGAAGACCCATGCCTTCTTTCCTGTGCAAGATCAGCGAGCGGCTAACAGGGGAGCTAACTCGATCCCGCATCGATCGGAACCAACCTGAGTGAGAATGTCCCGATTCGGGCGTTATGGAGGAGGTAACCTACCCTAACTTCCTTTCTGATCGGTACCTGCTTGTAGAACCTCCTGGTACAAACCCATTGCATTCAGCAGAGTTATCGGAGCTAGCGAGCTACGCGCGGAGCTAATGGCTAATCCTCTTCTATGACGTCACTGTAGTACCTGCCGCACGTGTCCACAGGTGTTCCTCGCCGTGCTTGTTTTAATCGATTAGGAGTACCGATCTATGAGTCTGATTGGCAGAAGCAAGTAGTTAAATTTGCAGGAATTAGAACGGAGTCTGGTTCAGTTTATAGCCAACAGGTCAGGAGATACTGCCACCTACAGGCGGACTGGAAATTACAGCAACAAGCTAAGATAGTCACGGAAATAGCTGCTTGTTAGAACGTCTACCTGAACGGAAACGCATTATTCATCATTGTTTGTTACAGTAGCTTATCGGGATACATTTATTTATATTTGTCCAAATATTTATAGATTGCTTGTGGTGATGGAGTTCTGGTTAAGAAGCAGAGAAGGTCCGTACATTCTTCCATTGTTCTGATGATGTGATTTTTGCTCAGAGGAAAGTTTTCCATCCCCGGCATCAGCAGTTTTCCTTCATCCAGTGATTAAGTTCTGGATATTTTGCAGTGATCCTGGGGTCTTGATGGTGCGTTTAGTTGGGACTCATAAACTTCATATAAAGTATTGGCCCGAAAATCAGTGAAAAAAAAATTTGTGAAATATCCTGATTTTGCAGTTTGTTTGTTTTTTGATCATCTGTTTGATGAGATAAAATTTTAAGGTAGGAGATCCAAATTGAACGGTTTGACCCAACAGAGCGCCAAGGATGAAACCAAGTGATTCCCACTGATGGGATCAAGTTTTAAACGGCTGATTGGATGCAGGACTGTTACCATAGTGACAAAGTACCACAGGTTTGATGAGACACTTGGAGACTCTCTGGACCTCAGCATGTCCTGGTTCTGTTCTCCGTCCGCAGTCTGAATCAGTCCTGCTGGTGGGGAGGAGTTGGAGCTAGAACAACTGAAGGTGATTGATTTAAGAAAGTGGTTTACATCTTTTCCCAGCCTTGGATCTGACAGAGAGGACCGGGTAGAAAAAGCTACAGAACTCTAACAGTCAGTAAAAAGCTGTTCTTAAAAAGGAGCCGGTACAAAAAACGTTCCTTTAATGAAGACTGATTTAAAATGAACTTCGGTTTTAGGTGACCCGTTACTTTGTAACAATCAGCATCCTGGTCTGATGCGATCATGTTGAGAATGTTAGTCTCTGATTCTTCTGTCTGATTGGCTGTTGAACCTGTTTGCTCCTCTCAAATGTTTTATGCAGAATCAAAGGTGTACGTGGGGAACCTGGGGACAGGGGCAGGAAAAGCTGAGCTGGAGCGAGCCTTCGGGTACTACGGGCCCCTCAGAACAGTCTGGATCGCCAGGAACCCTCCAGGCTTCGCCTTCGTCGAGTTTGAGGACTCCAGGGACGCTGAGGACGCCGTGCGAGGACTGGATGGAAAGTCTGTATCGCAGACACGATCACAGGTGACCTCCGGATTGCCTTCAGCTGACTGACTGGGTGCTGGCATGTTTCAGGGTGATCTGCGGGAGCCGGGTGCGGGTGGAACCGTCCAACGGGATGCCCCGGCGCTCCCGGTACGAGAGGCCGCCGCCACGCAGGCCGTTTGATCCCGACGACAAGTGTTACGAGTGTGGACAGAAGGGCCACTACGCCTATGACTGCCATCGCTACGGCCGCCGCGGCCACAGGAGCAGGTGCTGCTTCACAACTGTGATGCCTCAAGATCCATCTGTTCCGCTTCTCATGATGTGATCCGCTCCAGGTCCCGTTCCCGGTCCCGATCCCGTGGGAGGCGGTACTCTCGCAGCAGGAGTCGCAGCCGAAGCAGAGGAAGGAGGTAAGTTCTGCTGAGCTGTAGGTCCTGGGCCCAGAAGGTTTGGACTCTGATCTCTGTGATGTCTTCAGATCCAGGTCCTCCCCTCGCCGATCCAGGTCTAGCACACCCAGAAGATCCAGGTCTGGGTCACCCAGAAGATCTAGGTCTGGGTCGCCTAGAAGATCCAGGTCTGGGTCACCTAGGAGATCCAGGTCTGGGTCACCTAGGAGATCCAGGTCTGGGTCACCTAGAAGGTTCCGTTCTGGCTCCCCTGGGAGGTCCAGGTAAGTTTTTCTTTTTTTTTTCTTTGATGTTGTCATGGTGATATTACAACCCCCCCTAAAAAATCTTTTCTTTTCCCTTCAGGTCCCGGTCTGTGTCTAAGCGCCGCAGCAGGTGGGTGTGGCTGTTCCGATCATGCTCGGTGAGCCGTTCACCTTTGCAAAGTTTGATGATTTCATCTCTCTGCAGGTCAGGATCGATGGGTCGTTCTCGTTCCGGATCTCGCGCCAGAAGGTGAGACCACAGGTTCTGGTAAAGAGATAAGACCGAACACCAAAACAGGAACAGCTTCGGCTACGCCTACTTTTAAAAACTGCCCAAACCCAACTGATCATTTCACATTTGATGTATAGCTCAGACCTGAACCGGGTTTTTAAAACCTGGATTATGTGTTTATTTAAACAAGTGAAAAAGGATGGATAATATTGCCTGTTTTTCAGTCCAATTACCAGTTTAACAGTGTAATAGATTTCCAGGTTTATGCCCAGATTACCAGTTTATTGGTCAGATTACTGGTATGACAGTTAGATTAACAGTTCCACAGTTAGACTGCCTGTTTCAATCAGATTACCGGTTTATCAGTGAGATTATCACTTATAACAGGCAGATTACTGGGTTATGAGTCAGATTACCAGTTTATTGCCCAGATTATCATTAAATCAGTCAGATTACCTGTTTATCAAGCAGATCATCAGTCTATTAGTAAAGTTATTGGACAACTCCACTGGGGTCACGGGAGAAAACTGGGTTAGATGCTGAGGGAGACTTGGGCCGATATGGTTTAAAAATCGAATCTAATTTTTGTCCATACAAATCCAGTTAATCTAATTTTTTTTATATATATATATATATATATATATATATATATATATATATATATATATATATATATTAATAGAAAATCTATTTATTGATTTTTATTGATTTATTGCCTCTGGTTGGGCTCTGATACGAGTCGACACCTGGATAGGTGTTGAAATGCCTTCGGTTGCCTTCCAATTTAAGCCTGTTTTTTCTTGGTTGACATGACATAGATGGAAAAAAAACAGGTATATTTTATGTTATAAAATCTAATAAAAATAACTGAAAAACAAAATATTTGAACTCTCTGACCCACGATAGATCCAAATAAAGAAAGGTGAGGTAATTGGATAATGAGAAGGAACAGAAGACGTGGGTAGTACTGACCAAATAACCACCATACTGGTTTATTTTTCCATTTAAAGCCTATAAGTTCACCACTTTGGCGTGATGATGCAACCTTAGTGTGATCCGAGTCCAACCAGAGCTGCTGTGCTCCGAAAACGATTCACGTTGAATATGGTGACTGGCAGAAATGTAGTCCTCTTGTTCCTTCTTGTGGATGTTTTTTCTTTCTCTCAGATTGGAATTGAATCATCGCCTAGCAGCCATTGAAACCAACAGAACAGCAGTCTAGCAGCCTTGCGTTGATACCAACAGTTTTTTTTAGTGTCAGGTCAGTTTGGGAGTTGGCCTCGAGGAGCGTCGAGAGGTCCAGTGGTCCGATTTGAGCATCGGGTCTTGCTGCGTTTCCAGCATCTAGAGTGGCGGACGCTCGAGTTGGGACATCTAAAGTTTTTTCAGCAGGACGCTGAGCGTCAACCAGTCAGAGAAGCTGATCCAGGAGCTGTCACTACATGCAAGTCGTGATCTCTGCTTCTACAGAGCTCCCAGCATAAAAGTGAAAAGTAAATAAATATATCAATGGGTTAAACTCCATTGTTTTTACATAGAAAGCCAGGAAAATGTTTTCTTTATGTGCAAAAAAAGTGAGAGTGCTCTGATCATTATTACTCCACTAAAAGTGAGGTAAATAAAACTAAGAGTTAGCTATTCAGAGGGCAGATGCTAATTCTACTTCTTAAAGGGCATTAGGCAATTTTTCATTGATGATTTTAGAAATACCTTTTATAATGTTTTCCCTTTTTCATTTCTTTTTTTTCTTTTTGGCTACTAATTTAAATTAGATTTTTAGCTATGTTACGTTATGAAAAGTCTACAGCACTTTTGTATCAACATTTATTATTTCTATCACTAGTTTCAGACATTTTTCATATTTTTTACACAGTCATTTAAGCAGAGCTATAGGAGTAACACAAGGGGAACAATGTACCCCACCTACGTCTGTCGTTCTATTGGCTGAAACGGTTGTCTAACAATGATTATGCTCCAATCTGAGAGAGAACAAACAGTTTGCAAGCAGGGAAGGTGAGTTTGGGAGCAGGCTTTCTTCAGATTTTCATGATATTCTATCGGTGGGAACTGTTGGTTAGCAAATGAATAAAAATAAATCCCCAAGCAGGGTTTACAAACAGGCCATTTCTGGCTCAACCAGAGTTTTTTTTTTTTTTGTA
>NW_015150511.1:433191-440942 GCF_000732505.1 Cyprinodon variegatus
ATTTTTACTTTTTATCAAATCAGTTTTTGTAGTGTGTAACCAGTCTCTACTTGATGTAACTGAATCTCTCTCGCTCTCTCCTCAGTCGCTCGGCTTCCAGGACCCCTGCTGACAACTGACTTCCTCTTTGTTCTCTGATGTTTTGTATGAACTCACTTTGTTGTGTAGCAGCTCTGTGATTATTGGTTATTAATTAGTGATTATTGATTATTGGTTTCTGATCCGCCTGTTTTGGTTTGTCAGCAGTTTTCTTCCTGCAATGATCTGTAATAAAGGTTTACCATTCAAACCTGTGTTAGTGTTTTTTTGCCTTCTGGGTCAACATATCAACTAAATTTGGAGAGCTGAAGGATCAGCTTAAATCTTGTGACTGTTGAAGCTCCGCCCCTTGAGCTGTTGCATTTCTTAGCATCTGAGAGTTTTTGAACCTTTACAACAAGAAGATGGAGGACTCATCACCCAACAACAACTCCTCACTGAAAGAGCTTTTTCAGGCAGGTAAGACAGCCGAGCATTGTCTCCTTGAAAGCGTTACCATGGAAACTGCCTGTGTTCTATATGATGATCAACAGCTGATTGGATGTTTGTGATCCAGTCTCTTTTATCGATGAAACCACCATGAATTGAACTTTTAGTTTAATCCAAATCAGAATGCAGTAGAACCTGAATTTCTTGATGCATGTTTTTTATAGACCACTGCTTTACATAGACCTGTGAAATAGGGAACTTGGTTGCTATGGCGCCAATTCAGTCTACCAGTTTTACTCTGTAAACCAACAGAACCTTGGACCTGTTAATCTGCTCCATGTTGCTGGTCATCTGACCGATTAGCTCAGTGGTTAAGTAAGAAGTTGATCTGAGAACAAAACAAAATTTTTTGTGCCATTTGTTCAGGGTTCTTGCACATGGTTTATCATCATCATATAGATTGTTTTTTGAGCTGCATCAGCTGACAGCAGATCGATCAGTAGGAGAGCAGTTTTTTTTCATCATGAAGGAGTCTTGGAAAAGGTCCCCCAGGCCAAATATCTCCTGGAAATTATGTTGGTTTTAATTAGTTTTAACCATTCATCTGTAGCTATTATTAATGTGGACTATGCTGCACATCCTTAGGTCTCAAGAAATAAGATATCAGGTCTCAGGAATAAACTTATAAGCTCGTATGTATTCTCAGGAAATGCTGGAACACTTCTTAATTTCAGTGAAATTTTGACCAACCACACAGATATTTGAGTTTAACAAAGCTACAGTCTCATTAATAAAACATGCAGCATCCCTTTGTTTCCCATGATTTATGCTGGATTGGTAATGGGATGAAGATGGCTGCAAAAATAATGATAAAAAACTTATATATTAAGCTTTATATGGCCCAAAATCAAATTTTAATGTTTTAGGTCAAATGTAGCTTTGTTAAACTTGAAAATCTGCTCCTTTCCTGAGACCTGAACACTTTTTTGTTGAGGGCTGGGAACTTTTTTGTGAACCCTGAGACCTGCTCTATGAGAACTCAGGATGTCCAAAAATGTACTTCTTTGGTGATGCTAAATATTTCTACAAGTGCAGGAAGAACGGGAATGCTGCTGTGTAATGGAATATCACAGTTTCTCAGGGGAATGCACCACTGCGTCGAAGAGCGAGTGGACATGATGATTAAAGGGAGCATTATACCCAGAGACTAATATCTCAGAATAGAAAGTGGACAGAGAGGTTCTGTCACTAAGAGGCCATGAGACCATCTGAGTTTATGGGTCCAGGCATGACATTATTGTTTTCTCCTACACTTCATGTTAAACTGGAATAAGGAGAACCAGACTAGATCTGACTTTGTCTACTTTCTGATGAAACTTGAAAAAATAAACTGTTTGCATCAAATTGGTTGTTGGTACTTATAATTCCAGAGACTCATCCGAGTTCTGCTCTGACTAGAACATTATAGCTCTTCTTGAACTAAACTGAGCACCAGGTACCTCAGGGTAATATCCAGCCAGTCATATCAAACTGTTGATTACTTCTCCATCATCACCTATAATGCTAAGCAATTGCCATGTTTTCCTGTACTTTTTGCAGCAGTAGAGCTCATCCACTGGAGGGAACCCAAGAAGTCCATGGCAGCGTTCATTTTGTCCCTGATTGTCCTTGTATCCGTGGCAACACTGTCAGTCATCAGTGTGGTTTCCTACTTGTTGCTTGCTTGCCTCTGCGTCACAATCACCTTCAGGTTTGTGGGGTTCAGTTAAAAGTAGGGATGAAAACAGGGAATTTGTCACCACAGTATCAATACAATAATCTAATTCCTGCTGACAGGGTTTATAAATCTGTGATCCAGGCCATCCAGAAGTCCAACGACGGTCATCCGTTTAGGTAAGTGAAAGAATCGATGGGCCCTCTAGAAACACACCCTTTAAATTTAACCTTTACTCTTTGTCAGGTCTCAGCTGGATCGGGACATCTCGGTGTCCCCAGAGTTGGCCCAGCAGCTGGCCGAGCAGTGCAGGACACACTTGAACTGGTTTAGCATCCAGACCAGAAGACTATTGCTAGTGGAAGACCTGGTGGACTCTCTAAAGGTTGGTCACACCGGCTTGATTGCTAGTTCTTTAGTGTCATCTTTGGGCTTTAGCTGGATTCTCTTTCTGTTGCAGCTGGCTGCAGTCATGTGGCTAATGACGTACATTGGTGCAGTGTTTAACGGTGTCACCATACTAATTCTTGGTGAGCTGTTTTAGTTCTGTCTACCTTCTTTTTGCTGATCATGAAGCTAACATGTGGCTGGTTGTCACTGTAGTCAAAGTGGATCCAGTTTTCTTACTAACATTGACGCTTGATTAATAAATCTACTTACAGATATTATTAAAGTGACCTTCAACCTTCCTTAGGCCTCCAGGATTCTTATCCAATCACTTTTAGGGCATCACTCTGTGGCCCCACACTGTCCTCAAAATATGGTCACTTTAGGTTACCAGTATTACTTTAGTCCATTCACAGAGTTATTTTTGTGTGTCTGCAGCTGATGTCATCTTCTTCACCACACCTCTGATCTACCAAAAGAAGAAGGTACTGCCCAGCTAAACCCTCCTTCATGTCTGCAGCAATTGCTGCAGCCAATGCTGTCCTTATTTAATTATTCTACAATGTGTTTAGGTTAAAGGGGTAATAGAATGATTCTATAGGGTATTTGGAGCTGGTCCTTAAGGTCTCTGAATAGGGTATGTAACATTGGTTGGGCTGAAAATGGCATATTTGCTGTTCTATGAGCCCTAATGCAAGCCTGGTTATAAGCCCTAAGATGAAATTACAGGTTTTCTTCCTTTTATGGTATGCTCATGAATATTTAGATGAGCTCTGCGCTGATTGGTTGGTTTACAACGAGCAAATCTGCTGAGCAAAGACGCATCATAGCAACAAGCACTCACTTACTGAAACATCGAAATGGTTGATATGGTAGGTTGACCAGACGTCCTCCTCTCAATTTACCAGTGGGTCTACGTTCCTACCCTTACCTACGGTCATGAAATCTCGATCATGACCAAAAGAATAATATCTTGGATGCAAGCAGCTGAAAAGAGCTTCCTTTGCAGGGCGGCCATGTACTCCCTTAGAGATAGGGTAGGGAGCTCGGTCATCTGGGTGAAGGGAAGCTTCTACTCTACATCGGGTCAGCTCAGGCAGTTTAGACCTCTGTGTAGCATGTCTCCTGGAATGTAGGATGTCTCCTTCCTGGCCTCAGCCTCTCATCAGAGAGCTGGAGGAGGTGTTTTGGGAAAGAGAAAAGTGGAAGTCTCTGCTGAGTGCTGGTCCTAGATAAGTGGAAGATGACAAGTTTGAGTAAAGATACAGGCTAGATTTTTAACTGCCTGTGGAGTACCAGCTACACTCTATGCTATATTTTTTTCCCACCCAGACAAGCTCAGACTAAAAGTAAATGCAGCTTCCTCCCCAGTACGGCTTCACCACCACCATACGCCGCATTTTGCACAGAAGAAAAAACTTTAGAGGTTCTTCTTCTACTGTTCCATAGAAACATGACGGTGGTTTAAAAACAAGTCAGGGAACCAAAGTGTGTTTACAGATGGCTCTGGTGTAAAAGAACAAATGACGATCCATTAGGTCCTGGTTTTCTGAGGCAGTCAGTTAACTTTTATCTGAACAGAAATCTTGCCTTGTTCCATTTGTCTTCAGATACTTGACTCACTCAGGTTAGCTATCAGTCCTTGAAAGCATCTCAGGGTTGACTGCAGTAATACTATTCAGAACAATTCAGAGGACTCAATGCAACTTTATTATGTTCACACTTGTTAAAACATGATTGCATCTCTCAGCAAGCAAGTCAGCAGTGCCGGCTGAACAGTAGACCTGAGTATTAGAACCAATCCATTACCCAGCAAGAAGAAGACATATTTTTTCTCACTGGAGTATCTCTGTTTTCTCAGAGTCAGATCGATCGACATGTGGAGCTACTCCGATCCAACGTAGAGAAGATTCTAGAGAGGTGAGTCCAGTTTCATTGTCTAGATCAGGCGTCCCCAAAGTTGGTCCTCGAGGGCCATTGTCCTGCAGGTTTTAGAGGTTTCTCTGCTTTAGCATAGCTGATTCTGATGATTGCAGTTCAGCAGAATCCTGTTAATCAACTATCAATGTAAATCAGCTGTGCTGGAGCAGGGAAACCTCTAAAACCTGCAGGACAGCGGCCCTCGAGGACCGACTGTGGTGATGTCTGGTCTAGATGATCATCAGCTGGTTACCTTTTTCATGGTAAGGCCATGACTGATGGTGTCCCCTGATTCAGACTGCAGGACAGGCTACCTGGAGCTGTAAGGAGGACCAAAGCTGAGTGACACCTGAGAATCATCTCTCTTCATAGGAATCGTCCAGTTCTCAGTTAATCCTAAATAAAGAGTTCTGATTTAAAAAAAAAATGCTCTGTTGTTTTTATTATGCTGCAGATACAAGAAGAAAAATGTTGATAACAGATTCTTCAGTTAAACTTGGGGTTCTGTACAGTTCACTCTTAGCCCCAAAGTTCACATAAGTACCATTTTTTGGGTTAGAAAACTTCTGAAAGAAATGCCTGTCAACAACCAGCTAATCAGAACAGGATGCTTTTCTTCAACATGGAGGATTTTGACAAACCTATACAGAAAATAGATTCTATGAATATTTAAATCCATTAACTTTTAGTAAATGTGGACGTAAATGCTTGAAAGCATACAATTCTGCAAGTCATTTCAAACAGGGTCACCCAGCCAACAAACAGAATCTTGATGGAAAATCTGGAAACTTACCTGCAGCCCTGGGGCAGAAACATCATGGTAGACGGCTAAAAACAACAGCGGGCTGTTCTCAGAGCAAATGATAGGAGTGTACCTCTTGGAAATATAGGAATTCTTCTACTAAACAGGTTTTGCTCCATTTCAACATGACACAGACATAGCACAGTATTTCTTTCTAAACAGATTTCTATAGCGCTTACAGTAAAGAAGTCAGCCACTTGACCACAAAGTTTAAGGTAGTGCTGCTGTAGATGACATTAGAGGTTTTTGCCACAATGAAGACACAGATATGGTAATCCATGTCTGTACCCTGGTGTCTGATATCTCAGAGAGTACTCCATCTAATTAAATTCACTTTATTTATGGAACACCAAAGCAGAAAACACATTATGTCAAGGTACTTTACAGAGCCATTTCAATCAAATCAACCAGACAGACGATTTGACCAGCTACAGTCCTGAGCTCAGGTCCAACAGAAACCTGAAGCTGCCTAATGACCACAATAATAAAAAAACGTCAACATCATAGGAGTTTTCTGCACCACTATGGCTGCGCTTTCATCTAAGCTCATATATTGAATATTGTCCTGTCAGTTTCCCAGCATGCCCTCTAGGTGTCACTGACGAGCAAATACCTGAACAGCTTTTTTAACAGGCTTGGATGGACCGATTGCTTGTGCTGCTGTAACAGCCGTTATGTAACAGCCGTTATGTCTTTCAGGAGGTATTTAATTAAAATACATTTTAATACAAAAATCCAACCAGCCAATGGCATGAACAGTTCCACTCCGGTTCCGCCCACTCCATAGCAATGAAACTGCACTCATCAAAACCACAGACAACTGCCTCATGGCATCTGACTCTGGATTACTCATCCTCCTCAACCTGATACCATCTGTCACACCACCCTCCTTAGCAGGCTTTCCTCCATTGGCATCACCATCATTCTTTGGACTGGTTTGCTTTGGACAAGATCCTCAAATCTCCACCCTCACTTCAGGTGTTCCCCAGGGCTATTTCCCGGGGCCCCTCTTCTTCCTCGTCAACCTCGTTCCCCTCTACAATATCTTCCTCAAATTTAACTTCCACTGCTATGCCGACGACGCCCAGCTCTACCGCACCATGAAACTATCCTCCTCTCTCCCGCCCACCTTCCTCGCAGATTGCATCTCTAAAACAAAACAAAACTTCCTTAATTTAATCAGTAGCAAGACAAGTTCTCTTCATTGGCACTAAATCAAATCTGTCTAAAAATGACAGCTTCCCACTTTGTAATATCTCAATCCCATACCAAAAAAATTACCCGGTCTGCCTATTTTCCACTTACGAGTCGTCGCCATACTTGTCCACAGCCTTGTCACCTCCGACTGGACTATTGCAACTATGCCCTCTTTGGCCTTCCTCAAAAAATCACTCTTTAAACTTTAACCGATTCATATATCCACTACATCACCCAGATACCAAAAGCTTCACTGGCTCCACTACAGTTCTACATTCAATATAAACTTCCCCGGTCCACCCCTTTCGCCCGTCTCACTACCACAGGGAACAGAGCATTCAGCTGCTCTGCTCCCTCCTCTGGAATGCTCTACTTAGAAACACTAACTCACTTCTCCATTTTAAATTACATTTCAAAACTCGTCTGTTTAAGACTGCCTATTCCCTTTAATGTCAATTTCCCTGTCCCAGCTTGCTGGTGAAGATTCTCGGTTAAGAGTTAAAAAACAATCCACTTTGTGGACTAGAAAAAATGCAAATTGAACCGGAAAAACAGGTCTACTCCTTAGAAATGGGAAGTCGTTGTTGGCCTGCAATACCGGATACTGGCCTATGCAACTTAAATGGATGTCGTTAGGATGACAGTGGCGTTGGATGTAGGAGTTTGCCCTAAAATCGAAGGGTTGACGGTTCAAGCTCCGACTTTCAGTGTCGTTGTGTCCTTGGGCAAGACACTTCACCTGTGGCGCCAGTGTACGGCAGCCCCGCTTCTGTCAGTGAGCCCCAGGGCAGCTGTGGCTACAAGGTAGCTTGCCACCATCAATGTGTGAGTGTGTGCGTGAATGGGTGAATGAATGTAGTGTAAAGCGCTTTGGTCACGTCTCCTGACTTGAATAAAGGCGCTATATAAGTACATGCCATTTACCATTTATTGTTCGAATTGAAAAAGCTTCCTGGATGGAAAGTGAAAAGTCTTCAAACTTGCAAAATGAACTTTTCTGTCCTTGCTTTTGTATCTTTTAAAACAGTCCTTATTCTTTTTTTGTCATTTTTTTTTTTTTGACATTGCTGTTTTTTGTTTTTTTTAGGTTTTTATAGTAAAGTGGGTACAAGGGGGGAGGGGAGAGACATGCGTCAAAGGACCACAGGCCGGATTTAAACCCAGTTAGGCGACGTCAACCAAGGCCTCCATACATGGGTTTTGCGCGGTAACTGCAGACATTGATGTGTTCTTATCATCTTTTCCACGGTGACCGTCAGGGTT
>NW_015150511.1:440953-449047 GCF_000732505.1 Cyprinodon variegatus
CCTATTTTTGCTTTGGCACCACAGCGCCACTTACAGGCCTGGCATACATTTTGCAGCGTTTTCATGCATTCATGTGGTCGATCACATTTATTTTACGTCTCCGTCTGTAAGACAAACGTTCTAAAAAATATTAGCGTTTCGCGTTCGTTTTGACTTCGTGTGGACGGGGCCCAAGACTGCCTATTCCCTTTGATGTCAATTTCCCTGTCCCAGCTTGCTGGTGAAGATTCTCAGTTAAAAGTTAAAAAACAATCCACTTTGTGGATTAGAAAAAATGCAAATTGAACTGGCCTATGCCTCTTAAATGGATGTCGTTAGGACTTATTGTTCGAATTGAAAAAGCTTCCTGGATGGAAAGTGAAAAGTCTTCAAACTTGCAAAATGAAGTCCAGTGGTTTGTTTTTTTAACTTTTCTGTCCTTGCTTTTGTATCTTTTAAAACAGTCCTTATTCTTTTTTTTTTCCTTTTTCTTTTTTTTGACATTGCTGTTTTTTGTTTTTTTTAGGTTTTTATAGTAAAGTGGGTACAAGGGGGGAGGGGAGAGACATGCATCAAAGGACCACAGGCTGGATTTAAACCCAATTAGGCGACGTCAACTAAGGCCTCCATACATGGGTTTTCCGCGGTAACTGCAGACATTGATGTGTTTTATCATCTTTTCCACGGTGACCGTCAGGGTTCAGAAAGGCACATTCCAAATAAAATGCATTATTATTTTGGCCCAGCATGAACTAAAGATCAAATATAATGAAGTCAACTAAATATGTTGGATTTGGGTAGCTGGAAGGTCAATCGTGCTGCTACTAGAACCAGTGTAAAACACAGACCTGAGCCAGAGACCGCGGGAGGGCAGTCTACCAGTGTTGAATAGAGACTGTTGTTATTCTCACAGGGAATGAAGGGGTGGGGGGGTCATGGGACTCTGTTTGCTTCTCCTGAAACACGTGAGTCATGAGAAGGAAGAAGAAGCAGGGATAGAGAAAAGAAGACATGGAGGAATTATCTCGCTGTATGAGGGAGGCTATCTGCTGGCTGAGGAGCTGCTGCTGTGGTGAGGAGGAAGAGGAGGAGGAAGAGGAGGACAAGGAGGTGAAGCAGTGGAGGGAAAAGGATGGTGGACCAGAGGAGGAGGAGGAGGGCGAAAGTCCAAGGAGCTGCAGGAGCTGGACTTCCATCCCATCTTCTGGGGTACCGGTTTCACTCATCCAGTCTTTCAGATTCAATTTTGAAAAACAAGTTTCTTAACTTCCACTCAGATGGTTCCTAAATCTTTTTTTAGCGTTTCGGTTGTCTCATAAAATTTGTCTTTATTTCTAACTTCAAGGATCCATTTGGTCATTGTTAACTTTGTCTGCAGACAACAACAAGTAATCTGTTTGTCCTTTAAAAAGACTCAAAATATCCAAAGTGGTACCAAGTCTGTCCAGTGGCTTTGAGGCTGGATCCAAAAACATTTGGGCCCATGTTTGCAAAGAATCCTCAGCCTATAAGTACTTCTTAAGGATGCCATTTTAGAAACAATATTAGAATTTCATACATATTTTCTTGAATTTGACCTTAGTTTTTTTTTTTCACAAATCCCCTCAGGTCTTGAGAGAACTTAAGTGAACAAAAATTAGAACAGAATGACCTTTAAAGAGTGTCTGAAGCAGCAAAGATAGAGGGAACAAAGAGCTGATTGGCTGATTCTCCATTTAAATAAGGAGTGATTTTGATTGGTGAGTGAGGGAATAGGAACTGTTAAATATTTATTGAAAGTTACTGTTTTTATTTTTAAATATTTAACCAAATTAAATTAACATAACCTTAGATGTCCAGAATAATAATAAAGTATAATAAAATATTCAAAGCCATATCACAGCCCTTAAATGCAATTAGCTAATTGAGATCATTGTGTTTAAATTCATCACATTTTCCTAAACTTCCAAAAGGAAATAGAGATACTCATAATAATTATATGTATGGTTTAATAATTAATATGTCAGTAAAACCCTTTCTATTCAGTGATTATAAATACGGACATGGTATAGAAAAAATACCACAGTTAGTAAGTGATCTTCAATAAAACTCACTGTAAATGTATTAAATGGCCAATTTCTCCACCATTTAAAAAAAAAGGTTTAACTAAAAAAAAAAGGTTTAAACTAAAGAACTGATTATTCCAATTGATAATAATAGTTGATAGCCAACTTTGAATTAGCTTATAAACTCTACTTTGACAGTCTAAGTTGGTCCTTTTGATTTTCAAATATTTATTGGTGTAAATGGAAAGAAGTCGCACCTTATTTAAAGAGTTTTAGATAATTCTCCTATATCAAGATCATGGAAATATAAAAAAATAAGTGAAACATGTTATTAGATGTCAATACTTTTTTCTAAAATGCCTTTATTTTTTAACTTCTTCCTTCTCCCGTTTTGATCCAGTTAGCCTTCATTCTCACATAGATTTTACTTGTTTATTGTGTATTTTTTCATACCATTTCCTCACTGAGGATGTCTTGTACATGGCTAATATTTTTATTTGAATTTTATTTAATTAATGTTGAAAATTAAGGTTAAGGTTAAAAAAGTTACCCCCACTTCCTGTGCCAGAGAAAACACTTGTTTTCTAAGTTTGTCAGAATAATTCATATTTTACTGTATAAGTGTAAATATTCTTGTTGCAGTTTAAACATCTTTTTTAGCAGAAAAGTAGCAAAGGTAGAATAACATCCGGTTTAAAAGCCAAACGGTGCCGTCATCCAATCAGCGAGGTTGTAGATTTTCCACTTATTTCTAACTCTTCTATAGGTCCTCTCACTTTCAGTGGCTGAATCCTAAACCAGCCTCTTACAACTAACCCTCCGTTTGTGCATTACCACAGACGGTCCGCCACATTAAGTGCTGTCCCAAACCATGTAGTGGGTAGGGCAAGTAGTCATTAATCCCTAAATGGAACATCCTCTTTAAAATAGTTTTATTTGACTTGATAGATTTATTTTTAAGAAAATGGCAAATATCTGACGGGATGTTAACCTGCACCACAGATCTACAGCCACTAACATGCAGCATCACGAAGGAATGCTTTCCCTTTCCGCTAGAGGGAAGAGGCTGCCCCCTTCATATTTATACCCCCGCATACAATCTAGTGCTTAGAGGCAGGTTTGGGGTTCAGCCTTAGTGCTCAGGGTTAGAGTAACATTAACCCTTAACTATTAAATGTCCCTCACAATAAAGTCACACTCACAGCAGTGGAAGGCGCCTTGATTCGTCTCAAAAATAAGGCGAGGTTGGAGTTAAGGATATCCATTACGAAATTAAAATAATGACGAATATTTTAGATGCGGTACACTCAAACATTTGGATGCTGTCTGACAGTTTAATTTGGGGTTTTTCTGTAGAGAACATCACACCTAGCAACAGGGTGAAACAAACCTCGTAGCAAATATGGAGCTTTTTGTTGACTGCTTGGTTGGAGTTGCTCTAAGAAGCAACAGTTCCTTCTAACAGTACTGGAACCAGGTGACAAACTCCATTTTATTTTTCTAAGACTTTTCTCGAAATGTTTTCACAAAGAGCAATTTTTAGCCCTCACATAATTTCTGGAGACAGATGCATATGTTTTTTTGTTTTTTTTTAGATGTCACAAGCTGTTTAAGGAGAAAACAAGGCAGTCGGATGTTGTGAAAGGTAGAACTATTGCTGCTAGCTGGTGTTTAAAGGGAAACCAAAGGTATTATGTATTTCTTTAGCTTAAAGCGGTGGGTTTTGAATTTCTATTGTTTCTATTCTATTTTTTTTATTCATATTTTTTCCAGTGAAAGGGGGAGAGGGGAACAACACACATTAGGAACAGAACTATGTACCTACAGGGAGTTTGTTACATACATATTCATACATTAAGAGACATTTTACATTAAAAAGTCATAGTAAAAGTCGGGCTGTTAGGCCACTTGGCTGGAGCAAAGAAGCACCATTTCAAGCATCGCTCTAAGAAGAGTTCAATTTTTTTCAAAAGCTTTGATCAGCTTTTAGAAGTTAAAACAGCATCTTTAGCTGTTCTGTAAATCTCTGTCCACCATGTTACAGTGAAACCAACAAACAGTAGACCGGATGAGGTAGAGGAGCATATTGCCTGCCATGGGAATTGCTTTTGCTGGCCAGGCATATTTCAAGGCGAGCAAAAGCAGACAAAACTTTAGCAGTTTTTCGTTTGGTGTGAACCCAAAAGTTGATACAATTAGTAAACTAAAGACCAGATTTTCTCAGTAACATTAAATCCTACAATAAAAAATGGATGGAGACCTGGCTCTGAGAAATGAATGCCTGGGAGGTTTGTTGTGATAAATAACATCTGATCGGCCTGCTTTGATCAATTTTTAGGCATCTGATCAATACTGATAACGGTGCTACTGATATTGGTTGCCAATAGATAGGTGTTAGATGACCTTTAAGGGGGAACCAAAGCTTTCAGGTAAGGTTTGAGGTGGAACTAAATCTGTTAGGTGATGTTTAAGGTGGAATGTGCTGGTTTATATGAAAGTTTTTTTGGGGTGGATTCTTTCCTCTGTATTTCTTTAATCTCACCCCACTTTTGTGCAGTGCCAATACGGCTTTAAAGTTACCTATTTTCATCCAGTTCCATAAATTCAGTCTCTGCCTGCTTCTTTAGGTGGAATCTGACCCATCTGGGTCTCAGCCTCACTGGTTCCACACCTTACAGGCCCGACGGCTTAAGGTCCCAAGAGGACGGAGCAACAGTGACCCGCTAAGAGCAGGAACGGTGCAGGAACTCTTCACCAGGGTCAGCAGATTATATCATGTAGATTGTGATGTCATGACCGTATTATGTCCTTCAGCGCCCGATATTATGCATTTGTTCTGTGTTCAGAAAGCAGGCCTAGAGTTCGGAGCGGCGCACTCATACCTGAGTCTGGAGAAGCTGGGAGAAGGAGCTTTTGCCTCCGTCTACAAAGGCATCAGCAGGTCTGACAGTCCACAGGTTTCTCATGATATCAAAGACCAATTATTAACAATCACATTCAATTCACTTAACATTTATTTTATATTTTTTTGTCTTTTGACCGTCTTTAAACTTAAAAGTTTTGCACTTTCAATTGTTTGATCATTTTGATCACCTGGTCCAAATTCAAACAGGAATGTTTCTCAGACTACAAAAAGCAGTACAAAAGGAGGGAAACATCTTTAATGTCAGGATTTGGTTATTGAGTGTTGACCCAAAAGCAGAGGCAGGAAGGTAGAGGTGAATTTCTTTAGATTTAATTAAAAAGGGAAACTAAAAACAAAGGCAGGTTATCATAAAAATCCAATAATGTAAACGAAGTCCGAACAAGCATCAAATCAGGAGTCCAAAAATCCAAAAGAATCAAGCATAAAAACTAGTCATAACGAACCAGAAACCGTGGAGACATAAGGGGAATCACTGTCAAAACGAGGAAGACTCAGGAAGACGGAATTGGAGGAAGTTTGACAAAGTTTGGCAGTGTTTGACGAGGACCCAGCAAAGGGGAACTGAAGAGAGAGGGCTTTTAAAGGAGACTGAGACAAAGAAGGGGCTAATGAGGAAACTGGGAGCAGGTGTGCACAGAACAAGAGGGAAAGAGCTAGGGAAGAAGGAGAACACAAGAGGGCAGCAGAGAGCAACAAATAGAAACCTGGAAGACTGGAAATAACACAATGTTAAATTACTAGGACTATAAAACATGGAGAAAAGAAAACTAAACACTAAAAACAAGGAGTAAAGTAAGACTTAATACTCAAAAGAAAAACATAACTGAAACAGAAACCTGAAATTTAAGCATTACCAGAATTTATTCCATTCATGTTTAATAAAATCATTGATATAAGCGCAACTTGCATAGGAGGTCTACATATTCTTTGTGTCGGGCTTGTTTTCTTGACCATAGATGTCTGAACAGCTTAATTGCCCAGAACTTCTAAATGTTTGCCACACCCGGCTCGATGGTGCATCTTCCAAAGTCTCAAGGGTCAGTACCCTGCCTTCTCCAGATCACAGCATTATCATATAATGTGATTGTACGACCTCTTGGAATGTCATTCTAGCTGACTTACACCGAAAGTGGACAGACATACAGAATGAGTAGTTTTTTAAAACAGAAAAGAAATAATTTTTCAACAATATTCAAATGCAAACATATTTAAACTGATTTCAATCTTGGGAAAGTATAACTTTGGGTTTTCAGAAATCTTAGCATCTCCTTTATGTAGGAAAAATATGATTTTTATTAATTGATCTAAGAAATGCTCACTATTTTAGGACATTTTGTGCTTATTTATTTTATTTTTTTTTGCGATGTGAAGGAAGTGTTTTGAGTGATGTGAATTGGATGAATAGAGGGAACTGACACTGGGAATCAAGGTGGACACACAAATAGACCAAAGAGACATTTTGCTGGAATTTAACAATCTGAAATTTTCTGTCAATTTGCAGTGCTTTGTCTAGTCTGAGACTGGATGTAGATATGATAAAGAGCAGAAGACCAAACAGGAGACAAAACATAAACTCACTAAAGCTTGATCCGTTCTCTGGGTTGGAACACCAGGTCCTGATAGGGTCCTGGACAGACAAAAGTATGGCTTGAGGTTACCATCGTTCAAGTGGCACTGGCTGAACTGGGAGAGGATCTGATGGAACCAGAAATGCCCTCACATTATGCACCCTGACTTGCTCGGTGAAGCGGATGAACCCTCCTCCTATTTGATGACGCGGTGAAACGCCCAGCTGACATTTCTCTCCAGGATTGGTCACAGATATTTTCCTTTAATCTTCTGAAATCAGTCTTACACTCATTTCATTTTAATTTGAGTCATCCGGATGATAACGATCCATTGAGGATGACGAGGTTCCTAATGATCTATGAGGAAGACGTCAGGTTTCATTATACTTCTTCTCTTCTTCTGCGCAGGATAAACGGGCAGCTGGTTGCTCTGAAGGTGATTCGCATGAAGACTGAGGAGGGCATCCCGTTCACCGCCATCAGAGAAGGTGACCAATCACATTCACCCATCATCCTGACTTAATCTACATATCCTGTCTCTGCTCTCACACCTTTTATGTGTTTGTGTGTGAGCAGCATCTCTCCTGAAGCATCTAAAACATGCAAACATTGTCCTCCTGCATGACATCATCCACACCAGTGAGACGCTCACATTTGTCTTTGAATATGTGGTAAGTGACTCCTCGCTCTGCCCCACCTGAGGGGGGCGCTTCAGATACTGTCCTTTTTCACTCAAATTTGGGCCTTAAGTTTGAAACAAGCGGCTGAAGATATTCTTGGTGTTTTTGGAGTACAAACACAAAACTGTGTCAGCCATGTTCTGATGGTAGGACTACCAATTTTATTCTGTGAGGCAGACACTGTGTCTGCTTTTAAGGCTAGGCTTAAAACTTTCCTTTGTGATAAAATGTATAGTTAAAGTGGCTCAGGTTATCCTGAGCTATCTCTATAGTTATGCTGCTATAGGCTTAGACTGCTGGAGGACATAGGGACCCCTTTTCATCATTCCGCTACATTCAATCTCTATTCTCCCACTCTGCAGAATTTTTTTAGGTAAATCTCTAACCTTATGCTCTCTCTGTTTTTTCTCATAGTAACTTAATCTGGTCAGTTCTTGTTTGGTTGTGACTCCATCCTGGACAGAAATATCAGCTGTGCTGCTGCCATTAACACCTTTGTTTATAGATGTTGGAGCTTGGCCTGTTTTTCAGTGTAGTCCTGTGACTATAGTCCTGTGAGTGTAGACTATAACTAACTGTATGTGCTCTCTTCATCCTCTGGCATGGGAGCTGGCTTGGAGCTCATCTGCCTGGCTGTGTGTTTCCTGGACGGGGCCGCCCGTGGAGCTGATCGACAGTTTTCTTTGTTATCTCTGCTTCTTTTCCTATGTCTGCTTCTCTCTTCTTGAACCCCAGTTGGCCTCGGCATATGGCAGCTCACAGTGAGCCTGGTTCTGCTGGAGGTTTGAGGTTTTTCCTCTCCACTGTTGTTACATGCATGCTCGGTGTGAGGGATTGCTTAGTCGACGAGTCAACGACAAAATGCAGTCGAAGCGAATGCAAGTGAATTGGGGCAT
>NW_015150511.1:449366-458106 GCF_000732505.1 Cyprinodon variegatus
GTTTATGGATTTTTGAGCTTTGCCTGTTTTTCGGTGTAGTCCTGTTTCTCTGATTGTGACGAAATGTATGTGCTCTCTTCATTCTCTGACATCGGAGCTGGCTCGGAGCTCGTCTGCCTGGTTGTGTGTTTCCTGAAAGGTGCCGCCCATGGAGCTGATTGAAAGTTGCCTTTTGTATATCTGCTTCTTTCAGTATATCTGCTTCTGTCTCCTTGAACTCTAGTCAGTCTCGATGGCCGGTCACACTGCGCTTGGTTCTGTTTGAGGTTTCTTCCTTTTAATAATGAGTTTTCCTGCCCACTGTCGCTACAAGCATGCTTGGAATTGCCTTCGAGTCAATGAGTCGATGCAATCAACTGGTTTTCCTTAGATAGAAAACTTTGAATCAATTTGACTGTATGATCTGGTTGATTTGTCTCTGTAAAGTGCCTTGAGATAACGTGTTGTGAATTAGTGCTATGTAAATAAACTGAATAGAGTGTTGGTGTTGTAGTGGCTGTTTTCATGCAGGGGGCAGAGCCTGCCACAGTGCTAAATTGAAGTGTTCAGTTTCCTTTCGTTGTCACTGCAGCAGACGGATCTGGCCCAGTACATGACGCAGCACCCTGGGGGACTTCACTCCCATAACGTGAGGGTATGTTCACACATAGCAGGAAGCACTGCAGGAAAACATATGCAGCTGTTTACATTGGCAATGATGATGATGGTTTCGTGCAGATCTTCATGTTCCAACTGCTCCGGGCTCTCAGTTACATCCACAGTCGTAGGATCCTGCACCGAGACCTGAAGCCTCACAACCTGCTCATCAGCTACCTGGGAGAACTCAAACTGGCTGACTTTGGTGAGGCTGCCCCCTACAGGCTGGGAGAACATTGGCATTTTGTTCTTTCTAGTCAGACAAAAATAGAAACTTCTGCTGCCAGTCGTGGTAATTGAAGGATTCTATGTTTCAGGCCTGGCCCGGTCCAAGTCCGTTCCTACTCAGAACTTCTCCTCAGAAGTAGTGACACTGTGGTATCGGCCACCCGATGTTTTGTTGGGATCCATAGACTATTCTACAGCTCTGGACATGTGGTAAGCGACACCGTCCGACACAACAGGAACCCGACAGCTGCAGCTGTGATGATCAACGATGTTTGCTATGTTTGAATCAGGGGGGCGGGCTGTATCTTCATAGAGATGCTGCAGGGGTCCCCGGCATTCCCAGGAGGTTCTGATGAGCTGGAGCAGCTGCAGAACATCTGGACGGTCAGTTCACTGTTCACTGAGCTCTGAATCAGTAAAGTCAAGCAAGGGGGAAAATG
Organism: Cyprinodon variegatus; assembly: GCF_000732505.1. NCBI lineage: Eukaryota > Metazoa > Chordata > Actinopteri > Cyprinodontiformes > Cyprinodontidae > Cyprinodon > Cyprinodon variegatus. Next base: position 450,671 of record NW_015150511.1, read on the forward strand.
GCAGGATCAGGAAAAAGAAATACAATACAATTAAACCCTCAGTAAAAAAAATACAGTCCAATTAAAAAAAAACATTACTGAATAAAACCCACTCTCCTAATCAAACTTGAAGATGACATACATTTTTTTCCTGATAGATCCATCTGATAGATCCATAATTACATTTACTTCATATACAGCTTTATCCACCCACGTGCCTCTGCGGCTTTAAGTTAATTTCGATAGCATAGCAAGATTTTATTTACGCGGTTTTGGTCAAATTAAATACATGATATTTTAATGATTTCTGTTTCAGTTTTAAACATATATTGAGTAAAAAAAACAAACAAAACAACTCTTTCTGAGAAGGATTCACCCACTAAAATTACAAAGGAGAGTTAGAAGGGCAGCTTGCATGGAGCATTGATACGAACCAAGTGCTGCAAATGGACCCGAAAAATCCTTTAAATTTAGTACTTAAATATTTGCATCAAAAGTTACACAGCGCTGCTTTAAACACCCTCACAAGAAACCACCCACAGAAGAAAATATACTTGACAAATTAGAGGAAAAACTGAAATTATGAAACACCCCCAGGGTGGGATCAAGGTGGGGGGGCACAGCCTATCATTGGCCACCCCTGTGGCTCCCCTACCAGATGATTTGTTGTTCCGACTGGGATGTAATTCACCAATTTTTAAGCAAGCAGTTATTTTCTACATCAGAGGGTGGCGACAGTGACACCATCATCTGGAATCTCCTTGGGAGTGGCGGCCTGGTTCTTAGGGCAAAGGGCTTGGAATCCTGAGGTTGTGAGTTTGAAACCCACTTCCACAGACTCTGAGCAAGACCCTTAACCCCCGATTGCTCCTCGGGCGCTGCACAGTGGCAGCCCACTGCTCCCCAAAGGGGATGGGTTAAATGCAGAGAGTTAATTTCTCCATTCTGAGGTCAATAAATAAAATTTATTCATTTACTTCTATTTTAAAGTCAGTCTGTTAACTTAGGGGGTAGAGTTTATCTCTGTTGCACAACCAATTTATTGTATATATTCTGTTGAACCACAAATTAATTTAAACAGTACAATGTTTAAAAGTGGGTAGGTCTTTAATAAGGGCCTACTGTAAATCTGGTCCACCTACAGCAGGCATCCCCAAAGTCGGTCCTCGAGGGCCGCCGTCTTGCAGTTTTTAGATGTTTCCTTGCTTTAGCCCAGCTGATTCTGATGGTTGCGGTTGAGTAAAGGCCTGTTAATCAGCTTGTAATTAAAATCAGCTGTGCTGGAGGAAGGAAACCTCTAAAACCTGCAGGACGGCGGCCCTCGAGGACCGACTTTGGGGATGCCTGATCTACAGTGATTTGGTTCAATGCCATTTTCACATGGCTTTGAACCTCATCTTTCTTTTACATAAACTCTAAAACTGCCAAGTAGAACATGCAACTTTCTCATTTCAATGAGTGGAATTAAACTGGTTTGCATGTTTTAACATATTTCTGAAGATCAACTGCAACAGGCTCACTTAGTGAACATACTAAAAAAAAAAAAAAAAAGCATGTGCAATTTAGTGCCACTTTTTTGGAAACAAATTTCCATTGACGTGACCCCTCCTTGGCTTGTCAGCAACTGACCACCAGCCCCCTGACCCAAACATTTAAGTGCATTTTATGTATATAGTTTCATATGATTTCATGTAGTTTTCTAGACTTTAGCAAATGTTTTAGAATGACATCCAACCAAGTCTTTAGTACACGAAGCCCTGGGTCTGGAGCCTAACTTCTTATGCTTTTGGATAACTAAATTTAGCAACAGGAAGGACTAATAAAACCCCTTTCCAGTGTTCAAATGTTTTCACATAGTGTTCAGTGAGCTTTAAAGGTTTTAAAACTGTTTCGGTGATCTGATGTTTCTAAACACAAACAGGTTTTTGGTGTCCCTTCAGAGTCCAGCTGGCCTGGAATAAGTCTGCTGCCTAATTACAGACCAGGTGAGCTCACCTGTCCAATTATCCATATTTTGAAGTTAGAAATGATTGTAATTAACCCTTATGTTCTCTTCTTAGAGTGGTTCGTTCACTGCAAGCCGAAACAATTTAGAAACATTTGGAAGAGGTAAGTTAACTAAACAAGATAAAATCTAAGCATTTAGCCACCTGTCTGCAGTCTGTTAGTCTTATGTACACTCGGACTGGGTTGCTGTCACCCCCCCATACAAACACAGCTTCTACAAATCAAACAAAATTGCTGTAAAATATTTATGCAGCTTAAACAGCAAAGGTTTTTGTTTGTTCCATTCTTTACAGTACTGTGATCATTACATATTTAACTAGATACAGGGGTGGAGCAGGACCTCTGCTTGTTTCAAACAGGACCTCAGAGAAGCAGTTGGAAGACGTGCTGGTGCAAAGGCTGGGCCAGCTAACAGCAGTCAGGGTTACATAGGTGTTTTTATCTACAAACCAAGGCTAATTTAGACTCTATAACTGCTGAAAGGTGCAGTTATCAGTTTGTGGTATGTCTCCAATCAGCCTCTGTTTGTCTGGGTCAGGTTGGACCAACTCTCCAATAAGACGGAAGATCTGGTCCAGAAGATACTGAGACTGGTTCCCACCGAACGGATTTCTGCTCAGGAGGCTTTGCTGCATCCGTATTTTAGCATTCTACCTGCTCCCATCATGCATCTCAGAGACAGTAAGACAATCACCCACTACTGAGCTACAAAACAGCTTTTATTTAGATCAGTTTTTATTCCTGAAACACAATCAGGGTAGAAACAAAAGCAACTGTCAGATTATTTGATCCTGGCCCTTTAAGCTCGAATTACTAAAAGGGTGTATTTGGCTAACCTGACTCCGCCTTCCGTAGAAGTAATTTTGGGAAGGGGCGAAAATACTGGTTAGCTGATTGGCCTATGTTGGTGATAGACGGGCCAAATAAACCAATCAGATCAACGAAGCATATGACGTACTAACAGAGCGACGACGAAAACACAACCACAAGCCAGGCTACTCTTGCCGAAACCAGTCGGGAGAAGAGCAAAAACATCTTTTCCTCTGAGAAAAGCCTCCAGAGCAGTGTTTTGCTCTTCTTTCAGTGAAGAAATACTCTGTAATTCCGATAAAACTTGCTCGATAGCCACGCTAACGCTAGTTTCATCGGCTGAAGCCGCCATGTTCTTTAGACTGAACTGTTGCGCTTCTCGTTGTGTCACACCTCAACCCGCCTCAAAGCCAACGCTGTTGGACGTTCGTTTGGTGAACGGCTCCAAATGTTCTTCAACGTAGAGTCTCCAGACTGATTAGCGAGTGAAATCTTGAAAGCTCGCGAGATCAGGATGGTCTCACAAGGCTAGTATTTGGCCATTGTCTGGAAACCCGCAGAGGGGTAGCATCTCATATCTGTTAGCTATGCACTTTTTTATACCAATGCAATCTGAGGTTATTTGAATAGCTTTAAATGCGCCACCCTGTTAGCAGTAACCTCAATAGGTTTTAAGATATTAGTCGGCTTTTCCATAAAACAGACACCTGCACACATTCTGGGCCTTTATTGTTTGAATCGTAATAAATTAAAAACCACATTCTGAATGAAATGAACAATAAAATTAAATGCAATTCATTACGTTTAAATATTTGTTGTGTTTTTTTCAGCTGTGTCCATCTTCAAAGTTCCTGGAGTTTCTCTAGAGACAGAGTTTAGAGACATCTTCAACCCTGGACGAAAACAGAAATCTTCACTGCTTCCTGCTGCAAGTTGTTGGTGACCAAGTTGTCAAATCAATTTAACCGGACCTGACAACAACAGATAAAACGTTTGGATGTGTCTGTTTGTCTACAAAAAGATTTATTCATGGACGTTTACACAAAGTAAATACCACAAAATATTTCTGGTTCAAATTGATTGAATTCTGCCTTCGTCTTTCAGATGTTTCCTTCAAACTCAGCTGTAATCGCCAAGTTGGTGCTTACAATGATTTTGGTGAGAATAGATACATATTATTTTGTAAATTTGTATACATACAGGTTTAAATATAATAGGTAGAGTGGGTGGGAGTGGTATAAGATAAGAACAGAATGCATCTAGTACTCAAACTGTTAAAGGCAATCCAGAGAGACGCTCTGGGGGAAGAAAATCCCTCTTTCCCCAGCATGTGTGGGGTCTGCAAAGATGGTGGTTTCCTTTTTTCTGACCCTAAACCTGTACAGATCCTGGATTAAGTGAAGGTGACCCAGGATGACTTTCTCTGCAGAGCTAACTCTTTGCTTTGTTTAAACCTGTCCTCTCTTGTGAATGTAGCAAACCACAGTATGAAAGACCGTGTCTTACAGCGTCCATGTGAGAGGACCAGCTCAGGATGGGGTGTTCGTTGTAACCGATGGTGATTCACAGCAGGAAACGTATTTTTTAAGGATGGAGATGAGAGGCAGTGAAGGCGGTGTTCTCCAAAACTAAACCTTCATCTACACAGCCCTAAGTAGATGAAGGTGTTGGGTAGATGAAGGTGCACTTCTAGTTATCAAATATGTAAAGTCAGGAGGGAAGTTGAAGCTTGATTGGCTAAAGTGTTTGTGAGTTAGCTACCCCACCCCGTTATCTCATAAGGATGCCGCTTTATTCATCTGGCTACTACTCTGTGTAGCTCTTAAGTTGGGTGGCCAAGGCTTAGAGTCTGTGTTTGTCAGTTTCCAGGGCCTCTGGTTTGAGCATCTGTTATATTTTTGGGATATTCTCTCTCTGAATAAAACCTCCTGGAATTCTGACAGTTGGCTTACTATTTTCCATGTTGCCTGGATTTGTGTAACCGTCTCCTTCATGATGGACATTGTTGTGGACACTCCTAATGTCACTTTTGCCAAACGTCTCAAAGATCACTAATGCTGTACTGCTTATGGGCTCATAGGTTCTTCCACTGTCACAGTAGGGATTGTACTTGGTGCTGTATTCACATCATCTAGGACAGGGGTCTTCAAGGTTTTCCAGGCCAAGGACCTCCAAACTGATGTCACGATGGAACTGGGTCCCCTAATTATATATCTGTATGAAATAGTGTTAAAGCAAACTGGTCCTATAGGCACTCTATTACGTATGGAGTATTGTAACGAAAGTAATTTTGTCATAGGATTATTAAAGTATTGCTGATTCTGATTCCTGGTTGATGGGACAGGTGTTGTGAATGAAACGGTGTCCAGCTTGAAAGAGCTCCTGTGTATCGCTGAATGTTTGCATTGATGACTGAAAGACATCGTCTGCCTCCATTTATCTGTTTACTACAGTGCGTTGAGTTAATGTGTATTTAAAGAAATTTCGGTTAATGGAAAAATTGCAGGGGGGAATATAAAAAAGTCTAATCAAACAAAACTTTCACCACCCCCATGCAGTACCTCTGTGGACCCCCTAGGGATCGCAAACCCCCTGTTGAAAACCTCTGATCTAGGAGATCATATGAAGACAGTTTACTTAACATTGATAACCAGTGATGGAGTTAAAGAGCTCTTGATTTTGCTGTGATCTTATTTCTAACGTTGGTCGTTCTCGCATTCAGCTGTTCTTCCATCATTGGGGCTTGGTTCCCACTATCAGAGGGGCTGACATTTTCTCCACCATCTTACATGATGTCTTGGCTTCCCCTTGCTATAACATTTATGCGTTTCTGACACTCGAGTAGTGAAAGCAGCTAGGCCAACAGATGTTTAGTTGTTAGTTTAGACTGTGGGTGCTTAAGCATGTGTGGGGTCTGCTCTAACTCGTGTTCTTGTGACCCACCTGTTGCCACAGTACCTTGATTTTGTGACGCCTGGCTTTTTTTGACTGGACAACGTCTGAGCCAGTATGGTTCTGTGTGTCTCTGGTCTCATTTTATGATGTCGGCAGCGAGCCTTAATGCTGTTCCCTATTCTCCAACACTGGATGATGTTATAAACCCACTATATGTCCCTGTGATATAATGGGAGAAAAATCGAGGGGCACAAAACAGGCAGAGAGGATAATGATACTTTGCTTTGGTTTCATATCCAAATTCAATGAGTTTCATTCTGATTTGTGTTCAGGTTCTGGAAAGAGTCTGAACTAAATGTTAATTATCTGTAATATGTATCAGTTCAGTCAACATACAGATGATTAGGAGCAGACGTTGATTTTCTTGGCCGTGTTGAAACATGTTTTTGTTGTGAAACCGAACAGCCGGTTGATACAGAGCGCAACAGTCTGTTTTGTATTTCCTGTTAAACCTCTTTTCACTGCAGGCTCTAACAGGTCTCCCTCTGCATGCTTCAGGGTTTAACCCGTTCCCGGGTTTAATTCATGTCTGTGTGTCCTTACAGCTCATTGACATTATGCATCCCTCTGTCTTTTCTTTCCGTGTGTACCACATTTATACAGCTACATCATCATCCCCCTGACAGGTTTGGTACATTTGCCTTTTTTAAGTGACAAAATAGTTTCCCCTCCAGACTGAAGTTTGCTGTGCTCATACACTTTCCGCATTATATAATAATTGGAATGAAGGTTCCTGGGTACCTTCTAAAAGGATAAAAAAAACTTTAAGCTGGTTTTAAATCTATTTTTCATTAAGATTTAAATTCTGTATTATTCTTTGATTTTATTGGTCTGATATTTTATTTTAATCCTATATATGTTATCAGCTGTAAGAAAATAATAATAATTTACTGAGATTAAAGCTTGAAAACATCTGTGTTCAATCTACATAATATGGTTCAATTTGGGATTGAGTTGGAAGAATAATAAACTTTTCTTCAATTTTCTTATTCTGAAGTAAAGGGCCTTGATCCTGTCTGGGTTGAAATAGACGTGGACTTATCTTAGGAGCCTATGTCAGTAAACATGCCAGTATTTTTATTTATGAACTTTGAAAACTATTATAAATTCACAAACTACAAAAATCCTGATTTGTTGATTGATTTGGATGAAAAATTTGAGAGTTTTTGTCTGCTGGTTGTTGTCATGATGTGAGTCTGTGTTTAATTATTCTGATCTTTCTCAAGGATTCAAACGTGTCGCACTAAAAACGTCTGAATTTTAGCATTGAAATTGATACTTACAGCTGGAAAGGGAAATTGCTTAAACTTTCAATGCAATAAAATTCCAAGGCAAATTAGTTCAGTTTCACATAATTAAATAAAGTTTGGATTTAATGAAATTCAGTTTCAAAATTTTCCCTATACAAATTCACTTTACACAGTTTAAATTTATTTTCTGATGGCAAAAGTTTCTGACCTTAAGAAGACACCATAGTGAGCCAAAACCCAAACACTAAGAGGATGTAACACCTTTAGAGGACAAGCTTCTGTGTGTGTTTAGGTTTTAAGTGTTAGAAGAAAGACCTCTGGTGTGGCTTTGTTAAACGGTGTCAGTGTAATGCAGGCATAGAGGAAAGCTCAGGGTAGAAGATCCTCTCTGAAGATCGGGATCTTCAAGGTTTTCCAGGCCAAGGACCTCCAAAC
>NW_015150511.1:458590-461726 GCF_000732505.1 Cyprinodon variegatus
CAGCTGAAGGCTTTTAACTACAGTTTGTGGACTTCCTGATAGTAAAGAATTACAATAGTCCAGCCTTGAAGTAACAGATGCATGGACTAGTTTCTCAGCATCAACCCTGGACAGGATATTTATCATTTTTGCAATATTCCGCAAATGAAAGAAGGAAATTCTAGAAACCTCTTTGATATGGGATTTAAATGACAGATCCTGATCAAAAATAACACCAAGATTTTTTTACATTATTATCTGATATGAATTTAATCCCATCCAAATGACTGACTAATCAGCTTCTTTTTCAAAGACTCTGGTCCAAAGACTATAACTTCTGTTTTGTCTGCATTCAGGAGCAGAAAGTTAAGAGACATCCAGGTTGGATGAATAGGATTGCTTTTAAAACTTCCAGGTCAGTCAACAAAGACAAAGTAGTGTGAGTTAATTTGAATTAGAAAATTAAATAAAACATATAATGACAGGGATGTTCTTCTATCCTAAGGTAAACAGAAATATAATAGGAGACTAACTGAAACAATTAGAGGAGTTGGGAGGAGAGAACATGTGCAAAACTATAAAACAAAGATTTTTATCTCAGTTATTAAAGTCGGTTTATGTGATTCTAAAACCAAACTTCAACAATAAACAACATAAAGTATTTAAAAAAATTAATTAAAAAAATTGGGAGCAGCATTTTTTAATCAATTCATCACATTCTCCAGCAGGTGGCAGCAAAGTTAGCCTTCTTCCTCGAAGAACTCCTCCATCACATAAGGCTCAGCTGCTGGTACTGCTACTAGTCATGATGGATGGGCTCCGATGAAGAACTAAAGGGGGAGAACTTTAGAACAAATATTAAATTTCAGAGGAGACCCTAAATGCACCAGTAGTTAAAAATCCGAGCGGTAAGTGAAGGTGCCGCGAGCCGAAGCTCCAACCGGAAACAGCTGAGAGACTTTTTCCAGACGGGACCAGGGAGCCGAACTCGGAGCAGTTTTTTCCCGAGACCAGTAACTCTGGGACCAGCAGGGGATCCTACCGGAACCGGGCCCGGTTCGGTTTTAGGAGCCAATCGCGTCAGTGGTGAGTTTTTCTGTCGGACCTTTAGTCTGCGTGTAGTTCGGTCCTGATGTAAGTTCTGGGGCCTTTGGACCCGTCTTAGTTCGGAGATAGTTTGGAGAACAATCTGAGTTTGTTTTTGACTGCAGAACACCTAGAAACTCCTCACTTTATGGGAAACTGTTTTCAACTTCTCCCAGAACTCCTGCGGAGTCCAGCAGAACTCTGAGCAGCAGGTTCTGATGTGTTCACGTTTCGCTGGTAAAAACAAGATTTCTCACTAAATGTGTTCCTGTAGCTGCCTGTCGGTGGCGCTGTTTACAGATTGCAGTTTGATTTAATTCGGTTTTCTTAATCCTTTTCCAGACCAGTTAAAAGGTAGATGTTCTGATCCAGCAGCTTCCTGTAGAGGCTGCCATGGAGCCAATTAATGGAGAACATTTTTTTATATGCCCTACTGTAATTTTTTCTACTTATTGAAATGTCTTTAAATACACATTAACAGGAATTCAACACTAGGGTTGGGATTGATACGATTTTCAAGATTCTCTTATCGATTCTGTGAAATGATCCGATTCCTTATTGATTCTGTTAACGATGAACTTGGTAAGCGCACGGTGACATTCGTCTACCTTTGCCTGGGACTTTCTATTTCGGCACAGCCTCAGCTTCTATGTTCCTCTCATATGTCTGCTTCTGACTCCTTGAATCCCAGTCGGCCTCGGCAGATGGTCGCTCACACCGGTTCTGGTTCTGCTCGAGGTTTCCTCCTGTTTAAAGGAAGATTTTCCTCTCCACTGTCGCTGCATGCATGCTCTGTGTGAGGGATTGTTGTAGAGTCAACAACAAAAGGAAAGCGAAAGTCTTCTGTCACCACATGTTCATCCAGGAGAAGCAAATCCTGCGAAGTCAATAACTGCATCCAATCAGCTGGTTTTCCTTAGATAGAAAACTTTTTACCTGAGTGACTAATCTAATTGATTTAATCTAATTGATTTATCTCTATAGCCAAGGCTTGGTACCATACTGGCTTTGGCCCAGTTCTGGTCCAGGAATGATACGATGACTGGTTACTTTCCCTGTTGCTGCTTTGCCTCCCTATAGAACAGCAGCAGTTTTCAGATTGTGTTTCTGCATTTCTCCTTACTGGAATATGTTTGGTTAAAGTTTTATTTATTTTTATTCTGTAACCAGAAAGAGGACAAAATGTTCGTAAATCTTTAGAATCAAAATCCCCAGGTTTCTCAAGTCTTTAGAAAACCATCAGTGTCCACATGGTCCCCTGGGTCCTGTCTGCAGGTCCTCCTCTTCCATTATTTAATTATTAATGAAGCTTCTTTGTATATCTTTTATCTCAAACCTTCATATATAGCTGAAATGCTTTCATGGGGACTTGTTGTCCTCAGAACAAATTGATTTCAACCAGAAATGATAGGATGTTTCTGCCTGGTTTTCCAGCATGAATCAGTGTTTGCGTGAGTAGCCTATCGTTGTAGGGCTCCACTCATGTAGAAGGACAGATGAAGAGCAGCTTGAGAGGCTGAAACAGTGTTTGGTTGAATGACTGCTCACTCAGAAAGAGTTCATTTTTCACTTAGAGCCAGTCTGGAGGCCCAACCTGAACCTTTAAACTCAGAATGTCTCATCATGAACAATTTATTAGGGAGACGATCTAACAAACATTCATCAGCTTCATGAGCTCAAAGCCTACGGCTCTTCAGGCTGATCAATAGAGCCCAAACCTTTCTGCCCAGGAACACATTGAATTTTGTGGAATGATTCCAAGGTTATTGTCTCAGCTGCGGGCAACGATGAAAGGCCCATATTTGGTTTACTGAAGAGTTCACACAGAATCTGGAGAGTAAGGGGAGCATTCAGAAATGGAAATGATTCAAAACAAACAAACTAGACGGAGGGAAAACAGAGTTTACTCTCAGTGAAGCTGTTATAGTCATGTCTTATGGTGACTTTACAGCTCTTTTACTCAAGCTTTGTTACAGTCGCTTTACAGCTTTACCACACAGCCATGTTACAATTGTCTTACTGTGGTGTTACAGGGACTTTGCCACTGGTAATCTAATGCTATAGCCTTGTT
>NW_015150511.1:464670-466907 GCF_000732505.1 Cyprinodon variegatus
CAAAAAAGTACTCCAGAGTGTTGTTCAGCATGGGGGTGAGTAGAAAATGAAGGCTAATCATGTTTTGGGTGTACTATTCCTTTAAACTCTGGTGCTTTGCAGTAATTGGTATAAATCAGTGCGTTAACAGCGAGCGTCAAGCCTAGAGATCACGATTGATGCAATGGACACGCCTGATCTGTAACATGACAAACCTCACTTTGCCTGCCAAGAGTCCAAAACCTTTGCAAACATGTAAACAGTGTAAAAAAAAACACTGGAGAGATAAATACCACATGTATGCACGGTGTAAATAAACATATAGATGGTTTGTATCGGTTACAGAACAAACAGAGTAAACCCGGCAACATAACTGACAGAAACCATCAGACCTTAAACTAACAGAAAAGAATAAACAAATGACTTCACCTCAAAACCTGGATTGTGACCTGTGGCAGACCTCCATCCAGAGTTCGTCCTGTAGCCTCTAACGCCTTCTCACCGTCTAATATGTTACCGGGACGAAGTGCTGGTTATTAAAGTATAAACTAGTATTATAAAACATTTCATCTTGTACAAGCACAACAAAATCCAACTATCATTGGGTGCTGTGTTCAGTGGTCATCGGAAAAGGCAGTTGTGTTTGATGATGTGTGGAAAAGTCTGTTTTGGTTGTTAAACCAAGAGCTTCCCACATTTATTTAGCGGGGCCACCGAGGGGGAATGTTATTCAAACGACTGGACCCCAAGCCCCACTTGGTTACAGTTCTGACCAGTTTCATAGTTTTCATCGTCATTCTGACAGATAAATTCTGTGGTTATCGGATCAGTTTGCTCCTTCCTCCCACAGTGACATACAAAAGATCAGTGTTCATTGGAAAAAACGGTTTGCTGACAGATTAAAGGTCCATAACAACATGTGTTCAGTACTTTACAGCAGACATAGACCTAGAATCATGAAATCATCAGCCATCTTTCATACTGAACTCAAGGGGTAAATCCAAAATCAAACAAAAACAAATTAAGACCTTTCAAAATAAAACAGTTTTTTTTATTTTTATTTTTTAGCTGTGGTGCTGGTGTGGTTCATGTAACAGTTACAGTACAGATCTCAATGCTGTGTGGATTCCTCAGGCACCATGGGGACCAACAGCACCCTCTTTTCTGGTAATGAGGAAGAGGATTTCCTGAACTTTAATCCTAAAATGCAATCTGCCCTTCCCAGCTCAGTAATGTCTGTACAGGAAGTGATGTAATACAGTAATCAGCTGATTGGCATCAGTAAAGGGGAAGCTCTTTGGCTGATGTTAATTGGGCTTTGATGCCTGAATCTTTTTCGTATCTCGTGAGGTTCGTCAGAATCAAAGTAACTCCTGGTTGAGCTTTCAGCAGTTTCTCAGTTTTCCGGCTCCTCTCTGGGTCATCTGCAGACTTTCCTGTCACAGTGGAGCCAAGTCTTAACTCCAGAATAATAAAAAAAAACTCCCTGAAGACACTATTTTAGCAAAATATATGGTGATTTGAAGACTGACTGTTTTGGAGGTCAAACTGAGCAGCTGATGCGTTGCTTCAGGAGCATGTTAGCTTTTCCACAGGTATGTGCTATCCAGATTTTTATTTTTTATACTTAATCTCCTTCCTGCTTAGCTGAGAATACAGCTAGTTCAGGACTGGTTTGACTCCAGTCCAGGTTCCGTCCTCTTTCAGTCTGGTTTTCGTCAGACTTAGCTCCAGGTTTGGTATACCTCCAGTCCAGATTCATCTGGATTTATTTTGAGTTTGATCAAGCTTCACCCCAAGTTTAGTCTAGTTTAAATCCAGTTTGTCTTGTTTCAGTCTGGGTTTCTTCCAGCTTTGGTCCAGCTTAAGTCCACCTCTAATCCAAATTCCATCTGGATTCAGATCTTTTTTTATTCTGATTCAGTCTAGATTCTATCCTACTTCTGTGTAGACTCCTTCTAACTTAGAGTCATAGGGAAGTCATATTTAAATGTCAAAACCTTCTGGTTTAAACATGTATATAAATGTACTCCTTATCAGACGATACTGTCCCAAAATTTAGAAAATTTGTATTTTTATGAAAATCTGTTTTTTTCCCCGTTATACGTCAGCCTGTACACCAAAATTTGGCCAATCATATATCAACGGTCAACTGTCAATCAAATTTTTACGATCATAGTATCTTGATTCATATATTGCAGCTAATATATGCAACGGTTGAAATAAGAAACAAGAATCATTTAATTTCCCATTGTCTT
>NW_015150511.1:469634-470934 GCF_000732505.1 Cyprinodon variegatus
TTCATATTCAGATTTGAAACTTCTGAAAGTACTTTAAATATGAAGTTATTACATACTGTTTTTAATTAAGAGTAATTTTCATTTGAATGTGCTTTACTGGAGGCATCCATGTTTGTCAAAGAACACTACTGCCACCTACTGGTTTGTGACGTCACGGTGCGGTATCGGCGGTTGATCAAGTCCCAGTGCTGTATCTGGTGTTTGTCACAAAGCGTTATTATCCAAGTCATCTTGAAAACATTCTTCTTTGAAATATTGGCTACATGTTAGGTGTTTTTTTCTCTGGCCAGAATTTCGATGGCAAATCCTCCCTTTTCAAGTTGGCAATCCAACGATAAACCCTTCATCAGGAATCGGAAAGGTGAAATAACACTTTTTTCCCCCCACTTTTACCCGATGTTTTACAACATCCAACTGCCATGCACGTGGGCATTGTCAGTTTAACTATAGCTCTCGTGAATTTCAATGGTGAAGTCCTCTGGAAATCTTGAAAAATGTTGATTTCAGATGTGTCTAGTAGTTCCCATTGATTTTGCTTGCAAAGCGGGGAGAATGGCGCTAGGCTTACCGCACTATGGCATCACTGCCGGAAGATGTCTGGAGTGAGGTGTTATACTATGTTTGAGCAAAAACGTCCGGTTCCGGACTCGGTGATCACAACGAAAATTATAATTTTTCCTTTTTTACTGATTAACACTAAATTCATTAAATCACCATGAAGGTATTAGTTTTAGGTATAGATAATGATCCATTGATCATTCCTCGCTGACCGGACTTTTCCCTCAAAACAAGTTTTAAAAGTAAAAGAAGGAGCCTCTCTAATGGCATTGGAGCGCCTATACCACTGTCTAGGACAGGGGTTCCCAAACTTTTTAGTCTGTGACCCCAAGAATTACAGTGGCGACCCCCTAAAAATATCACTATGGAACAGTAGATGTAGGGGGCAATTGTATTAATTATTTAATACTTTATTTAATTTTTGAAATTGTTAAGGACACTTAATACACACTGGAAATGCATCTGCGGTCTCCATAAGTGCTATCCAAATAGTGCTGGAAACAGGTAGCCTCGTGAGACCATCCTGATCTCGCAAGCTTTCAAGATTTCACTCGCAAATCAGTCTGGAGACTCTCCGTTGAAGAAAATTTGGAGCCGTTCACCAAACGAACGTCCAATCAGTGTTGGCTTTGAGGCGGGTTGAGGTGTGACGCAACAAGAAGCGCGACAGTTCAGTCTAAAGAACATGGCGGCTTCAGACGATGAAACTAGCATTAGCATGGCTATCGAGCAAGTTTTATCG
>NW_015150511.1:471043-486565 GCF_000732505.1 Cyprinodon variegatus
GAAACACTGGCGCAAAATAGTGGAATGGATCGTTTCAATCGGCAAAACTGGAAAATACGGACCGGATTTTTTTTTAAAAACTGGATCGGCAGTCTGGATCGGCATTTTACATGCTTTGCCGATACGCATTTTTTTGCCAATATTGGCGTCCCGATCCGATACGTGGATCGGATCAGGACAAGCCTACTCCAGACTCCATGCAGAGGTTCCCTGGAAAAGAACAGTCTTACCAAATAACAGATTTTTGTTGTAGCAGAAAATGTAACGCCTGTGAATTTTTAAAATACTTTAAACAACTACAAAGTTCTATAAAATATCACAAAGTGCTGTAAAATACTGTAAATAATTACGTGACTGTTTGCTTTAAATAGAAACCAGGGCACGCTCAGATCAAACTTTGACCCAGAGACTCTGATGCTTTCAGCTGTTACCGCTGAACATGACCAGACAGCTGCTGAGAGCTGATCAACCCAGAGGAACCATGGCAACACCCCTCTGGGTTTTTACTGCTGCTCCGCTCTCTCCAGATGAGCCGGAACCATTTGGATCTAAATTTTACCCCAACCTCTGAGCTGTTTGGGTTGGAAGCTCAGCGGTCTGGTTTAAACTGGGATTATTCTCACATTATGACACCAACTTTATTTATGCATAGCTTTAAAACAACCTCAGCCGAAACAATGTGCTGCTCACGCCAGTAAAAAAGAAATATACATTTTATAAATTATTAAATGAAAAACAAAATATAACTAAGACGTTAGAACAATTATTACAACCATGAGTCCCAGTAAAACAAACAAAGTGAAACTAAGTGTCGCTAATGCTGAAAGGCCAAAGAATGAAATAAGTTTTAAAGAAAACGTCTTTTCATATTCAGATTTGAAACTTCTGAAAGTACTTTAAATATGAAGTTATTACTTACTGTTTTTAATTAAGAGTAATTTAATTTGAATGTGCTTTACCGGACACATCCATGTTTGTCAAAGAACACTACTCCACCAACTGGTTTGTGACGTCATGGTGCGGTATCGGCTGTTGATCAAGTCCCAGTGCTGTATCTGGTGTTTGTCCCAACGCGCTATTATCCAAGTCATCTTGAAAACATTCTTCTTCGAAATATTGGCCAAATGTTAGGTGCACTACTGTGTGTTTAAATTCAACAATACTGGGAGAGACCTCTTTAAAATATTGTTAAGGGACAGGATCCAGTGGGGATGCTGATTACTAAAGATGCCTCATCATCCTTTGGAAAAGTGACACAGGCTCAGACTGATCAAGAATAGCGAAGCAATGAGCTGAAATGGGTCACACTCAGGGGGTGTGGTCAGTGCTACTTATTACTACATTGATAATTGATTCCAAATTTTAGCCTCTGCTTCCAAACAAGGGTTTTAATGATGTTTAAGAACATAGTCAGTTGTGTCAGGGGTTACGTCTGGTAGATGGCCTTACTAGTCTGTTGCTGCTGCCCAGTTTCTGTCCCAATTCTACTTGGTGGCCCTCCTGATTGATAGCATTAAATCAAGGCTAGACTCTGAAACCACTGTGTCCATTTGATGAAATCAGTTAAACAAGTCCATCTGTTGCCCAGCCCATCTGTTTAAACAATCAGATCTTGATATTTTTCTTTTTTTTGTCTTTCAGGTCTAAATTGATGTATAATCCCTGGATGTTTTTTCCCATTTTCTCCAAAATGAGCTTCATGAGTCTGGACCACCTGGACTTCAGACCTTTATCACCCATCAGCAGAAGGGTGAAATTTGCCATGAATTCAGATGTAATTTGGGGTTGACTGAAGGTTGTTAAGCTCATCTTCTGAACATTTAAAAGAAGAAAGCTGTAGAAAGTCTGTGGTTTGAAGCGTATCAAAAGATAATGGGCCCTCCACAGATTCAGGGAACTCCAGCTCTCCCTAAAATGGGGGTCCGGGCTCGTGTGTCAAATTGGTCAAAGAAGCAGGATGTTAAGGATGTCCAGGCTCCTCCAAGGTTTGACAGCCTGGTACCAAGCAGGGTATATGAACCTTCAAATAAGCTGCTGGAGAATGACCAGGACCTCCAAAGTGGAACGGAGAGGATGTTCCAGGTCTCAGATATCCTGAGTTCTTCATCCAAGAGTCTTGTTGGGATGAAGAGGAGCAATAGCGAAGTGACTCTTAGCGACTTTGGATCTGAGGATGTAGATCCAGTTGCCATTAATCTAAACACTGGAACTACTCTGAACCGAAAATTCGGGAGCACTTGCAGTGTGGAATGGAGTTCATCAGACTTCTTGGAGGCTTCGAGGATGGACCAGGAGCCCAGTGCACCTCCTCCGATCCCTGAGCCAGTGTCCATGCCCACTGTTGTCTCTCCCAGCCTGCAGGCTGCTGCCCAGATTGCTCGTGGGGACATCTTTTTCATGCCGGAGCAGGACTGTATGGATCCGTCGGCTTACAGCCCAGACTCAAGCAAAGCTCATAGAAGGAAGATGGAGATGTCCCTCCTAGGACTCCTGAGGCCTCAGAAGAGCAACAGGAATGAGGTTCAGCAGGAGGTCAGGTCAACTTTGACCCCTCACAGATGTTTCTCTCATTATGACGTACAGAGTGTCCTCTTCACTGCTGGTGTGCCACAACCAGAACTTTTTCATTCCTCTTCAGAAGCTCCTGACCTGCTGCCATCAGTTAGACACAATGAACTCGATGCAGACACAAGGCGCGGCAGTTTGGTTCTCACCCATTCTCAGTTCCTTAGTGAGACTGGAGGGGACATGGAAAACAGTCTGGACCTGACCCGGTCCTGCAGTTCTAACAGCATCAATGCAGCACACAGTTACAGCAGCAAGACAACACTGGGTAGCTGCACCAATGCTGCTGTGTCTGTCCTTGAGGCCTGCTCAGAAACTCAACTGTGTTCTACAAATCTCATGGGGAACTTTGACTTTGAGCACTTGGACCTCGGAGCCAATTACTACCATAAATATTTCTACAACAAAGGTAAGACCCGATCCTGATGTCTTCTTGCTCTTCACTGATGATGATTCATGATATGCTCTGACTGCTCTTAGACTCTGAATAGACTCACCCAAGACTTATGTGACTCAACTTTTAATCTAACAACCTCCATGAATCTCAGAATTCTCAGACTACTCCTAGACTTGTTTGACTCCCCAGGACTTCTTTGACTGACTCCAGACTCAATGAGAATTCTTTAAATCACCCATAGTTCTTTGACCACCCAGATTTATTTGCATCTGTTTGACTGTGTGTGTCTCTTACTTGGACTTCTTTGACTTACCCTTTTTTGACTCCCCATAGACTTGCTGGACTGACCCTGACTTGTTTCAACCAAGAATTCTTTGTCTCGGCCCAGACCTATTTAGCTCAACCGGGGTTCTTTGACTCAGCAAGACTTTTTTAACTTTCTCAGATTTACTCCCTCGGACTCCTACCTACAAGTTTTTTGTTGATGAACTCTTTGCACTGATCCAAAGGTGTAACTTTGTAATGAGAGTTGGTGGGAACACTCAGGTGATGGCTGATTGAACTACAGTTACTCAACACGGATGCTTTCATTAGGTTTTTGTATTTTCCAAAAATGAGCTCAAAGTTTATTGAATGCTTTCCTATTGTTGAGAACACATGAGAACCATAATACAGAGATATTTATATTTATAGATCGTTAAAGAGATGCCTTTTAGTGCATTGTGTGTACCGGTGTATATATATATATATATATATATATATATATATATATGAGAGAGAGAGAGAGAGAGCCTAAAAATGTTAATGTATAAAAAAATAACAAATAACAGCCGTTTCCGATGCCAAAATCGATATGTACTATTTCAATTCTAGCCATCCATCCAGAAAAAGATGGATATGCTGCATTTTAAATATAGAATAGAATATGTTTTTCTTGTAAGCTTTCTGGTAAACTTGGAGATATATTTTATTGCATGTTGCATATCCCAGTAAATCTGTTTTGCCTTAAATATGCAGCTATCCCTACTTCTCTCTATGCACTGATTTATGAACCTCTTTACTAATACAATGATGCCAGGAACAAAATGTCAAGATATGTAGAAGTTCTGCAGTCTGATTCTGTCTGTACAATAAGAAAACGTACTCATTTTAACCTGTAACTGTGACTCATGGTCCTCTGAGAGATCAAGCTTTTTTAACTAGTAAAGAAAAATACAACATTTAAACTGTATTTTCTTTGCTCAAGCTTCTTGCAAAGCTTGAGCACATCAGATGTCTCAAAGCAACAGATCTGATGGTGTTACACCGAGAGGCGGGACATGGGAGTAGCGCGAGAGAGGTAAAAAAAGGGGAGATTATTGATGGGGACTGCCCCACCAGGCTAAAGTTGGTGGGGATATTTCCACACCAGTTCTTCAAAAAGTTACGCCTGTGCCCTGATCCCTACAAACTGCTCAGTTGAGTGAATCTGGTGCTATAATAAAGGTGTTGAAATATATCTGAACTATGAGGCAGCTCCAATTCTCTGACTGTTGTCTCACTAGATCACCAGAACTATCTGGGCTTTGATCCAAAGTTTGGTCCAGTGTCCCTGAGCATTCGACGAGAAGCTGTGGATGACAGAGCCAACCCCATAAATTTCAACTACAGGATCATCCTCCGGACCAGTCAGGTAACTGATCATTACTTCGGTCCATTTCATTACAAAATCATAGGTGGAGTGTGTAGAGATAACGTCCAGTTTCTTCTCAGCTGTCCACCCTCAGGGGATCCGTTATGGAGAACTCAGTCCCTTCTTCATCCAAACACGGGACTTGTCGAGGTCTTCCTCTAAGGGATGTCTTAGAGTTTGTGGTTCCTGAACTAAATATTCAGAGCCTAAGAGTGGCTAGCAGTTCCCCAAGAGTCTCTGATCTGCTGCTACAGCTGGACCAGCAGGAGGTAAGCTGGTTCTGATGGTCCTACTGCTGGTAGATACATGTCAATAAAATGGCTGGTAGGTTGCTTCAGAGACATGGTTGTATAAATGGTATTTATTTGTTATTGATTTGGCCCAGATTGAACAGGTGCTTCTACAAAAACACCTGTTATAATGAAACCTTACATAAATCCCTTTGTTGGGATGTATATGAAAATATATGGCACCCGGGTTGCCAGATATTTTTATATAATTCTGGCATACCTCCCCCACAAGCTTAATTATTTCCTTCATGTAAAATTCGGGAGATTAGCAGGATTGGGAGCTTCCCGGGAGATAACATTACAAAACAGGGTTCTATTGTATAAATTGTAAGAGTTGGGAAGTATATTTGTGAAGAGATTGCTGCGTCATTCTGTAGAACATTCCTCCCATTGGTCTTTTTATGGGTTAATTCATCAGGGATGAAAATCAAACATTGTTTGTTTCTGCTTTTAGGAGAACTTAAAAAGATTCTGTCATAAGCAGGATGATTTTGTTGTCCGTCAGATCAAAAGGGTCAGAAATACTGAAGTTATTCTCTGTCTTTGGCAAAACTTTTTAAACTGAAATGTGCCAACAGGTTTAGAACACTTAACTCCAGCCAGTTCCTGTTCAACATCTTCTTTTTTGTGGTTTTATGCAGCTCGTCCTGCAGCACAGAGTGGGCCTGTTGCTGTGCCGGAACCGCCCCCCTGCAGGGGACCCCAGTGAGACCAGTAGCCCCGCCCTGAAGCAGTTCCTAAACCTGCTCACCCACCAGGATCCAATGAAGGGTTTCTACAAGTACCAAGAACAGCAAAAGTCCTCTGGTACCAGAACCACCTCTTCTTTCTTTTACACAGCCGATCCTGGCTTTGGCAAAATGTGTATAAATCCACCTAAGGTGTTGAGGTTGATGTACATTCATCTTGGAATCTGCTGCCACATCTACCCCAAAGTTCTAACAGCGTTGCTGCTGTTTTGTTCCAGCATCTAGTCTATAACCCGTTTCTCCTAACCCAGGTTCTCAGGGAGCCAAAGTCCTGGAGGATCAAGACAGGGCCAGAGTGAGACCAAATATCCAACCAGACAGGCCCACAAGATAATGACCTATTTTTATAAAAAAAAAAATAAAAAATCTTCGGTTAAGTCCACCACATCACAGTATTCTGTAAATGCTTTTGATTCTGTATATTTTTCTAAAATACTTCTAATACATGTTAGCATTGCTTCACAATCTAGATTTATTTTAAAAAGGAGAGCAAATTCCCAACATTAATATTTATAATAAAGTGTTCACTGAAATCCAAACCTTAAAAGTGAAACAAAATAACTGAAAATATTATTTCACACTTCTTCCAGTGTCCCTAGACTCTCCTGGACCTGCATCACATAAAAATAGTAATCTTAACATTTTTAGCATATTCAATATGGGAATCATGTTTGACCAAGTAAGATATTTCTAAATATCTTACTTGGTCAAATATTCAGATTTATTTCAAATTTCATAATATTCCATTTCAACTGTGGGCTTTGTGATTTAACTATTTACTTTAAATGCTAAAAAAAATCGCACCGGTCACTTATATGGCTTGGGTATAGAAAGCATTTAGAATCTATCCCTCACTCTTATCCCAAGTTGGGTCGTGAGGGGTGCTGGTACATCTCTCCTGCTGTCTACGGGCGAGAGGCGGACAGGTCGCCAGTCCATCCATTCACAAAGACACTCACACCTAAGGAGAATTGCCAATTGTTGGCAATTATGTTTTTGGACTGTGGGAGGAAGCCGGAGTACCCAGAGAGAACCCACACATGCTCAGGGAGAACATGCAAACTCCATGCAGAAAGACCCCGAGCCTGAAAACCAACCCAGAACCGTCTCGCTGCAAGGCAGCAGTGCTACCCACTGAGCAGCCCGCATTAAGAACAGTTTCTTCCATTTCTTCCTTACAAATTGTGCATTCATTGCTCGTACTTTGTGCTGCTGTATAGTCCAAGACAAATATTCCCATTTATGTAGCGTTGCATCATGTTAGCGTATGTAGCGTTGCATCAAGAATTGATGACATTTTGTCTAAATCCCAGACTTCCAGTAGACTGATACCATATCAATCAATACTCTGCTTCTGACCCAGTGTGGTCTGATCAGAAACATATCCCAGAAATCTCTACGAACCAAATCAAATAACCGCTTCTGTTTCCTAACAGATGACTCCACAGAGACACAATCAGTTTACACGACGTTCAGAGAATTCCAGCTGATGTTCCATATTTCCACCCTGCTGCCTGCTGCTGCTGCTGATGCTGCTCAGGTACTCCAGAAAAACTAAGCTGATACTACACTGGTTATTACTTGGGTACTACATGGATACTACATGGGTAGTACACAAAAACTGCATAGGTACTTCACAATTTCTACACAGATACTGCACAGAAATTAATTAGGTACTATGCATGTACTACACAGGTCCAATGCAGATATTACAGATGTGTTACACAAGTTCTACACGAATACTATGTAGAAACTACATAGATGATAATCAGGTTCTAATCAGGTAACACACAGGTTTTACACCACTACTAAACCACCTATCTAGTTAAATGGCACTAGATAGTTACTATCCAGTGCCATATGACATATTAATTTAGTTACAGTACAGTTTATTTATATGGCGCCAATTCACAACACATGTCATCTCGAGGCACTTTACAGTTCACCGTATATGCAGACATATATACTACATATATACATATGTATACTACAAATATATACTATGGTACTAATCAGGTACACATTATTATTCAAATTTTATACAGATGTGTAACAGTTAATACACAGGTAATAATCATGCTGTACAGGTACTACAAGGCAATGAACTCACTATGTTTACTGCTATTATAAGTTCTACTAAAAGTGGTTCTTAGCTAAAGTTCATTCGACAGACAGATTTCTGCCATGTACACAAAACATCCATCTGGGAAAGGTCTGATTTTAAAGGCAGGACTAACGGTCAGCAGAAACGGCTCAGAACCAATCAGATACCGTATTTTCACGACTATAAGGTGCATATAAACGTCTTTTTTTCCCTCAAAATGTGCGGCGCGCCCTATAGTGCGGTGCGCCCTATGTGTGTTGTTACTGCGACGTCGACATCGTTGAGACCACCATGAGAACGTTAAATGGGGAAGTGTGGGCGTGGATTGTGTATTAAAGAACAGGTATGTGCTTTATGCAGAACATTGTTGTCATAACAACCCTGAAAATGGCAAAGAGACACGCCTTTGAAGTACAGTTTAAACTGAAGGCTATCAGCTACGCAGAGGAACATGGAAATCGAGCAGATGGATGGATGAGGAGATGATGAAAGAGTGGCTGAGGGAGGTGTATGGGAGGAGACCAGGTGGTTTTTTCCACGCATCACCATCGCTGTTATTCTGTGACTCCATGCGTGCCCATCTCACAGCCGATGTGAAAAACAAGGTGAAACAAATGAATGCTGTGCTTGCTGTTATTGCGGGAGGTCTGAAGAAGGAACTTCAACCGCTCGACATCGGTGTGAACCGGCCGTGGGAGCGATGGATGACCGACGGAGACCGCAGTTTCACGAAAAGTGGGAGGCAGCGCCGGGCAAGTTACGCCACAGTTTGCGGATGGATTGTAGATGCTTGGACTAACGTGTCTGCTGGCACTGTTGTTCGAGCTTTCGCAAAAGCCGGCATCATTTCCGAGGAGCCGCCCGGCACGGAAAGTGATTCTGACAGCGAAGAAGGGGAAATTGGCATGTCTGATTTAGCGCAGCTGTTTAATTCAGAAACAGAGGATGATGACTTTGATGGGTTTGATTAATACTTTGTAATAAATACATGAATAAAGCACAAACATAATCAGTTTTGCTCCCGCTCTATTTTTAAATACGCAGTAGAGGTATTTAAACGTAGTAGAGGATATGTACTGGTATATAAAACCCGCGCCCTATAATCCGGTGCGCCTTATGTGTGTGTTAAATACAGTAATGGCGAACATAACTGAGACTGCGCCTTTTAGTACGGTGCGCCTTATGGTCGTGAAAATACGGTAATAAAAAGAAAAAACATCTGACAGCAGTCAGTTGGTGAAACAATATAAGCAGTTCTGTAGAGACATCAATAAAATATTGTTCTGTCGTAGCTGCAGTCTTGAACGTTATAGTTACAGAAAAGCCCTCTTGCATTATGGGAGCACCTTCTGCGCTGTGATTGGTCGGTCTGTTTCAGACTGGAGAGTACTGAGCCTTACCTGACTGACATAAGCTCAGTGTAAGCCAGTCTGGCTTCCCAGGTTAGAAGGTCAGAGCTGATTATTATGAGGCAGGCTTTTCAAGTGTTGTTGTAATTTTGGTCACTCTGGCAGACCAATCACAGATCCCTCACTCGCACTTGTTATCTTCATGGATCAATGACACAGAAGGAATCCCAGTGATGGCCCAGACAGTCACTGATACATGAAGACAGCACTGGGTTGTGAAGTAGCCGTGTGGAGGGGAAGTCAGCTGAACTTCCTGTTCAGTTGGTACAGATAAATCCGGGATTCGATGATAACTCATTACAAACTGCTTTCTTTGTCAGATGCTGAGTACACATCTCGTCGGGAACAACACAGTTACAGTGATTTTCCAGGAACCCGATGCGCCACCCTTTAACCCACAAAACATCCGCTCCCACTTCCTCTGTGTAATCATCGTCATCACAGTGCACCGACCCTGCACCCAGCATACCTATTACAGGTGAGACTTCGCCCACAAGTGAGATCTGTACTTTGACAGATGTTACTCGACCTACAATCGCTGGAGACACCCCTGTCATTGTGACACCTGATGATCTCATACCATGTTTCGCTGCTGTGTCTTTCAGTCTTGCAGCATTCAGATCGAGGGGCATCCCGCCCTTTGGGCCATTAATCCGGTCTGGTTGGATGTTTCCAGCCTCACATGCCTTCATCGACTTCCTGCTGACAAAGATCATTAATGCCAAACATGCCACCCTCAAGTCTAAGCCATTTGTCACCATGGCGACCCATAGCCGACGGGAGCAGCTAAAGCAGTTGGTAGAGACCTTTGTGACGTCGACACCGTTAGACTTTCCCTCCAATGCCCGGTTCAGCTTTATTTCTTTGGCTGGCAAGAAGAAGGACCGCCTCGCGCCGCAGCCACTCTCCTACCTGCAGAGCGCCGGCGCCCTCACCTGGAGCGTGACGGTCAGGGACCCAAGCAGCTCTGCTGTCGTCGCCTGCCGACTAGCTATCTCAAGTGAGTTGGTGGTGTTGATAGACGAGGCAGGCAGGAAGGTGGTGTTCAACTGTACTTGCAGAGACGTGATTGGCTGGAGCACCGCACATGGGTCCATCAAATTGTTCTACCAAAATGGGCTCCATGTGGCATTTTCTACACGAGACGGCCGCTGGGAGGACTCCACAGAGATCACACAGAGATTGCAGGTTAGCAGTGATCCAATTACCCCCTTACTACCTTTGACCCGATTAGAATCCAACCATGTGACTCCCCTCAGTTGGTGACCCAAGGCGCTGCGGCAGCGAATGTGACCCTGAGGAGGAACCGCCTTGGTCAGCTCGGCTTTCACATCAACTTCGAGGGCGTGGTGGCAGACGTCGAGTCCCACAGCTTTGCCTGGCAGGTGGGACTTCGTCCTGGCTGCAGGCTGGTGGAAATCTGCTCCGCCGCTACGGTGACGCTTTCTCATGAGCAGATGATTGAGCTGCTGAGGACAGCGACGAACGTCACTGCCGTCGTCCTCCCACCGCACAGAGATGGGACGCCGCGCAGGTAGGAAATGTTTCACTTCCTGTGTTCTGTTTTCAAACGGAAGTGTAGAGACGGAGGTAGGTCGAGAGAAAAGATGGCGTCCTAATGAAATGAGCTTAACTTCATTCCACAAGAGCCTATAACGCTAAGTGCAGCTCAAATAAGCTGCATAAAACGGTGCGTTTTGAGCAGCTGGAGCAGCGGTTTTGCTGAACCTTGATGCGCTTCAACCATAGACTTTGCATGTAAACTAGCTGCTCCTGCTGCCTTTGCTGCTTTAGGTGTGAACATAGCATTAGTCTTTAGAGAGCAGAAGGAAATGTTGTTAGTTTTAGTTGTAATAATTTTTGTTTTTTAGTTAAAGGTATAGTTGAGGATTTTCTTTTTCCGGGTGGATCATCAAAATAAGTGGTCCTCCTAATTGTCAATCATTCTGGTAATGCGTTTACATAAGTCCGTCCTACGTGCTCGTCCCCCGTATCACTTGAGTCTGACAGTGGAAAAATCTTCTTTTGGAAAGTAAGCTTGTATGAGCCGTGCAAACAGCAACTTTTAAACAGAGTGTGCACGAGGAGAAATGGGCTCGTTCATGCTCTCGCATGAGGCGTTCCCTCTCAGGAGCAGGTAAAGGGTTGTGCATTTTTTTTAAGGTGGAGAGGGCGGGTCTTTTCAAAAATTTCAGAAAATCCTCCACTATACCTTTAATTGTTGTTTTTTAAGCCTATATTTTCAGATGACTGAGTAAATGAGCAGCTCTGATTGTGGGTCAGAACTGGACCGCTTCAGATCATGAGCTACAATTCGGTTTCTGCTGAATGTTGTTTGTTGTCCATCGAATATTTCATGAAATTTCTTAAAAAAGGAAAACAGCAAACCTTCTCTGACTGAAGCTTTCATCTCAGGAGCTTCTCTGAAACCTACCGGCTGCCTCTCCTAGAGGTCAAACTGGACTCTGATGTCACTTCCTGCACCTGTAGAGCGGTTTCACCCAACTTCCAGCCTGCTGCCCCGCCCACACCCAGAGCAATGACCAGTCAGAGTCCAATCAAACGGACGAACAGCGCTGACATGAAGGAAGGAAGCAGGTATTGCCATCAAACTTTCAGAATAACTTGCTTGTTCATTTGAGCCAAATCAGAACCAGATCAGAATGGATTAAGAACCAGATCAGCATTTAGACTTCAACAAACTTTATTGTCATTTTCTATACAGAAAGTGTATACAAAACGAAATGTCGATACATACAGCTGTCTGACTGTGAATGAGCAGCAGCTTAGCAGTCAAATGAACATTTCCATTTAATTATAATTTTTTTTTTACATTTCCACCATTGATGAATGTTCTGTTACTCTGCGCTTCAGATCACCTCCTCATTGGTTGATTGGCTCTGATGAAAGCCCAGATTCCACGCAAGACAGGACTGGTTGGAATGGTGGGGTTAAAGGTCAGTAGAAATTGAAGCAGAATCAGTTTAGCACCAGATTAAAAGACAAACTTTTAGTAGTCTGAAGATATTTAGGAGAACTTGAAGTGCATTCTGTTTCATTATTTTTGGAAGCAAAGAAATTGTTTTCTCAAAGGAAATTTGAAAAAAAAATTAAGTTCTTAATTAGAAAAGGTTTTGAGAGGAATCTGATTCTATTTATTTTGTTTTATTTTTATTTTACTTTTCAATTCTTTTCTTATTTACATTTTTTAAATGACTCTAACTCTCTCAAGTACTGATTTCAGACTGAATTTTTACACATTGCATTCTATTCAATTTGCATTTTACATTTTTTTTTATCCCCTAGTCATGTTGCTCTTCACTACGGTTGTGTGAATTGGCGACTATTTTACAATGTGATTTGAATGTGTGATGTGTGATGATATGATTTATCCCAAGTCATTAACAAAGAAAATATATTGTGATTGTTATTATAATAATAATAATATGGCTCTGGAAAACCTCCCAATATCTTGTTGCTGATGCAGAGCAGCTGAATAACAGATCCTTGGGCGCTGTGCTGCCAGCTAGTGGTGGGAGGGTTAAAGATTTTATAAAACTAAGGCAATGACAATGAAGGTTTTTAATTGAATATTATTTTAATATTAAAGATTTGACTATATTTTGAATCAATGCTAATATCGTCTAATGAAAAATTATGACATTTGATCGAATCTGCTTTTTTTTCTTTCATCACTACGCCTCACGCATTTCTGTTTGTCATGAACTTTAGCAACATTTCATTGGCCAAAAGCGAGCATTTCTATTGGGCTTGAGGTGAAATCTGTGAAATAAAATTAGAAAAGAATATAAGTTTTAAAAACTAATCCTAAAAAGAGAAACTGAAGAAAATAAAAAGTGAAACTTTAAACCCTCTTAAAAATAAAAAATAAAAAAGTTGAGTCTGAAAAGATAAAATTTGAAAATAAAATTGGAGGGAAAAAAACAGCTACTCCCAAAACCTTTTTTTAAATTCATAAATTTTTCAAATTGTCTGGTTTATTATTATTATTTATTTAAATATCATTTTAGAAAACATAGTCTTTGCAACAATAATTGAACCCAATTAACTCAACAGTCTTTGAGTCTTGGTTGTAAAATCAGTGGGGTAATAACAGATGAGCCTTTGTTGAATAATTTTTATTCCAAAAGATCCTAATTCTTTATTCCTCAGCTTTAGTCTGACTGATAAAACGCTTTGATGTCCTCATGTTCCCATCCAGAACGCAAACACCGTCCTCTTCATGTGACCAAAGCCTCAAGTCCGACAGACGGAGACAGCAGCAGCACGCAGCAGATGGTAAGTCCAGATTAAAGTCCTCATTTCTGCATTAAAGTCTTCTTCCCCTGATGGACGTATGAACGTATTTCTCTGCAGTTTGGAGCCAAAAGTTGCTCAAGTTGCAGCAACACATTGTCCAGCAATAGTAGCGACGGCAAAGCTTCCTGTCCCCGACTCATCGGTCTCAGAGGGGTGTCGGTAGACAGCGGCATAGACTCCACCCACTACCCCTCATCTGTGCTCCCTCAGGTTGCCGGGGCAACACTGGTACTTGCAGATGTCCTGAGGAAGGAACCAGCTGCCTCCAACAGCCACAGGACTGACCTAAGTGGACCGGGTTCTCTTGCTAGGTGAGGAGTTTTTGTTTGCCTGTATTCATCCAGACAGATCCTGATTCCCATTTGATACAGTTAGTCAAACAATGCAGTCAAGTTCAGTTTATTATACAGTTATATTAAAGGTTTTCTAGCCAAGGAAACACAGCTGATTGCATGAAAGGAAAAATTCAACAGGAAAACCTTTGGTACTTCTGGCAAAATGTAGGACTGATACGATTCATTGATTTTTAAAATAATTATTAACTGAAGTAAATTGTTACCCATTTGCTAAAGGAGTAATATTCTTACAGCAGTATTTAAGACAAACCTTTATAAACTATAAACTATTAAACCTAATTCTTCCATCGAATATAAAATAGTTTCTTTAGAATATGATTAAACATAATTACATGTGTATGTAGATACATTTTTTATGTTCCATCTTTAGAAATTCCTTTAAAATGAGCAATTGTTTTTTTTTATTCTATATTCACAATTTTTATTTATTTAGAAATGTAAATTTATCTTTTTAGATTAAAAAAGTACAAACAGCAAAAAAGTAAAGTACAGCAAAGGTTCTTATTATTTAGGTTTTTGCAATATCCTGTGAATGATAAACAAATAGGCAGACACCAAATAAGATAAATCAGACAAATACATTTTTGACTTGGAAAATATATAAAAAGTAAAAGAAGAA
Organism: Cyprinodon variegatus; assembly: GCF_000732505.1. Classification (NCBI taxonomy): domain Eukaryota; kingdom Metazoa; phylum Chordata; class Actinopteri; order Cyprinodontiformes; family Cyprinodontidae; genus Cyprinodon; species Cyprinodon variegatus. Next base: position 485,525 of record NW_015150511.1, read on the forward strand.
AACAAAAAAAACAGAAAATAAAGCACAAACATCTACACACAAGAAAAGGATTGCGATCAATCCATCAATTGAGAAAATAATCAATCGATTAATCAACTATTAAAACAATTGATATGTGCTGCCATAGAACAAGTTTTGTCTATTTATGTGAGGAAATTATAATATTTAAAAATCTGTTTATTGTCCTGTTAACTTCCTTCAGACGTTTAAAGACCAACATCTACATGCTTTGGAACTAAGGCGAATTATTCCATGGGCATATATCTATTTATGGACTGGAAATGCTCTATGTTTAGATTATTACCAACTAAACCTCTGCTGTGATTATGTTGATGTGAGCGCTGCTCCTCTTTATTGCTGCTGACAGGAGATGTAATCTGTGTTTTCGATTAGTTGTTCCTAAACATTATAACCTGTCATTAAAAAAAAACAGCATTGATACAGACTGGCAGCCCCCTAAACGCACAACATTACCTCGTTCTATATTTATTTACAAATACAAAGTTAAGTAGTAATATTAATTTTCAAAGCAGCAGCAGTAACATTTTTACCTTAATATGTCCGGTATAGTAATCCTTGGCTGTAAATACACGGGCTAGTGATGTAAGCACAGACGCTCATGTTCCTTTGTTTAATGGCGGATGTTTACAAAGTAGGTTCCACAGCTATGGCTGCGTCCTTCACTGGGCCCGCTGTACGTGGGCCGGGACCTCACACAGAGTGACAACCAGAAGTGATGAGCTTTGATTGGGAACAGTATCCCTTTCAGCAGCCATCCTCCCCTCCCCTAGTGTAATATCTGTCAGCTAGCAACCATGACAGCATCAAACAGATCTGTGCTCTCACTTGAAGAACCTCTTCCTCTAACATTGGTAAGATATTAAATTCCCAGTAAGGTTCTAGTTTTTAGTTTTAGATCGGCAAAAAAAGTGTGTGTCTGAACCATTTCATAAAAAATGGCATGTTTTACTGGCTTATCTAGTTAGCTTGTGACAAGTACAGCGATTTGTATGGAGCCAAATTGGGGCCATAATGTTTTGT
>NW_015150511.1:487702-491823 GCF_000732505.1 Cyprinodon variegatus
TATAGCGCCAAATTTAATTTCAATTTAATTCAAAGCTTTCTATGTAAGGAAAACCAGTTAATTGCATTGACTCATTGACTCAAATACAATCCATCACACTAAGCATGCTTGTAGCGACAGTGGAGAGGAAAAACTCCCTTGTATATATATATATATATATATATATATATATATATATATATATATATATATATATATATATATATATATATATATAAAATGTATTTGAAATTATTTAAGAGACATTAGATTATTTAAAAGTTCCTTTCATTATTTTATCTAATGCTTTTTATTGTATTTTTTGACATTCCAATTCTTTTACTTAATATAATATATTTTGGCTGTCTATAAGCCGCAGGGATAAAATCACGTTGATTGATAAAACCATCTAAATACCCCCCCACTTGGTTATTAACCAGCGCTTCTCTTACCTCCTCCAGGTCCAGATGTCAGCCAATAACAGACATGTTTGTAGCCAAGAAGGTGAGTCTAAAATATTCCTCTTTCATAATGAAAACAAATGGATGAAGCACTAAATAAAATGAACCCAGACTTTCTAATCTGATGACATCCGGTTCTTCATCAGTGATTCACAAACTTTTTCTATTTTTACATAGAGTATGCAACGTAGTATACACCATGTGTTATGTATTGAGTACTTTATATAATATAGAATATGATATATAAGCTTTATAGAGTACTACACAGTGTATACTAGCGTATACATTATAGTAATGCATACAGGATGTTAAGTGCTAGAATTTGTATATAGTGTACTCTATACAGCATAAACTATATGGTATATACCGTATAGTGTATATATTGTACACTATATGTTGTAATCAAGGTCCTCAAGTCATTAGAGAAATTGTTACAGTTCTACCGAATAATTCTCATCCATGAGCTGGATGACTGAGATGACTGACTCAGCATATTACCTAATAATGGACACAATTGGTAATCTAGATAAGGGCTGCATGGCGGTGTAGTTTGCAGCACTGCTGCCTTGCAGAAAGCATTTTCTGGGTTTGATTCCCAGCATAGCGTTTGCATGCTCTCCTTCAGCATGTGTGGGTTCTCTCCGGGGACTCTGTTGCCTCCTCCCGCTGTCAAAAATAATGACTAAATTGTCATTTAGTGATGATCTGTATAACATATCTAAGTTAGCATAAATTTAACTTCACATAGAATTCTATCAACAAGTGGCTACGGTCGCTACGTGCTAAGAAGCTAACGTAACGTAGCCAGCCTGGATACTAAATGCTATGAAAGTTAGCCAAAATCAGTTAGTTTATCATTGGGACATTATAGCCGTTGATTTAATGTTACATTATAAACAACCAACCTTTCTGTTAACTTACCGTAATGTCTTTGTGGTGAACTGCGACGTGTCTCTTCAGGTTTGTTGTGTTTTTTCCAGCTGTCATGTGGCCACATTCCTTCCTTTCTACTAAAATCAAGCATTTGGTTTTGTTCTCCACTTCAATGAAGTGAAAATGTGTCCATAGATCACGTCTCCTCTTTCTCCCGAATCCCATGCAAAGCATGTTTTACTTTTAACCTGTCGCCTTGAATCCAGCTCGTCTGCTCCATGTAATGTGTAGGCTACTCTGTGAGCTAACGAGAAAGGCAGAAGAGGAGACAGGATTTGAAAAAAAACATAAAATAATAAGATGGAATTTTCGTCTCGTCTTTGTTCGTGAACTAAAATGTCTATAGATTTTAGCCCAGTCTTTATTTACCAAACTGTATTTTCATCTCGTCTTTATTAGTCCACAAAAATTATTTCTGATTTACTCCCAGTTATTGTTCATTAGTGGGGATTCTTGTCTCGTCTAGTTTTCGTTCGGTGAAAAATGTGCTTTGACGAAAATATTTTCGTTTAGTTTTCGTTAACGAAATTAACACTAGTAGACACTATAGTGTGTATATATATAGTTTAAATGTTTTATTCTATTTTATGAACCTAAAATCTGTAGTCCAGCGAACACTTTTTCTGTATTTTTAAATCGGTATTGAAGAGTTATAGCTATTTTTATTTCTTTTTATACTTGTATTTTTCATTGTAAAATGCTAACGTTGTGTTTTTTTTAGTTAGACAATTTTAAGATCTGTCCAGGGACAACAGATGAAAAATAGCCTTTTGGCTAATTCTGGTGCATTTGCAGGAATGCTTTTTAATGTACACTGTCCCTTTCAATTATTATACATCAGTACACATGGTATACTAGTGTACCCTATATAGTGTTTATAATTTAGTGTATACTACAAAAAAATACACTGCTATTAATATACACAGTATACACACTATATTTATATAGTGTGTAAAATGTATAGTTTATACATTCCTATACTGTTTATGGTTGTGTGTAAACTAGTTGATACAGAGATATGGTCATCTGTTAACTGTATTTTTGATTGACCATGAATTGGCTTCAATGAACACAACAAAGAACCTTCTATACAAACTAAATATTACTAACATGTGATTTTATTTTTAAAAGTTGCCTTGTTGTCAACAAAGTTGTCTAAATTTTGGTCAGAAATGCCAGATTTTTGTTTAGTGAATTTACTGTTTCAATGTAGGACAGATTAGCCAGAAAAGGGAAAGAAAGCTTAGCGACCTTGGTTGACTCATGGACTCTGTCATTTCTCCCAGTCCAACAACAGAGCCTCCAGCGTCTCGGTCCCATCTCCACAGAACCGTCTGACTCGAAGCAAATCATGTGACAGCTTGTTGCTCGTCAGCTCTGGTAGGTCGCCGCAGATGCCAGTCCTCCTGCAGCGGCGCCATCACAGCGTGACGCTGCCAATCATCCGACATCAGCCGGCGCCTCTTCAGAAAGGTGAGCCGATGTGTGAGTTTTAACAGTACAACTAGTTTCTAGGATTAGGGGCTTGAAAATGAATTGAGGTCAATGCTTGGTCCTTGTTGAGTATTTAAAATGGTGATTTGTATGTTCGATCAGCTGCAGGCGGGTTTTCATCATCGTCTCTGGCTGACAACAAGCATCGCTCCATTCAGAAAGTGGCATCACGCTGCACCGCCTTGGACAGGTAAAAACACACACCTGGTGCCATTTTTAAGTCTCTTTCCTGTGTCATTGATGATGCTGTTTGGTAAATAAAACGAAATCACTTGTCCGTCCCCCCTCAGTGACATCACAACTTCCCTCTCGGGTAAGCTGTCACAGCTGGAGGAGGTTCTTCATCAGCTCCAGGTGGAGCTCCTAAAGGTAAGCAGGGCTCCACCGGGTCCCCGTCACTGTTTTGCACTTTTTGCTTCTGTTTATTTATTTGAGTTCTTATGTATTCTTTGTCGCCCTCTTGTGTCAGTCTCCTTCCCCTTGCTCCCTTCTAGATTCTTCTGTCCACACCTGCTCCCAATCAGTTGATTACCCCAGTTTTTGTTCTGTTTGGCATATATACTCCTCCTCTTCAGTTAGGGCCCTGTCGCACCTTGCCAATTTAGTCAGCATATGCCCGACGTCCTAGAATCTCCTAAAATGCTGGCATACTCTGAACTTTCTATTTATTGTACATAGCGTATTCATAACGAGTCCAGAACTTATGTGCAATGACAGCCTAACTTATGCATTACGGAGCATCCGTTAAAGCTGCTCCCCTTAGACCCAGAGGTTCCCATTCTGCATAAAAAGATGTCTTTGATTGCGGCATTAACCTAGCTGCTGTTTACCGCCTGCACAAAATAAAGAATAAATAAAAATAAAAAGAAAGACAGAAGGTTTTTATTTATTTTTTTATTTTATTTTACCTTTATTTTACCAGGAAGTCCCTTGAGATAAAATCTCTTTTTCGATCATAATAAAATCAATCATAAACTAGACTCTAGAATAACAGTTACAATTCTCTGTGCAAGCGGTTTTCAATAGTGATTTAAAAGGCTGTAGCGGAATAAGAGTCCGTAATTGCAGGGAGTTTTAAATATTGTGCCACGACCATGGTGCTGCATAGGAAAATGATGTTTTGCCAAGATCTGTGTTGATCCTGGGAATAGTGAAAAGAACACGACTCGAAGAGCGTGAGTTGTAACCACTGTTAGCTACAGACATTAGGTGACACAGGTATGGAGGGAGTTTACCCAGGATGGCCTTGTAAAT
>NW_015150511.1:492228-494898 GCF_000732505.1 Cyprinodon variegatus
TTATGCATAACAGACAGTGTAATTCATTTCATGGGCATTTTACGGAGCATCGTTTAAAGCTGGTCCCCTTAGACCCAGAGGTTCCCAGTTTGCATAAAAAGATGTCTTTGATCGCGGCATTAACCTAGCTGCTGTTTACCACCTGCACAAAAAAAAAAGAATAAATAAAAAGAAAAAGAAAGACAGAAGGTTTGCCGTCGCAGCAGATTCAGCGTCATATGTGGACCTGAACACAGGGAGGATCCATCACACTCACCTTCTCACTCACCCTATGGTGGGGATGCAGTCTGGAGGAGAACTGAAGTTTTCCTCCTGTGAACACCCTTTTATACCAAAACGCTGCCAATACGCCAATTATACAGTGTCACTTTTCTTCATGTGCACTCAGCTGAGCTGACCTCATTCAGAATAAACTGATGCTGACATGCCTTTAAATGCACGTTGGTCGGACTCCAACCACCCCTTTCAGTCAGAATACATTTTAACTCAGATCCTGACGAATACGATAAGAATATTCGGACACTTTTTTAGTCTGATCGGCCGTTTATTCTGATTACTTATCTCCATGAAAACGTGGCTATAAATGATACTTCAAGTGGTAAATGCTAGCACAAATGGTCCCTGAATTTGAAGATATACGTTCTGAAAGGTCCTTGAAAAATGCATGTATTTGATGTTGACGGTGTAAACCTGTGTTCACATGATGTGTTCAGGAGCAGCAGGACAAGGCGGCGCTGCAGGAGCAAGTTCTGAACCTCCGTCAGGATAACCTCCGTCTGCAGGAGGAGAGTCAAAGCGCTGCCGAGCAGATTCGACGCTTCACCTCCTGGATGGTGCGCAGAGGATCGTTGCCATAGCAACACAACCAACTACAGCAACTCGGCTGTGAAGATGACCAATCGGGACAGCCCACTCCTCCTGTTAGCAGGACTGTTTTGGATTTCCCTGGAAAAAGAAACCCAGAACAAATATGTTTACAAGTTATTAACTTTTTTTTTTTTTTTTTTAACTTAGCTATCTGTTATCAGGCATCAGAGCAGAATCGAGCCAACATTTCCAGACGTGATGTTACAGAACTGACAGCTCTCTGGTTAATTACGGCTAAAGTCTTATGTCGTTTAAAAGTTTGAAAAGAAAGCTGTTTAAAGTGTATACCTGCTGGATGTTGTTATAGTTTCTCCCAACATTAAAATAAAATGACTGTGATCATTATTGTGGTATCAGTGGTTTGGGATGAAGTGGGCCCCCAATGTTCGCCTCATGGTCGGGTTGGACCTGCTTGATGCATATGCTGAGTTCGAATCTAGTGGCTGCATCGTCCGAAGGCCATATTCGTCAACCGATCTCATCATAGCATGGCACCAAGGCCGATCGGATTAGAAGACTCCCCTTTATGCGGCCGACAAATGCAGCCTTCTTTTTACCGGTTTTAAAGGATGGGTCTGGTGTATCTTAGTTAAGTCCAAGCAAGCCGGCTGCTCCACGCTCAGAGGAAAACGGTAAATGGCGACGAACAGTGGTGAATATTGGAAATTCGGCTTAATATAGTGCAAGTATGTGAATAGTTCTGTCTGAAATTAATGAAAATAGTTGTTTTAAATGGTTATTGAATCAGATATGCGGCGAATAATGTTTCATTTATTGAAAGGTTTTTATCTGTCCCTGTGCAAATGGGTTTGGCAACATTTAAGCAGAGATTTCAGCATCTCTGCAGTGTTTGGACTATAAATCTGATATTCGCCACAACGGTACTGCTGCTGAAGCTTTTCGATAATGTTATTAGCACCCAGAGCATTATTGAGAAGTTCAGTATCTATTCTTTGCCTGCTTTAGCGTGTCCCTTCATCGCCATGCATATCAGATTCTAATATCCAACAGCGAAAATATATGGGATAAACTAATTTAAATATTTAAAGTGTTCAAAGTTATTTTCCAATGTAAATCAGGTCTGAAAGTGAACATCTCTCACTATAAGAGGGATCTTTTTTCTTCAATGTTCTTTAAGGCGCTGTGCACGGAACAGTTTCGGTGTATATCAGGACAAACGGCTGTTAGGAGGACTTGGTGGAGGTAAATCCAGATCCCAGAGCCCCTTTTGCTGTGAATCTGACATTGGATTCTATCTTTGTTGAATAAGGCAACTTTTTCATGTTTTATAATTTTTTTTTTATTATTTCAACTGGCATTTCAATCTCATCAATTTATTTTTACTTTGTATGTAGCACTTTGAAATAAACTATGTGAGATGTATGCATTTTATTTTGAATTTTATCGGCTATATCAAATTTTGTCATTATTACCTCCAGCTACATGGCTTAGAGCCTCATCTTTCTTTTACGCCCAAACTGCCTGTATCAAACTCAATCTGCTAATTTTAATAGGCGGGACAAAGTTGGTCTTAATGTTTGTGAAGCATTTTTTGTAGATCACCAGCTTATTGGATGCAAACAAAGTTGCACATGCAATTAAACTCTCTTAACTTGGGATCTTTAAAGATCAGGCCTTCGGGCTTCTTTTCTTGCTTAAGGAAGTTAGAGGTGGACTTTCTGGTGTGCTTAGGATCCAAATGTTGCTGAAGGTTCCAACTTAACTTCGGATTGAGGTCACAAACTGAAAGCTTGACATTTTCTTTTTAAATGCTGGTGAAGATTCTCAGTCATCCAGGTCATA
>NW_015150511.1:496437-498507 GCF_000732505.1 Cyprinodon variegatus
CCTAAAAGCGCGTTCACGAGTCTACGCGGCAGACCAAACCAGATGAAAGTGCGCCGATGATTTCTGTTTTTCGATAATCGTTTGGTCTACTTCCTTCTGTCAGAGACCTCATATTTTAGTTTAGTTTTGGTTGTGAAATGGGCACTAAGCTGCAATTTCTGTTGAAGTCCATCTGTGAAGAAATTACAGTGCTGCCATTTGTCAACATTGGTTAGATTGAACTACTGGTTTAATTTACAGTAGCAGCCAAAAGCCAGATACTTTTGGTTATATTTTTTCTTTCACATTGCAGATGTGAAAATGCCAAAAATGTAAAGGAGAAGAAGAGAGAACACCCTTGGAATATATGTGAAAAGAAAAATACTCTGTGAGATCTGTGGCAAAGTGGAAGACTGCAACAACTCATTACTGTAAGTGGAGTGATGCAGAAAAAACAGAAGATGAGGGTTACAGTGGAGCAGCAGGATGCAAAGAGGGTATTTACAGCAGAGATGTGAAGACCCTGATAAAGAGCTGGCTGAATGCATGAAAAATACTCACTGCCTTCATGTCAAAGCTAGAAGTTTGCATTAAATCAACATCCCTGCCTCTAATGACTCAGAGTTAACAGTAAAGCAGGTACAGAGAGCAGGACGTCACATTATAGAGTTGGAAAAATTAAAAGTTTGATCCTTTATTTTTAATGCACATCTTTAAACTGAAGTAAAATTGTAAAGGGATCACTTGGACGTCAATTGGATCAACTTCATGTCTTCATTTCCTAATATTTCCATAGCTGTTCTTCACAGAATCATTCTTCTGTTTCCTTCTGTTTTCATCATACTCTTGTGCCATTTAATTTCGCTTCTAGAACCGACAAAATGTGGCCCATCTTATTCCATTTTCAGAATTAACGCCTGATTAAAATCAGAACTTCTGGGAATCGAAGCAATTAAGGCAGAGCTCATCTAAAATTGATGACTCATGTTCCTTACAGGGAGACTTTCTGGTTCTATTGATGTTAACATCTTCATGTTGTTTTTATGTGATCTCTTCTGAGCTTTTTTTCTTACACCAGTTCCTGTTTTTTAAAGGAAAGCTGGTTTATTTATTCAACACGAAGGACAGAAACATTTCTCTGAATAACTCTCTGCTCTCCTTCCTCTCAGCTAAATTCTGTTCACAGTATGAATAATTTAAAATTGGATTCTTTTAGCTTTTATCCCCTCAGAGCTGAACTTGTTCAATCAATGTGACACTGCCTCCTTGTGGAAGTCAGTGGCCAGTTTGATGTGAATTAAATCAGTTGCACACAGATAAAGGAAGAAAAATTGTTTAACAGATGAATAATGATGATACATTTTAATTTTTATGTATTTAGTATTTATGAAATCTAAAGGGCTACATTATTAATCAAGCAAACAACAACCAAAACTGCAAGGGAAAAAGAGTAGAGTTCAATAAAAAGCTCTTTTTAAAAAAGTGGATTTTTAGACATGTTTAAAATGATCCAGTCTGTGGTGTCCTCTGCTGCTCAGTAAGAGAATTTCACAGACAATAGAAGCTGAACAGATAATCTAAATTAAATAAAATCAGCATAAATAGGATTTTTGTGGCATGAAGTTTTGCAGGATGTTTACGTCCTGGCCTAAGAATATTCCCCCCAACAGTCCAGTGCACTGCTCCCTAAGGGGATAGGTTAGATGCAGACGACCAACTTAAGTCAAATGCACTAATTTTGCTGTTGCATTAGAAGATAATTAGAATTAGGATTATATAATGGAAACAAATGGAATTCCAGAAGTTTTAACCTAATAAGTGGATTTTGGACAAAACCTACACCAGGGTTATAAATCTGCAACATGTATTGGCATTTGTAGATCGCATTTTTTATGTTATATGGTTACTAAAATTTTCAAAACAGCTGAAAATACATAAAAGTGCTGAAATGCACAAAATGCAAAGGAAAAACACTGCATGAGAAATGCTACAATAAAAATACCCAAAAAATAATCCCAAAAAACTTAGATTAACTTAAACTGACCCTTTAATACTGATTTAACACCAAAGAGAGTTGCAATCATAGAAAGC
>NW_015150511.1:499797-501635 GCF_000732505.1 Cyprinodon variegatus
AGATCTATGGAGGGTCTTACAAATATTCAATCCCTAAAATATCGGCCGGATTGGAGCAGGGGTTCTAGAGGAAACTTATTTGGAAAAGTCCTGAAATGATTCCATTTCTGGCCTCTAATAGCATTTTTGACTCCAATTAATTAAAGGCAGCTGCAGGGAAACTGGATTGTACAAACACAGCTCTGTGCTAAGGTAAGAACTAATACAGACCAGCACTTTTCATTTACTTTAGTGGATGAATTATTTTTCAAAATGTGTTTATAATCTATTTTTTTTTTTAATTAATATTTTAAATTTATTTTATTCCAAATTTTATTTTTATTTAGATTGAGTTTAACAATTTGAATCAATCACATCCTCTTCTCTTTATTTCTAGCCCAATACAAAAGCTTCTGACCAATAAAAATGTTGTTGCTAACGTCAAGCAATGGGACTGCAATGATGGCAGGAAGGGATCAACTCAATTGCTGCATTGTAGGTTTTTGAAAGCTGAAACCTGAATCCACCCCCTCTGTTTAAGGTTGTTTTTTCTTTCTTAACATAGATGGCTTCCTCCACGCCCCTCTCAAATCTTATTTCTGACATTTTGAACTGAAAAAGCTTCCTGGATGGAAAGTGAAACATCTTAAAACTTGGAAACAAAGTCCATTAGATTGTTTTTAACTTTTTTGCAATGACTACGACCTGGATGACTGAGAATCACCAGCAGATCTGGAAAAGAATGCATATTATTATCCTCAATCTGAACAATAGACATCTGAAAACTTGAATTAAACTAAAATAATAAAAAAAAAGGGTAGACAAATCGCAAGATAAAATAAGATTCAGTTTTTGAAAAAAAATTAATTTAAATTTCTGAAAAAACAAAGTTACTCTCACAACCTGTTTTCGATTAAGAAGGTTTTCAAAAGCTTTATATCTGGATTGCATTTTTTCACATTTCCATTTACAAATGTATTATCTGTCTGCAACAATAATGAGAGAAAATTAACATCATGCATGTCCTGGTGATGCAATGATGACTTTAATGCTCAAGAAAGCAAAAAGACAGTAATGTACTTGAGATTTTAAGATTTTAGATCTTTTATTTCTTAATTTCTTCCTTATTTATACACATTGCTGCTCTTTTTAAAAAGTTTTGATAAATGGACATGAAAAACAAATTAAGAGTCTTTGGTAATCTGATGCACAGGTGTTAATGAGAAAGTTTCTTCACAAAATATTAGTTAAGATGTACCACAGGTGTTGGATACATTTCCAGGAATACTGATTTTACTCACTGATATTCCTCCATAAATCCTGATCATTCAAAGACCTTTTTGTACCAAGAACCCTTTAATCCCATATCAGTTTTAAGAGATGATAAAAGAAACTTTCTGCTTCTTTGTACATAATTAGATGTTTGATATTGAACTGAAATGTTTTTAATTGGTTGCAGTTTGGAAAGTCTCAAGTTTATATATATATATTTTTAGAATTTCGTTTCTTTCCTTTGTAGATTTAAAAAAACTGCTCATTAATTAACCATTTGACACCGTTGATGAGCTGCAGGCTGATGATCTTGTAACTATAGAGCAATCAGAGCATGCTCAGTAGCGAGTAGAAAACCCCGTGATCTCTGGTTTAGAAATGTCTCTTTCATTGGAGAAAACGGCTCGGTCAATTCGAGAGCTTGGACTACCAACGTTCTGCAGCCAAAGTTTCCTGCAAAACACAAAAAGAGAGTTTGACTCATCAGCATTGTTTGTCTGAGAAACTAGAACTCTGATAAAAGTCTGAATCCCAATGCAATTGAATCCCAAGACTGCTGACGGATACTAAAACACCTACTCTATAGT
>NW_015150511.1:502770-507278 GCF_000732505.1 Cyprinodon variegatus
TTTGTCTGAGAAACTAGAACTCTGATAAAAGTCTGAATCCCAATGCAATTGAATCCCAAGACTGCTGACGGATACTAAAACACCTACTCTATAGTAATTGAGGGGTTAGGAATTTGTGGGGACGTTCGGGTTGGGCCATTGATACTAGTGTTGCACCAATATGGATACCAGTATCGGGGCCCCGATACAAATGCAATACTAATGATACCCGACAGATCACACCTCTCCTGAACTCTCACACATCTCATAACAGTAAGCATCTTTGTTAAAGCAATTAAAGATTTTGTATTGCTTGGTTATAATCAGAAATAAAATTAGATATATTTAAACTGTAACTGTCACCTGATTGTTTTCTGTGAAGCTAAGAGTTCTTTCTCTGTCAGGATGTCTGGACTCACATGTCGTTGATTCTATCAGCCGGTCCCTGGATCTGGCCAATCACTGTCCCCTGTCTGGTGTTCTTCACCCAACCACTGAGTCCCAAACTGCGACCCTGATCCTCAGTGTACTGAGAGCCAGAAAAAGAAGGGAATTGGTCTTTATCCATTTTACAATACTGTTTTCATTATGTCAGGAGCTGAGTGGGCCATGACTCACTTGCAGGAAACCTGATCACTGTCAATATTATTATTCAATGAGCTAATAAGGCAGATAAATAAATCCACCTGCTCCTCCATAATCTCTGAACTCGGGTGGGGCGACTGATTAGCTTTGCAATATGATCCCAATTTTATTTCAAATCACAGAAGTATTCGGTTTTAATCACATTACATTTAACAGAATAAGAGAGTGACTTTTGCACTCCAGCCCTTTAGGTGTTAGTATGGTTAAAGGTCCTATATCCTGCTCTTTTATGTCACTCATGGTCATTTTCATTATTCTTTCATTCAATTGGAAAATATAAGAAAAATTGCTTGATAAAAAAGCCCCAAAATTCTTAAACTTTAATTCCATTTTCTTTTTTTTCCACATTTCCATTTCCATATACAAAATGTGTTCTTTATTTGCAACAATAATGGACTAAAATTCACTCTATACAGGACATTCTCTGGCTTTAGCTTCTCCTGAATCTATAGCCTACTTTAAATAAGTTAGAGATGGAAAAAGTCTGAAAATAATTGTATCTAATAATCATTACTAAGTCCAAGTGTGAAGCTTTTATCTCTTTTTGTGAAGGTTCAAAGGAATGTTGCTGACAGGTTGGATGGATCCAATCTTCCTCTGACTAGTTGCCACCCGGACATGATGTTTATCTAACTCACTCTCATCTTCGGTCATCCCATCCTTGAAAGTTTGTAAGATTTTTATTGGTTCTGTTCTGCTCTCACATTTGAAAGAGATTGAATAAAATTTCCTGATTTTGCTTTTTTTTCCCAATGCAACACTTCAGATCTTTTTAGATTTTTACCCCAATTCCAGCTGTTTAAAAATAAAATTGAGTAAAAAACAATCATCGTCATTGTGGTGTTGATGGAATAGATGAAACTCACCATCCTGAAGCAAACACCTGAACAGGCAGAACAAACTCAGAGTCACTTTCATGAAATCATTCTCCAAACTGCAAGAACTCAGACATTTCAGGTCATGTGACTCACCCTGCACATTCCCAAAAATCTCAAAGTCAACTGAAACCAGTTTGTCTTCAGGCATGACGAAGCTAAAGACACATAATATCAGCACACCGAGCAGCATGTCACTACGATTATTTTTATCCTGATATTTGAACCTGCTCTCCTTGCTGCTATAATAAAAGCTTCTTCCTGTTACAGCCTTCAGAATAAAAGCCTTAAAGAGGACGATTCTCCCTGAAGCTCTATAACCCAAACTTTGTCCACATACCTCTTTTTAAAATTAGTATAAAAAAATGATAATAAACACACTTCACAGCATAACAGGTTAAGGAAGAAAAAACAAATGATGACACCTAGTGTTATTAATGGACACTTATAATCTATCCACATAATGGGTGTAATTCTTTAATCTATCCTTTGTTATAATCTCCATCTGTGATTATGCATATTTATACAGTTGAAGGGAAGGGTTCATTTGAAGAATGATTGTTTCAGTTGGTAAATTTTTCCTCTGCATTTTTGGGACACCCATTCACTAAGATGGTGCATTTGAAATATAATTCAGCTAAACATTCCAAAAAAAGAAAATTAAAAACAATCTACTGGACTTTGTTTCTAAAGTTTGAAAACGTTTTACTTCCCATCCAGGAAGCTTTCTTTAATTCAAAATGTCAGGAACAGAGTTGAGTTCGTGGTTTTATAATCAGTGTTGGGCACGTTACTTTGAAAAAGTAATTAGTTATAGTTACTAGTTACTTCTCCCAAAAAGTAACTGAGTTAGTAACTGAGTTACTCCACAATAAAAGTAACTAGTTAGTAGTAAAAGTAACTATTGCGTTACTTTTGCGAGTGTATGAAATCAATAACTGGGGATGTCTAATTCTGAAATCCTGTGTTTGGGTTGTTATAGATACTGCAACATGTAGCTATATCTATCTATCTATTCCATCCATCCATCCCTTTCTCCATATAGGCTAATGATCGTTCACGCTCTCCGTAGTTCCCCTGTGGCGCGAGCACAGGGCGGCTGTTGCGCGCCTTTAGCGAGCATGCGCGTTTCCTGTCGCTTGCGCGGTGAATCGTCCCGCCTGCGCTGTGCGGAGATGCAGTGGAAACCGTATCTGATGGGGAAACGCAGCTCGAAGTAACACCAGTATTTCCATCTGGAAAACGCTGTTTTGCCGCTGGAGTCCTCCTCACTCTCCAACCTCCCCTCTCTCGTGACGCGCGCACGAGTCCTATCATGAAAAAAGGTTAATTGTGCGACCTGAGTAACGTGCAGTAACGGGGTGTCGACAATTGTAACTGCATTTTAGTTACAGTAAGAATAATAATTTTGATTACTCGTTACTAAAAAAGGTAGCGCCGTTAGTAACGCCGTTACTTTCAACGCCGTTACTCCCATCACTGTTTATAATACCTACACATAAAACCTGGAACTCCACACTATTCCAGACATTTTTAATTGATCTGACCCAAAAAAAAATTGCCTGCTTATACGTAAAATTTTTCCGTGTTTATTCTCAGTCCAGGAACATAACAGGGGCCAGGACCAGTTCTACAGTGGCCCATGTGCCGATATGATCCGAATCCAATGCTGATGTGTTATTTTTTCACAATCAATTATGTTTTCTCTTTATTCGAGTATATGTTAGTACCCTGACCTCATCTTGGGACCAAAATTTGTAATAAACACAACATTAGACATGTCCCCAGCTAAACTATGATATGATATATTGTCAAACAGGCTAAAATGCTCCCGGTGGAATAGGGTGCCATGGACGATCCGCGGAAGATCCTCGGACGCTCTGTGGTGTTAACGCGTTCGGTAGAACCCTGGGGTACGGCTCTGTTTGGGAAGCATACTATTCCGCAGGGAAAGCTCACGCAAGTTCATGTGGACTTGGGGAGTCCGTTTTTCCCCATCCAGAGGGTTAATCTATCTTTTGATAATAGTGGACAGGAATACACAGTGGCTGAAGGGGCTTCCCTGTGATCTCCCACCTCGGTTGATGCTTCTTGGGTGTTTATCTTCTCCTGGGCGTTGTGTTTTGGTGTGCTTCTGGTAAGGGCCCCAGTTTACTTCTGAGTTGTGGACTGCCGTTTTCAGAGCCTTGGAGTTAAGCTGCACTGTGATGCCACCTGCCGACCAGTGGCCTTTGTGAAAAATATCACCAATAACCAAAGGCTCAATCAACTTGAATTCAGTATCAGCTCAGATAAATTTCAATTCAATATCAGTTTATTTATATAGTGCAAATTCACAAACATGTTAACTCAAGGCACTTGACAGAAACCCCTGCCTTGGGTCCTGTTTGCCTTGCGTTCAGCTCCTAAAGAAAACCTGAGGTATCTGTGAAGATTCTCAGTCATTAAGGTCATGGTCAAGCTTGATAACTTCAATTCAGGCAACTGGACTTGAAAGCAAAAAGAAAACAATAGAAAACTTCACATCCTGTTGTCTAAAATGAACTTTTCAAGCAAGACCTGAGGTCTTCTTCAACTGAGTTGTATGCTGGTGAAGATTCTCAGTCATCCAAGTCATAGTCATTCGTTAAAAGTTTAGAAAACAATCCACTGTCTGTCAATGACATTTTGAATTGAGAAAACTTCCTCGAGGGGAAGCGAAACGTCTTCAAACCTTAGAAACAAAATCCGGTGGACTGTCTTTTTAAACTTTTATGGAATTCAACTGAGTTGATTTTAGGTCAGCTTTTGAGGGTTGCCCATTGCCGGGGGAAATTCTTTATGGTTCTGCAAGTCAAGGGCGATTCTCACAGGGGAGGTGAGATTTTTCGCCCAATTGGCGAAACATCGCTGCCTCCCTCTGTTGCTTTTGTAAAAGCATTTTATATCCATCCATCCATCCATCCATCCATCCATCCATCCATCCATCCATCCATCCATCCATCCATCCATCCATCCATCCATCCATCC
>NW_015150511.1:508113-514771 GCF_000732505.1 Cyprinodon variegatus
ATGCTTCTGGTCCCAGTCAGACTCTGAACCCTCCTGGGAGCCTGTGGATGCCTGGAAGTCTGGATCCCGCCACCTGTTTCTGTTCCTGCCTGATCTTGATTCTGCTTGCTCTGTCTGTTCCTGTCTGTTCTGGATCCCTCACCAGGATCGGCTTCCAGCATGACCTCTGGGACTGCAGCACTTGGGAACATTCTTGTTCTGGACAGGTAAGTGACCAACTCTCTCCAACTCTCTCCTTGAATACTGGGTCCATCTGTCTTCATTTCATGACAGACTGTTGAGAGTTTTCTGTAATCTTGACTTTGTTGGAAGGTAGTTGTGATTAAAGCAGGACTCAGCAATATGTTTTATCTCTTCTTTATATGGACTGTTGTTTTCTTTTTTAACTATATGTTCATGTTTCTGTTTTTTTACTCTTTTTTTCTTTCTTTGTTATTAATGTTTGATTCATTCTTTTTCTTAAGTCTGTCTTTGCCATTCAGATTTATTTATTTGCACTTTTAAACACTCTGATTTCAAACTGATGAAAATTACTTTTAAAGATATAGTAGGCTTGATGTTAAATATCAGACGTTCTTTGGATTCTGGAACAGTTTATAATGTTCCAAGTTTAAAATATTTAAATATACTTAAAAAAAATACATAATAAACAGCACCATCATTAGAAAAGGTGTAAAATACGTCATTACCGTATGTTCATCCTTGTTATATCAGCCAACAGATCTTCATCTGGTCATACCCAGTATAACAGTCAACAAGTTAAGACGAATCGCTTTAAGGTAGAAAATAAAGTCCAGTACATTAAAAAAAAGATTAATATGAAGGTGTCCCAGTTAGACCAGTGCCCTGAACAAGAAGGAGGCAGCAGCTCCTGAAGCCAAACCCAGAGACAGGAAGAAAGCCATTATAGCTCCAGCTGTTTCCGCTTCATGAGGTAGAACCTTCCTGCAGGACATCAAAGCAAAATGTCAGTGTAAGACGTAATATTAATATTTGAAACTTATATATATACATTGTCTGCCACATCAATCTACTTCAATTTTAGAAAATGTACAATGTCTGGTTGCTTTCAGCTATATTGCTAAATATTTAGCAGACTTATTATATACATTATTGCTTTATGTCAAATATCTCATTGGCTTCTTCCTAAAAGCCAATCAGATTATTTTGGAATATGTTAATGTTGCCCTTTTAGGAACAAGGACGCCGCTCTATAAGATTTGAGCTGTGAAGGGAAGCAAAGTTGAAAAAACTTAAATACTTTCTAAAGGTGATCCCAGTGACAGGAAGACACGTGTCAGCCTCCAAGAGTAGAGTTGGCACTAAAAATCGATTGGATCCACTTCTAAAATTTCAGTTTCTCCTAGAAATCAAATATTTCATTTTCGAGTCCTAATTTTGATGCCACACCTGCAGGCAAAAAAGTAGCCATTAAATAAAAGCAAAGACTAATCTGCGCACACATCTGTTTGTGAGGCAGAATTCAAAAGTATGGCTTAACTCTAATCAAAGAAATGATCAGTCGGCTACATGCGGCAATAAATTGCCCACATAATTATTCACGCCAGACCAGAATGAGATCCTTGACCTTGACCCTCTGCACCGGTGTTGTGTTAAGGTAGTTTTCCTTACATAATTTGGTTCCTCTTTTTACATCATGTTTTAAAACATACCGCCACGTTTTCCTTCTGTACATGTCCTGGATAGAAAAACCCCCACTAAAAATCTAGATCTGCCAGACTTATGAGTTCCTTTTAAGCTTGACTTTATTCATTGTTTGTTTTATTTCATTTGGGATTTGCTTCATATAAAACCCACTAACTGAATGACAGAATACCAAATCTCATCATTTGTTTCTTCCTAAAAGGAAAACTCCACTGCTTCCACATCTAGGTTGCAGGATTTTCTCATCTGAAATTCATCCATTTTCCGTCAGGCTTATCCAAAGTGGGGTCTCGACAGGTGCTTGTGCCCATCTCCAGTTGAATACGGGCAAAAGGCGGTTCACTACGGTGGCCCTGAAGTGCAAACTTCAACTACAAATCTAAAAGCGCAACTACATTAAGAAAAACAAAACTACATAAAGCAAAGCACAACAACATTAAGGAAAACACAATTACATTAACCTACCAGAAAAGGTAGGTACCAGTGGGAAACATGAGACATCGCTGATTGGACGACGGCGCGGTTTGACCCTTGAACCGGAAGTCATTCTGCCTGCGGCGGCTTTTGAAAACATGGATATTGTCGGCGCCCCAAACATAGCTGCCGTTACCCAGGACTATTTTGAATCAGGACATACGTACGAGGTGATACTGGATATGCTCAAGACTAATCACGAAATTTCAGTTAGTTTGCGTACACTGAAGACACACTTAAAAGAAGCTGGACTGTTCAGACGACGCAACTTCCGGTTCAAGGGTCAAACGGCGCCGTCGTCCAATCAGCGATGTCTCATGTTTCCCACTGGTACCTACCTTTTCCGGTAGGTTAATGTAATTGTGTTTTCCTTAATGTAGTTGCGCTTTGCTTTATGTAGTTTTGTTTTTCTTAATGTAGTTGCACTTTGCTTTATGTAGTTGCGATTTCCTTAATGTAGTTGCGCTTTGCTTTATGTAGTTTTGTTTTTCTTAATGTAGTTGCACTTTGCTTTATGTAGTTGCGATTTCCTTAATGTAGTTGTGCTTTGCTTTATGTAGTTTTGTTTTTCTTAATGTAGTTGCACTTTGCTTTATGTAGTTGCGATTTCCTTAATGTAGTTGCGCTTTTAGATTTGTAGTTGCACTTTGCACTTCAGGGCCACCGTAATTTACACCCTGGACAGTCCGCCAGGGTGTAACCTGGCAGAGACAAACAATCATTCACGCACACACTTACACCTAAGGAGAATTTAGAGAAGCCAATTAACCTAACAGTCATGTTTTTGGACTGTGGAGGGAAGCCGGAGAACCTGGAGAGAACCCACAAATGCTCAGGGAGAAAATGCAAACTCCATGCAGAAAGACGGACTGGGATCCAAACCTAGAATATTCTTGCTGCAGAGCAGCAGCGCTACCCACAGCGCCACTGAGCAGCCCGACTGATATCTGATATAATTTATTTAAAATGTTAAGAATTTATAAAACCTCTCAGAAAATATATTCAGATGAAGGTCTTGGGAGAAAAATGGGAAGATTATTTTACTCTCATCCCCGTGGATTTCTAATCAACAACTTTTAGATTTTTCTAGCTGTGTGTTTTGTCGGTTTCTTACTTTGGTCCATAGCACATACAGAGGCTGGCCAGGTAGCCATTACTGAAGGCAAATAGAACCATAAAGGCGATAAAGTAGCCATCGTGTTGGAAGTAGACTGGCAGATGGAGGCGAGGCTGAACGTTACACAGCATAAAGAGAGGAATGAAGAGCACCCGAGCCACAATGAAGAAGGGGAGGACCAGGCTGTCTCTACCTGGCTGCAGAGAGAAAAAATGTCATGAGCTTATTGATAATCAGTCTGGCCGTCGACTGGTAACTGATCAGGTTATTGATTGAATATAGAAGATCGCCAACCAGTCAGTAACTTACCCACATGCATACAGCTGTTAGGCTCCGCCCAGTCCAGTCACACAGATTAAAGAGCAGGAAGCAGCTGACAGGGATGAAGTATCGCTCTGGGAAGGGCAAACAGGAAGGTCAATCACCCTGAGAGCCAGTTGACACCTGAGGCAGATGTGTAAGAGGTCATGTGAACAGGGAGGGATGACTAACCCCAGGGGCCTCCATTAGCAAGAGTGGATTTAGTGTCAGAGGTGATGGCAGGAAAAATGCCGATGCTGACGGTGAAGGTGCAGCAGACCGACAACGCCAGGACCCAAATCTGAGGATCAAAACTTCAGGTTAAAAAGAGCTCAGGTTCAAAAGGTCACATGTTATCCAGAGCTTAAGGGGCAAAAGTTACAGCATTTCTGATGTTAGTTTGTGTGCAAACACTGGTGGGAAATGTTCAGCATCTTTTTACAACGACAAGGTAAAAACAATACTGCAGATCAACAAGAAAAAATGTTAAATTGTAATGAAAGTTTTATTCATTGGCTGGTTTAACATTTCTCCTATAACTCTTTTCCATCAGATTTTGAGGCAAGTTAAGGAAAGTTCATCTATCTAAAACATTTCACGGGTGTGAAAAAATTGAAGTGCTCTACTGTACATGAGAAATAGAAAACTATATTGCAGTGGCATATAATCAACACAAATGTTTGAAGAGAATAAAAGTGAAATATTAAAAAAGTAGATTATATATTAGAAAAAACATGAAATTCTTGATAAAATATTTAAAATAAGACAAAAGGATTAAGAAAATGGTACAAAGGTAATACTGAAAACAACTAATAACATTTAGATTGCACCGTCAAAATTATTCTTTGATCTTCATTTAAAGCAACTGAGGATTTCAGAAATTCACAGTTTTCTGGGAGTTCATTCCAGATCAGTTGATCATAAGAACTAATTGCTGCTTTTTCCAGTTTGGTCTGGGTTCTGCAAAGTAGGATGGAGCCAGAAAGCCTTTGGAGCTAAGAAATTTAATGATTTATAGACTGATTTAAAAAAAATCTGTCTATTCTCTGAGATACAGAAAGCCAGTGTAATGATTTTAGCACTGGGGTGATGTGCTCTATTTTCTTAATATTAGTGAGGATGCAGGCAGCTGACTTTCACATCATCTTAAAGTTAAAACCCGAAGTGTGAATACATTTTTCTCCACCCTGGTTAAACATTAATCAGTTCTTTAATAGTGGAGATGTTCTTTAGGTGATAGAAGGCTGAATTTGTTCCTGTCTTTATGAGCCTCTGAAGGTTCAGGTCTGAGTCCATCACTGCACCTAGATTTAGAGCCTTATTTGTTGCTTTCTAGCTGGATCAACTGAAGTTGGGTGCTAACTTTTTAAAGCTCTTTTTTGAGTTAAAAGCTTTTACTTCAATTCGGTTTTGATTTGGCTGAAGAAAATTTTGGCACATCCATGTGTTGTTTTCTTCAATGTATTTATCTAGAACTTGAATAGGTTCATAGTAACCTGGTGACATAGTGATGTACAGCTGGGTGGCGTCTGCATAGTTTTTGTAACTTATGTTGTGATTTATTAAAATATGAGTCTGGGGGAGAGTAGATATTGAATAGGTATAGGATCCCTAAGGTGGATCCTTGGGGAGCGCCACATGTGAATTTTCTGGTTTTTGATGTAAAGTTACCTATTGACACAAAAAAGGATTTAAACCAGCCCAGTGCTGGACCAGAAAGGCCGATCCAGTTTTCCAAGTACTTTAGCAAAATGTAGTGATCAACAGTGGTGAATGCCGGTCCATTAACACCAGCACACTGTTTTTTCCAAAGTCTGCATTTATACAGATGTCACAGAACACCTTAACAAGAGTCTTTGTATTGTGGTGAGCAGTGGCTTGTTATTGTTACAAAGGCGTTTAGCTGTTGAAACACGGTCAATCCATCCATCCATTTTCTGACACGCTTAATCCCATGTGGGGTCATGAGGGGTGCTGGTGTCTACGGGCAAGAGGCAGGGTACACCTTGGACAGGTCGCCAGTCCATCGCAGGGCAACACAGAGACAAACAACCATTCACACAAACACTCACACCTAAGGAGGATTCAGAGAAGCCAATTAACCTAACAGTCATGTTTTAGGACCATATAGTCCTCCTCACTGTATGTGGACACAGTAAGCTTGGATTAAATTGCTTTTTAAATCCCGTGGGATTTGTTATTATTAATATTATTATCATTTTTAGTATTAGTAGTATCATTAGTATCACTATAGAAGACCAGATATTGTGCATCATTAAAAAAAACATTCTCCAAATCCCAAAAGTTAGCATTCCAGGTTCTTTCGCCAGAAACTCTCTTTTCAATGGGTTTATGTATGTTTTATATTGTATATATATGTAATTTGTCTGCACCATCAACATCCAGTCAAAGTGCAAACCTACTTGGCAATAAACTTGATTCTGATTTTGACGTACCTTTATTTTTCAACTGTTTTTACCCGACCGCAATAACAAAACTAAATGCAACCAAAAATAACCATTAATCGTCATGGATAATGTGTGTGAGAATGTACTATTGTTATTATTTATGTCTTATTTTATGTGTAAATGGTGGTGACTGCTATTTTTGTTTTTGTTTTTTTAAGCATATGCACTGATCGATCAATGGCACCTTTTTAAATTTCGTTGTTCTTGTGACCATGACAATAAAGATAAATTGAAATTGAAATCATGCTCAAACTGTTCCCAGAGTTGGAGCGTACAATTTTCCTAATTGTTTTGGTATTGAGGAGCAAAAAGAGTTTCTCTGAGTAACAAACAAGTGGAGCCCAACTCCTGTCTGCTTTTGAATGTACACTCACCGGCCACTTTATTAGGTACACCTGTCCAACTGCTCGTTAACACTTAATTTCTAAGCAGCCAATCACATAACGGCAACTCAGTGCATTTAGGCATGTAGACATGATCAAGACAATCTCCTGCAGTTCAAACTAAGCATCAGTATGGGGAAGAAAGGTGATTTGAGTGACTTTTTTGGCATGATTGTTGGTGCCAGAAGGGCTGGTCTGAGTATTTCAGAAACTGCTGATCTACTGGGATTTTCACGCACAACCATCTCTAG
>NW_015150511.1:515792-516784 GCF_000732505.1 Cyprinodon variegatus
CGTTACTAGCATGGGGTACCTAATAAAGTGGCCGGTGAGTGTATGTTCTCACATAGACTGTGAATCTTAAGCTTACATATGAACTAAAACACAGCAAAAGATCGATCCAAAGAAGAAAAAATTAGTCTTGGCATAGATTTCCGATTTATGTTTTTTTCTGTTTGTGTAATTACTATCTGATGTTTCTTTTCACCACTGATGTTATTGTATGATCGAGCACCAGTAAGCTAATAGTATAGATTTAATGTCTGACCTTCTTAAAAATCTTCATCATGGAGATGCTCTGGTCCGTCTCATCAGTTGTAGCATCTTTAAGCTCTGAGAATCAACAACTCAAAAAATCAGATTTATTTTTCTGACATGACCTTCCAGGTGATGAATTTAGTTTCATACCCGTGTTCATCAGGGTAACTGCATTTTGCTCATCATCCGAAGTTGGTTTTCTGTTTTGTTCTTGAAAAAACTGGAAGAACTCCTGAAATGAAAGTTTCTAGACATTAACAATCAAACGTACAAGATACTGTTTCAAGCTAAAAATAGAAAAACAAAACAAAAGAATAATTCAATATGATTCATGATCAATGCACAGGCATACAAAAAGATTATATTGCTCCTAATTTTATTTTATTTTTTTTCAATTCTACCTTTATGAAAAATTGAACCCTCAGCTCTCTGGTTTTAATTTTCTTCCACACCTTAACCAGCCTATTGAAATACAAGAAGATTTTATTTCTTCTCTTTTAGCTTCCCTTCCTTTGGTTGCTTTTAAATCCAGAATAGAAATTCAAACCCTTCTTTGGATTTATAAAACCCTAAATAACATAATAGATCCATCTTATATCAGAGATCAAATTGTTCTTCATGTTCCATACAGAGCTCTTCGCTCACAATCTGCAGGTTTACTAGTCATTCCTAGAGTTTCTAATAGTAGAATGGGAGACAGATCTTTTAGTTATCATGTTCCTCTTCTGTGGAATTAACTAACAGTTTCA
>NW_015150511.1:520244-520770 GCF_000732505.1 Cyprinodon variegatus
AACTGCATATGTTTTATTCAGCCTAGACTAGACTAAGCTAAGCTAAGCTGGATTAGGGTTATGTTTACTCTTCTTGGAAATAAACACAGCCCAGTATATTTTACAGGTGCCAAAAACAAATTGAGATAAAAAAAAAAGGCTGAAGGTGTGATACAGAAGTTTGACTTTACCAATTTTGGTAACATGATATAGGACAGGATGGACAGGAAAACGACAACACAGGCTACGATGAAATAACCAAATGCTGCACTCTCCATCTCAGAACCACCTGCAACAGATAGAGATAGCATGAGATGGAAGAAGTGATAAAAAACGAAAAACAATCCAATCAGAAAATTGCCATAATAGATGATACTGCAAGGCTGTGAACAGTTATCGAAAGATTATTTAACAGACTTGCAATGGCGCAGATCATTGCAAAGGCAGCAAAAGTCCCAGCGAGGCCTTGGCCGCTCATGATGGGAGTCGTGTATGAAGCTGGAAGCAAACCGGCCATCCCAAAGAGACTGCCCTGCAGCACTGCACC
>NW_015150511.1:522357-523512 GCF_000732505.1 Cyprinodon variegatus
TATGCTTTAAATATTTATAAACAGCATTTAGTGCATGTAGTGCCTATAAGATTTGTATTAATGTAGCAAGAAATGCTGCTGTTCTCTTTAAACAAAATGAGCCTTGAAGCTCACATTAAGCATAAAAAAGAGCATGCATATTTTTGCAAAGGACCAATGAAACTGAAGAATAGTGTCCCTACCAAAGTTGAAATCAAACCTACGCCCTTGCTTTCATGTTTATGAACAGTTGAGCACAGCCAATATGATAACATGATTCTTATACTTAATCATTAGTTGCCACGATAATAGCTACTCAAATAATTTCTAAATTGATGGACCATATGTCTTCAAAACTTTCCAAGATGCTGCTGAATGTTTTTTACAGTAATGTTATTGTGATTTATCTTCCTTCTTTTACTTGTTGCTTGTCCCTCATTAACTAACTTCACCTCAGACCCCAAAAGGAAGCTTAGAAATAAGTCAAACAGGCTCACAATTGATGATGATGATCTTCACCATGGTTATGGAAAAAAAAGGCAGCGGCTCTAGAGGAATTTTGACAAGGATGGCAGTGATGATGAAGACAATCATGATGACGGAGAGACTCCCCATCACACGCAGACGCTGAGGTATGCTGATAGAATCAGAGGAAGAAGGAAAAGTTTGAATCCATTCAAATCCAACTTTATCTATAAAACACCTCAAAACATCACAGGACTAAAGTCTTACTCGTAAGACAAAACAATAAAACGACACGACAAGCTGAGTTTATGAAGCTTAGATAATTGATGTGGAAATTTTTTAACAATGAAGCCAAAGGAAGTTTATTTTTTTTTACATAGTATGTATAAGAACAATTCAAAGGACTATAGATGATTTAAACAATGAAATAAAGAATGAAATAATGTTTAAATTCTAAAAACACCAAAAAGATAATGCGAGGAATGATCTTTATCACTCATAAAAAGGCTATACATAGATTTTTAAATATACTCCGGATTAACCTGGATTAAAAAAACAAAAAAAAAAACACTTTCACAGTTGAGCATAAGAACTACAAGCTGCTTCTACATTTTTGGTTCTGGTTTTATGCAGCAAATTTGATCCAGGGCACATGAGTGTCATGATCTGGCCTGTTTGCTCTCCCTTAATTAGTCATTCCTTTCACCTGTC
>NW_015150511.1:524622-529497 GCF_000732505.1 Cyprinodon variegatus
GTCTGTTCCTGCCTGATCTGAAACCTTTTCTATCTATTCCTGCCTGATCTGCATCCCTGATCAGGATTGGCTTCCCCCAACTCCTCCGGAGCTGCAGCACTGGGGACACTCTGGGTGACGCGAACTGCGTCAGCTGTCAGCCCATCGGCTGGATTGCACCCCTCAAGGGGTATGGACTGAACTGCTAAACCAGGTAAGTGACTCACTGAGAACATCATCTTCAGTCAGATGATCGTGGTCACTTACCTGTGTTTCTCCCCTAGAGGGTCTGAGATTGGGCGGTGCCCCACCCCCCGCCTCCAGTGTCCGCGAGCCACAGCTCCGCTTTTGTTTTGTTTATTTAATAAATGTTTTGAACTTTCCTACTGACTGTCTCTCCTTGAATACTGGGTCCATCTGTCCTCGCCTTATGACAATGAGAGGTCTGGCTGTTGATCTACAGTACTGTATTTTTGAGCGTAGGGTCGTGATTTGGACACATGTTCACACAAGACCTGATGTGTGATGCAACAACATTAGTGAATTTTTTTTGTCTGTTTTTTTATCAGAGGCTGAAGGTTATTGTTGTTAGGTCTTAAGAACAGTTTTTTTCAGGCAGAGGAGATAATTAAGTCAGAATTCTGCCAAAAGGGCACATTCACAATGAATATGCATACAAACAGTTTTATTTAATAAACACATGCATAGAATTCTCTCTATGAAAATTTTCAACACTTTATAAGAGAACACTCAATACCACAAGACACCCATATGTCACTTTCATTAGCAAATACTCCTTCTCTGCGATCGGGGCTTGTCTTCCAAATTCCTGCAGTCTCTCCTGTCCTTTTTGCACGTGGATCTTTCTGCTTGATCCTCTCAGCTTTTGTCACTTTGAGGGTGTTTGCCAACTGGAGAAAATAATCTCCTGTGATTGACTTCTTTTCAGGAAATTCTGCCTCTTCAGACGCCACTTTTTTCATTCTGGTTGTGGCTAACTGTAGAAGCATATTTAAGTGAATGGCTGTTTATGTTGAGTTAAAAAATGTTTAAGTAAAGATGAACTTCAAAATGCAAGAGCAATCTTTGTCATCAACAAACAATTTTGGTAACAAAATGCTGGACATAAAAGTAAAAAGGCTTAATAGTAGATGTTGTACTATAAGCAGTAAAGCCACAAGCTTTACTGCTTATAGTTTTAAGTTTCAAATTTGTTTGACATCATTATTTTATGGCATAATGGTGCTGCTGTCAGAACACATTCATGACTGTGTTAAATTTAAGAAGTTATTTAAGGAGGATTTCACTAAACCAGTTATTAACTAGATTTGTTTCAATTACAAAAACAGAGGACATTCGCTTGGAGTTATTACATCACATGTGTAGTTATCTGATTGGTTCTAAACAGATGACGCTGACCCCGTTGGTCGTGCCTCTGAAAATGAGCTGTACCAGTTCTTTACCAGACTGATACACCGTGTAGGTCATATAGTTAGGCTAAGAGTAGTCTCAAAGGGTGGGACTTCCTTAAGAATAGCCAATCAGGGGCCATTCTTAGTTTCTTCAATGGTTACCACCTTTTAGGTGACAAAAGCTTACATGAGTGCACAGAACCGGGTCAGCACAGGAGCAGAAGAGGTTATATGGGTGCAGGGAAACTAAGCCAAGAATGCAAAGAAGAAAGATGCATTCATTTTGGGGTCTTGTGGTATCAAATCAATTCAAAATACAAGTAGCCATATGTGCAATAAATAAAACTCCTTGTATGTATTCATTGTGTGTATGCCCTTTCAGCAGAACGGGCTCTATGCTCAACCCCACTACTTCCTGGTAGTGGTGTCTTACATAGAGCTCATTTTGACTTCAGAGGACAGACCTTAACAGGCCCTGGAGCTTTCATCCCCTTATAACACTGGAAGACTATGTTCACATCTTCCTCTTTTAGTTTTAGTCCTGGCAGAGAGGAAGGGGAGGCTGTTGTCAGGGGACACCGACAGATGCTTTGTGTGAAAGTTAGGTATTAGGTAAGATCTACTGATGAAATAATTTTTTAACTACACAAGCATGACAGAATGACACAACAAACGCCCCATTTATAGCTATGGTTGATATTAAATGCATGGAATACAATACATTTGAGTCAATTAAAATGACTTTCTATATGGAACTTCTCTTTCTCTTGGAATGTTACTTCGTAATTAGCCTAAATTGAAACGGTATAGTACTTTGATGTAGCCCTTGTCCAGCTCTCTGAGCTGCAGGGTAGTACTCACAGTGAGTGCAGAAAGGAGTTGAGACAGGTGCAGAGAAGCAGCGGCAGCATGGCACAGAGGGTCATAACGTTGTTGAATTTGGCCTCTAAAACACTCGGAGGTGCCGACTCACTCTGATTGACTGAAACCTCAGCAGAAAGAGGTTCCTTTAGACGTTTCTGGAAGTACTGCAGGGACACAATAACATATCTGTCCATGAACAAAGAATATTGATCAAGAGTGCAACAATTCAGCTGGAACATATATAATCTTATTCAGCACAAGAACCTTGTAATTTTTTGAACCCAGATGCTGTTGCTACCATGTTTCTTGGTGGTAACCATTTACTAGTTGAAATCCTTTATTTACCACGAATCTCATGAATAAAAAAACAAACTACATATCTATTGAAGTTATAAAATATGTCCCAGAAATACCTTTAGAATTACATTAGTTTATTTTTCTTTTTCACTGTTCCATCCATCCATCCATCCATCCATCCATCCATCCATCCATCCATCCATCCATCCATCCATCCATCCATCCATCCATCCATCCATCCATCTTTCACTTTTCCAGGGTCGGGTTGCGGGCCAGATACTTGGACCAGCTCCTCCGGGGGAATCCCAAGGCGCTCCCAGGCCATCAAAGAAACATAGTCCCTCCAGCGTGTCCTGGGCCTCCTCCCGGTGAGACGTGCCTGGAACACCTCACCAGGGAGATGTCCAGGAGGCATCCTAATCAAATGCCCGAGCCACCTCAAATGGCTCCTCTCGATGTGGAGGAGCAGCGGCTCTACTCTGAGTCCTCCCCGGTTGACTGAGCTCCTCACCCTATATTTAAGGGAAAGCCCAGACACACTATGGCGAAAACTCATTTCAGCCGCTTGGATCCGGTAGGATAGGAACGGTAAATCGAGAGCTTTGCTTTTCGGCTCAGCTCTCTCATCACCACATCAGACCGGTACAGGGCCCGCTTCACAGCAGACGCTGCACCAATCCGCCAATCAATCTCCAGTTCCATCTTCCCTTTATTTGTGAACAAAACCCCAAGATACATAATTTCCTCCACTGGGGGCAGTACATTCTCCCCAACCCGGAGAAGGCATTCAACCCTTTTCTGGCTCAAGACAATGGTCTCGGATTAGGAGGCACTGATTCGGATTTGATTTGGAGAGCTGTATGTCACGCCTTGATGAAGCCAATAGAACTATATCATCTGCGAATAACAGAGATGCAATCCTAAGGCCACCAAGACAGATTCCCTCAACACCTTGGCTGTGCCTAGAAATTCTGTCCATAAATGTTATGAACAGAATCAGTGACAAAGGGTGACCATGGCGGAGTCCAACCCTCACAGGAAACAAGTCCGACTTACTGCCTGCAATGCGGACCAGACTCTGACACTGGTCATACAGAGACCTAACAGCCCCTATTAAAGGCCCTGGTACTCCATACTGGAGCACACCCCAAAGGAACCCCCAAGGGACACGGTCGAATGCCTTCTCCAGATACACAAAACCCATGTAGGCTGGTTGGGCAAACTCCCATGCACCCCGCCAGGATCCTGCTGAGGGTATGGAGCTGATCCAGTGTTCCACGGCCAGGACGAAAACTAAACAGCTCCTCCTGAATCCGAGGTTTGACTATACGACGGACCCTCCTTTCCAGAACCTGGAATAGACATTACCAGGGAGGCTTAAGAGTGTGATTCCTCTGTAATTGGAACACACCCTCCGGTTTAGCTTTTTAGTCTTATTTTATTATGCATAGGACTGCAATAGCCCAATATATCTTCTTTTCCTTTATGAAATGAAAGGGAGGGACTTTCTTCCACTAACAAAATATAAGTTACTGATACTTAAAGTATTTTACTTAATTCTTTACCTTTCTTTGAGTAATTTTACAAAGTAAAAAAAAATACAATATCCCCGATGAATGCGTTGATAATGAACCCTGAACTGAATCTGATCTCGAGCAGCCTTCTGAATATTAGCAGCTATGACAGAAAAACCCCCTAACCTCACGCAATTCAAATTTGAATTGAGAAAGCTTCCTGGAGAGGTGGCGAAAAGTCTTGAAATCTTGAAAACCAAGTCCAGTGGATATTTTTTGAATTTTTACGGTCTGCTTACCTCGTCTCTCCCTGGCTCTTAGAGTTTGGTTTCCCCTGATGTCTCCTTGGTTCTGGTTTGTTTGTTATTTTGTTGGATTTTTTTTTTCCTGCCTCTATTCCTGTGAACCTCATTAAACCCACCTAAATTCACCTCTGCCTACTTGCCTCTGCTTTTGGGTCCTCAATCCAACACCAAATCCTGACAATATCAGTGATAAGGATGTTTACTCACAATCCATCAACTCAGCAGTCACATCTGATCACCTCTGAAGCTTTAGCTTCAAACTCACCAAACACTAACATTCATACTATATTCTTATCCCTCTTGGAAAGCTAACTGTCTCAACTTTCTTAGCAATTATGCTGCTTCCGTGTTTAGCCCTGAGCACATGCTCAGTATTGTACCTCATTTGTTTTTATAAATGTACAAAACAGGCTTTCTTTGCTAGTAAATTGAGAAAAATGCTGTGTAAAACACAAAGATAACAAATCACACCAGCAGTACATGTTATTCTTTAGAAAAACTTTG
>NW_015150511.1:531407-532632 GCF_000732505.1 Cyprinodon variegatus
GGCTTTCTTTGCTAGTAAATTGAGAAAAATGCTGTGTAAAACACAAAGATAACAAATCACACCAGCAGTACATGTTATTCTTTAGAAAAACTTTGCTGCATAAATATAAAAAATGTCAAATTAAAGGAATTTGTACCTTTTAATTTATTTGTGATACTAAGGTTTTTGAAATAAAAAGTTGAATGGATTATGCAGCTTCAACCCTGTGATGATGCAGTTTTTACCTAGATACACCTGGCCTAGTATTTATGGGGGTTTTTTTACGCTTCCACAAGGTAGGACCGATGACGATTATGAATACATGCATTTAAACATGCAGGCAAAAATCTTTACAAACTATTTCCTCAAAAGGAAATTTAGTCAACACAGTTACATTTCTAAAAGGAGAGAGAGGAAGAGCAACTTTTTTAATCCCATGCCCTTAGCATTAGGGTTATTAAATCATTTACCACCAATAATTTCATTTCCTCTTTCATAAACTGGTGCTGTACTTTAGTTTTAAAGCCTGTCTCTCTATCATGCAAAGAAAATGAAACAGATATTACAGAAACTAACAAAATGCTTACATGCTACAGATTTTACTTCTGGGTTTTTTGTGTCTCTGCTCTTTCATCTCAAACCCCCAGCTGATCAGGGCAGACGGCAGTTACCCCTAAACATGGTCTTGGAAGTGCTCAAAGTTTCCTCCTCTTTTAAGGGAGCTTCTTTACTACTTGTATATTCAGACCGAGGGATTGCTGCACAGTGTAAGATGTAAATAGTTGGGTTTCCTGAATTTGATCAAAATTTTATTTTATAAATGCATTTCTTCTAAATTGTGGGGAAGTGCAGGGCTCTTGATACTCTCTCAAGAGATAGGCCTGTTAGGGATTTTCTGAAAATAAACAGGGAAACTGGTTCTGGTCGCGCTCGATTGCTTCAGAGTCTGGATAGTCTTGAACTTGGTGTAGGTATCTCTAGCCCGCAATCCTTTAAAGACATGACAAACTGAGTCTAAACAGGGTATTTAAGAAGATGGGAGCCCCTGCAGTTGTAGCTTAACGGAATTCATGAGCAATCATTCCTCCTTTCACACAGTAGATCGAGGCTTAATCTGAATACCAGTAATTGTAGCTCCTACCTGCTCCAACTATTCATCTGATCCACCTTCGCGTTTCAGTATGTAACCTGCCTTCAGACCAAACATCAGTGCCAGATTATTGCAGATATTACCTGCAGCTGTTAG
>NW_015150511.1:533278-539927 GCF_000732505.1 Cyprinodon variegatus
TTCCTTACCCCATAATACAACGGCATAATTCACATACCGGTGGTCCCAGTAAATCAGTGGGTATGATACAATTTATTAAGAAATAGCAGAATATAAGAAGACAAAATCTATTAAAAAGGTTACACATTTTTTTCAGCTAATACCTTTTATATTATTTATTATTTACTTTTTCTTTACTGTTGCTAACAGTAAAAAGAAAAAAACTCAAAACTGTTGTGTTTGTTTAATTCAAATTTGCTGATATTAATTCAAGACATTAGTAAATTGTCAGAGAGAAGGTGCAATACGTCCTGCGTTATTTTGATGAAACTATTTTGATTGGACTAAGCTGCACAGGTTCCATGATGCTAACAACACCCTTAGCTTAGCCTATTACAAAGTAAAAGCTTGTATAGTAAAATGTGTGTTGTAAAAAAAACAAACAGAAGACAATATTTCACCATGGTAGCAGTCATGAAGAAATTCCAGGGCAGCAGGGTTCCCAGACCAAGCATGAAGAAGATCATCCACACGCCCAAATATCTGCAGGAAATAAACCTGAATGATGTCATCATAGTCTTTAGGTGAGAGCTCAAAAACTTTATCGCTAAATGGTTTAGCTGTTCCAAAGCTTACGAAATTAATATGTTTAATCCATCAATTAATCAATCAATCAATCATCTGATCAAATAAACAAAGGTTCCAAGTCAAGTAAATTTCAGATGCCGTTTGTCTTTTTTTATAGAAGCAATTGGATCTTTTGCAAATGAGGTATTGGTCATTATCCATCTTCTTTAGCTGCTTGTCCATCAGGGTCATATGGGGCTGGTACCTGTTTCTAACAGGCTATGGGCAAAAAAGGGGGCAGGTGACATCCTGGACAGGCTGCAAATCTATTGCAGGGGCAATACAGATGTGCACAGCCATGCACACCCATGCACTCATACCTTTACAGTCACCAATCAACCTAACAGTCATGTTTCTGAATTGTTGCAGAGAACGAGAGTACCCAGAGAGAACCCCTGCATGCATTATGAGAATATACAGTACTAATTCTATACAGAAATCACCCAGGCCAAGGTTTAAACCCGTACACTGCAAAAAAAATCTAAATCTAAATAAGTCATTTTTTTCTTAAAATAAGTGCAATTGTTCTTGAATTGGGGAGGTGAAAGAGACATTTTGCCAATGGAACAAGACAATTTACACTTAAAATAAGAAAACACAATTGCATTGTCTTATTTCAAGTGCACATTAACTAATTATCTTATTTTAAGAGTAAAATTACTCATTCTATTGGCAAACTATCCCATTTATGTACTCAAATTAAGGGTGAATACACTTTATTTAAGAAATTTTAAACTATTTCTGGATTGTTTTTGCAGTGTAACCTTTTTGCTATAAGATTACAATGCTAGCGTGGAAAAAATATCTAGAAATAAGTACAAGTTTCTTAAATTAAGTGTATTTAACCTTAATTTAATTAGGTAAAAATAGTTTCCCATTGGGATTAGTATGTTCACACTTAGAATAAGATAATTGGATAATATGCACTTGAAATAAGACAATGCAATTTTTTTTTTCTTATTTTAAATGTAAACTGCCTCGTTCTACTGGCAAAATGTTTCACTTTCCTCCTCAATTCAAGAAAAAATGCACTTATTTTAAGAAAAAAAGACTTATGTAGATTTAACTGCACAATCAAAACTGCACCACAGTGAGGCACAGAAATTACAATAAAGTACTGTTTTCTACTAAAAAGAAAAAAACAGTAAAAAATCAAATGAATTATGAAGTCATTCTCTGCTTTACTTGTCTTTAGGGGAGTTGGTAGCCATTGTCACTGAGAAACCAACTAGTGAATGAACTGTTCAACGGGTCTGGAGATTGAGATGAGCTGAAGGGTTGTGTTGGAGCACGAGGAGGATCAGGAGGACAACCAGCAGAGGATCATTGGACCTGGAGGACCACCGGAGGAGAGCCAGGAGACCGAGATGGTGATCAGGAGGATCATCAAAGGTAGATCAATAGACCTGCTGGAGAATCAAGAGAACTATGATGAGCTTTAGAGGAAGTTTTTACTTGTACATATGGCAATACATCTATATTCTATTTCCAAAGTCAATCTATTTTATCTAGACTGCCTGTTCTCAGTTATTGGTACCTTTTTGATTTTTTATGTTTGCCTTGCTCAACCTTTAACATTAGAACATATTTAACTGATTAGTATCAACAAAACAAATTCTGGGATAAAATAAATACCACTTTTAAAAATCAGAAAGTAAAATAATTAACTGTTGCTTACTGTACATCAATGATCTCTCTCTCTTTAAAGGCTTTGTAGGTAAGGATAAATCTGTGACAATCAGACTGATATATTTTCTTAAAGAAACCTGGCTGCAGCAAGCGGATTATGTAAATATGAATGAGTTTATGCTTTCTAATTAGTTAGATTTTGAAATTTCTTATAATTGTAGGCGAGAAGGAGTAGCAAACCTCTTTTAGTGGATTTTATTGATTAGCCCAACGCCAATTATTAGAGTTCTTTATTCTTTATTAGTTAGTTTTCCCCATTGAAATTGAAAAACACAAAAATTACTTTTGTCTGTTACCTTCTATGACCAGAATTGTTTAAAAAAAAAACAGATTTTAGAGACCTTGTTAGGAAATATAATTTTCATTGGTAAATGTGTTTTGTTATTGCAGCCAAAACACTTTAAACATTAAAGAAACGTTTTTCAAATATGAGCCTATTTAACCTGCAACTTGTTCTTTAATCAATGTTTTTAACAACTTCCTACGCTCACATTTCTCTCCCAGAAGATCAACAGGGGGTTCGTAACACAGATCAACACGTAAATGTGATAAGGTGTGAACAATTAACTCTAACTGCTATTAACATTTTATAATTGCTGTGACAAAAGTGCACAATGGATACATTGGCTCTGCTAAAGGTTGTTGGAAATGAGAGAATTAGGAGGAAATGAGTCTTCAGGGATTGCTAAGATTACCTGGCTCATGATAATGACCTTTTTAAGAGCCGATTAGACACCCTAGAGCACAGGTCAGCAACCCACGGCTGCAGAGCTGCATGCCGCTCTTTAATGCCCCCCTTGTGGCTGCCTGGAGCTTTTCCAAAAATATATAAAAATAGATAAAGATGGATTTTTGTTTGTTTTAATATTGTGTGCAGGAGGTCAAACAAACATTTGTTGTGTTTTCCAATGCTTTAAAATATGTATAATTAATACATTTAAACAATAAATGTAAAGATTTCTGTCAATGAATTTTGCGTCACAGCTTGCAACACATGTTTCAGCTATGTTCTTTTTTATCTAAAAGGGATAAAAAGCTCTGCTGGTGAAGAAACTTGGATCATGATCGTTCATTGACCTTGTGACTCTCAATTACTTGTATTTTCTTTGAAGGAATCCATTCAACTAATAGTGCTTTTATCTTTATGAAGAAAAAAAAACAACAAATATTTCTCCATGTTGCTCTTTTCTGACACCAAAACACTCTCAAGTGAAAGTGTTGACGATTTCAGATAAAGCTTTAATTTAAGTGACCTGTAAAATGCTTCCTGTCAGATCCTAGACCTGCCCTGTCCACCATGAAAGCTTTAGGGCCAGTCTGAGTTCTGACAGCTGTAGAGACTTCTGCCGGAGCGTTTCCTAAATGCACCTTCTGCTGTCATAACACGGAGACATATCAGCAATATAAAACCTGTCATTAGATGTGTCACATTCCTAGAGAGGAAATGCTTCATTCAGAAAATCTAAACCGATCATGTTACACTGGGTTCCTTCACACGATCTGTAGTCATTAGATGATTAAAATAAAATCAGACATGATAAAAGGAGCAGAGCAGGAAGGTCGCATCAGAAACTACATTCAGGTTTTACCTTCAGTGTTTGATAGCAGCCAGATGTTTATCCTTCCTGCAGCTTTCCCCTGTTATCATAGCAGATATTGTTGATTTTTCTGTGTAACTTTCTTTGCGTGTGCAGCTGCTTGTGAAATCCTTCCTCCTTTGTTTGTCACGTTCCCGTCTCAGAGATTTTCCTCGTGGCGTGGTGCCATCTCAGCAGAATCACTTCTTCCTCTGAAGCGGCCTTTAACCTGTGATATCAGCCTGTTCTCTGGACTTTGGTTCTGAGTCAATAACAGATAACGGAACATTGTGAAGCCATTTTTTACAAGCTTTCTATTAATGCTAAAATAGGGACCTTTAATTCCAAATGTCCACTCGGAATACAGAGGTGGATAATCCAGATCTAGAAAGTAAAAATGTTGTCTTGTTAGCCTTTATCATTTAACTAGATGATTAGCCCCAGGAAAGAGTAATCTTGCAATTAATCTCTACAGGCTTTTCACTTTCTGCACCTGGATTATCCACCTCTGGAACTGAACAAGGATTGGTGTTAAAGCAGTGAGCAGAGGTAAGTAAATTTTATTTCACCAGAGTTTAAGCAATAACCATTACTGTCCAGGATTACCTTTAATAACGACTACCTTTTAATTAATTACTACTAGGTTTAGATGTGTTGATTCAGATTTAGATTCGAATCGCCAAGTTTCTACATACAGCATTCACTCTAACTCTAGCTCCACTTCATTTTGAATTACGACATTTAAAGTGGAATTTACAAAAAGAGAATTATAAATATTTTAAAAACAGTATAGCAATTATAAAAACAGTAGAAGTAGGAAAATATACATTTTAACTACAAAAAAGATACAGAAGATTTATAAGAAAACATGATTCTGGTTTCTTTTCTGGGTTGTTGTGTCCTGGAAACACGGAAGAGGAAACCTTTTCTGTGCACTATATTCCTAGGGAAAATAAAAACTTAAGTCCTCAGTAAATAACATGAAGAATAAAGGAAATGTTTTCCTCTTGTTCAGTAGTTGAAATAGTTGAGAATAAGGGTGATAATGGGCAGGATAAAAAATGGGTTGGCTAAGGAGAAACATATCTCTTTTCAATATTAACAGATGACATGTTAAATATGGTTAGAGTGGTTCAGGTTATCTCTGTAGTTATGCTGCTTTAGGGTTAAACTGCTGAAGTACATGGGGACCACTCTTCATCTGTTTTTCTTTAGAATAATTGAAGACAAACAGATACGCCCTACAAATCAACGCCTGATTTTAAAGGAGGGTTAGTGTCCACCCTGTTAAAGACAAAAAATACTAAAGGTTTGTGATGGATCCATTGACCTCACAGGTACATATTTTGTAAATTTACAGTGTAAGTTTTCTGTGGACATTGAAGCATAGGAGGGTGGGTCTGGCCTGAGTGATAATCGTTCACTACATAGGATAACCAGAAAAGACCACGAGTTGATATACAATGTTACCTTTATTAGCTAATATCACACAGTATTACTGTATCTAATAACTACGCAAGCACTAAACACTACCCAAAAATAAGTACAAGTAAATAAAAAGAAATTAAAAGAAGAGGGAAAGGGTTTTAAGCGTCCGTTTAAGAATCCAAAACTGATTCCAAAGCTGAGTCAAACAAGAACTGCTCAATTGGTGCTGCCATCTTTCTTGTTGTACTTTCTCCAGTGTCGTGCAGCCCCACTCCCACAAAATGCGGCTCTGGATCCCTGAGCAAGACCCTAAACCCCACACTGCTCCCCGGGCTCTTCACAATGGCAGCCCACTGCTCCCCAGGGGGATGGGTTAAATGCAGAGGGTTCATTTCGTAGTTCTGTATTTATGACAGTGTTATTACAATAAAAGCTGGGGGAAAAAAACAACAACAATGTAGCATGCAAAGCAACAGCTGCAGTGATCAGTCTGTTTATCTTCTTCTCCAATCCCCACACCCCTACATAAACACTCCCCCACTTTGCTGCCCAAGTTTTAATTTCATTTTGGATCATAATGGATTTTAAACAACAACAACAACAAAAAAGTCTACTTGGATCAGAGACTTTTGTTTTTTTAAATCCAAAAGGTGGTGTTAGTCACTTAAAATCATAAAGAATTCCTTGTGATATTTAAAATTTAAGTGCAGAAGAGAGTGTCTGTTTTTTCACAGACTGGAGAACTACCTCATTACAGCAGTTATTCCATCCTCTAAGTTGGTTTAAGATCTTTTAGCCTGAGTCTGGTTCTGACTGGTGGACAGATCTCGTATTTTGAGCTGTTGGTAAGAGGAGACTTTTTAATTTGTTATTGTCAGTTTTTTTTTGTTTTTTGTTGCAAGTATTTTTTTTCTACTTCTGGAAAATGTCTTTTCAGATTGTTTTTCCAGTTCCGCCTTTGCTCTAGCAAAAGAACAGATTTAAAGGTAGCAGCATAAATGTCACTTAAAAAGGTACAGTGAGCTCCAAAATGAAATTTGATCTAGATCTGATATATATGACTTAGACTTAATTTAATTCAATTCAGTTTATTTTTATGAGAATCACAATCGCTCCAGGATATTGTTATCCCTATTTATAGTAAACTTTTTTTGTGCCATATATTTTCCTTCTTTC
Source organism: Cyprinodon variegatus (assembly GCF_000732505.1). Lineage (NCBI taxonomy): Eukaryota > Metazoa > Chordata > Actinopteri > Cyprinodontiformes > Cyprinodontidae > Cyprinodon > Cyprinodon variegatus. Next base: position 539,755 of record NW_015150511.1, read on the forward strand.
CTTTTGTGTTCCCTTCACCTCTCTGCATCGCTTAATGTTCTCCGACAGAGAGCTCTATGAACAGCCACCCTTTTTTCAGTTCCGTTGAGTAGCTTTTATTTGTCCCAGTATGGGCAATTTTTTGTGCAGTAGTAGTACACCTTTCACACACACATTCACATTTCATAAATAAA
>NW_015150511.1:541537-553559 GCF_000732505.1 Cyprinodon variegatus
AGCCCCACCAAAAATATTTTTCACCAGCCACCACTGCTGTCCGATGCTGTTTAAAATGACTCCATCTTTGTCTATCCTGTTTGAACATTCTTAGTTTTTATGCATATATTGTATATACAAATTTATAACATTTATTTGATTTCGTACTGCTCAGTTCCAGATATTTTTAGTAATTGCTGTAAAGTTTCCTTTTTTGTTACAAAAAATCTTACTGCCATTTACTACAGTTATTTTTTACTGAATTTCTTTGGACTTCCAATATGTATCTGCATGTTTCCATTTATCGTTGTTTTAATCTTTACTCATTACTTTATCTTGTTTTATTCTTTTCATCAGAATATCCTCCCAGGTTTCGTTTCTCCCTCACCCAAAACTGAAATAGTTAATCGTCTTCAGCTGTGTATACTTCTTTGTTCCACCATTTGCACCTGGTTTCTCCTCAACTTAAACTGTTATTTCCCTATTTGTCTGTGTCGATTTCCATCTTCATGCCCATCCATCCCTACATCAATTTTCTGTCATGCTTATCATGAGGGTCATGAGGGGTGCTGGTGCCTATCTCCAGCTGTCAACAGGCGAGAGGCGGCTACGCCCTGGACAAGTCGCCATTCTACTGCAGAGCCTTCATCATCTCCGAGTTCTGTTAAATTCACAAACATTTCCTTAAAATATCATTGACTCACTATGTCCTAGATTCTGTCTGCCCTTTGGTCCTGAACAAGTCTCTCATCATGACAGTCCTGAAATATACAGAACAAAATTTTTTATTAAACTGATTTGATTGTCAAGTCAGCTTTTATTGTCATTTTCTACATATGTACAAGACATACAAGGGAAATGAAATTACGTTTACTCTCTGCACTCTCTGTCTTTTTGTTTTGTTTTTTACAAATTTTTTAAAATGTTTAAATTTCATTGCTTATTGAATTAACAATATATATTTCAAATGCTAAATGGATTATAGAACAGCTGTCAAGAGAAGACAGGTAAGCCTTTTTTCCAAAAGCTAAATGAAGACACGATGAAGGGGAAGAGAAACCTTTTACTTCCTCAGAAAATCTTTATATTAGGGACCTATTGAACAACAAAAACAACGTGATGTGAATCTATCAGCTGTTAAGTCCAGCCTTCTCTGGCTTCCTGATGAATTTCATGTGAAATTTAAAGTTTTATTTACTTATTGAGTGTTTATATTGGAAAGATCTTCTTGTAAACAGGGTTATACAATAGCCATACAATTTTGTGTGTAGTTCTTTCTTTCAGACATTCATATTTCAGATTTTTGGTCAGACCTGAGGGGTAAACCATGCTATTTGCCAAAGTTAGGGGTTGAACTGACAAATACTGAAGAATGGTGGAAAAGAGAAAGAATAAAGGAAAAGTGGGCCATTTGTCTTCCAGCAGTCTAAGCCTACAGTGGCAGAACTAGAGCAATAGCTCAGGATAACCTGAGCCACTCTCTCATATATGGTTTATGTCATTCTGTTTCCTTGATAATTGTTTCTTTTTCGTTTTGTGTCATTGTAGTGGTTTGTGTCTGTTTTCTTTCCCCTGCTCCATATCAGCTCATTAGCCCATTCTTTTTGTTTCCGTTCCCCATATATACACCACCTCTACAGTTCCCCATTGCTGGTTTCTTGTTGCTTTGTTGCTTCATTGCTTGCTCCACATGTGTTCTTTCTCCCTGGCGTCTCCTGTTTTTTTGCTTTCTTATGTCGCTCCTGGTTTTTTGCTTCTTTTGCCTCTGAAACCTCAATTAAAATAACTTATCTCTGCCTTCTCATCTCTGCATTTGTTGTTTGCTGGACTATTATTTAGGGCTTTTATACATGCAAATGAGAATTTTAAATTTAACAAGTACCCAATGAAGAGATGCTAAAACAGAAGAAATATGTTCTCAGTTTTTAGTTTTCATCAGAACTCTGGCTGCAGAATTTTGGATCAGCTACATTTTGTGGAATTCCTGATGATGAAAAATTAGAATAGTCCAGCAAACAACAAATGTTTGGACTTGGAGTTTCTGAGCATCACCTCGGGAGAAGATATAAGCTTTGCAATACTTTAAAGCTGAAAAAAGCTCATATGGGATATAAATAAAAAGTCCTGATCAAATACAACAGTAAAGTTTTTTAGATTACTATCTGACACTAACTTTAATGCCATCCAGATTCAGTGACTGACTAACAATTAGCTTCTTAATGAAAACATGTGAATCACATGCTAGAAATAAAAAACCCTCTTTACAAAATTTGACTGCAGGGACTGCTGAAAAGTTCGGTGGAAAATTATGTTTAATTCAGTTATACATAAAAACAATATTAATCCAAAACTCAGTATATAATTTCATTTCATTTGCACCATGCCTTAAATAATGTTTCCAAAACAAAAGTTTGAGAAGATAGATTAATGCTCTATTGCAGGAGTCCAGAAGGAGAAGCCTGTTTCTCACAAACCCAATGCAGCATCATCGAACAAGTCTCCTTGCTCCACGATCTGGACCATAGACGGAAACTGTTTAAAGCTGCACATCCCTGAGTCCTGAAATGGCTCCATGAATTCTCCCAGTACCTGCAAGGAAAATTTATGATCATCAAAAAAAAAAAAAGGATATTGCTTAAACGAAGAAAAGTTAAGTAAAGCAGATTGTTTAAACACCTACGAGTTTGTTAGAGAACTTCCATCCACCCATTTCCATCCTTTTTCTGGGGTTGTATACTGCAGGCCGATCCAAAACTTCAGCTGATCTCCAAGCTCTTTCAGAAACATCTGCAGGTTTACAAATTTATTTATTACTTCACAAACAGAGACAATGGTTTGTATCCGTAAAGTAAACAGAACCTCACCATTTCCTCCGTGCTTTTGATGATCACCAGATCTGCTCCGTTTCTTGAACACTGATACTTGCTTTGTTCCCAAGTGTTCTTCCATGAAGACAAAAGGTAACACCTGCAGCCAAACTTCCTCCATCCAACAGGGCATGTTACTGAGAAAGTACAGCTATGAATCATTAATTCTTCTTCAAAAGATAAATAATCACAATATTCCCCCTAAAAGGCTTGAACTAGTCTAGTAGTATCTATGGTAAAGCACATATGTTACCCACTTGTTGATGTGATTTATAAATCTTTAGTAATCATGGTTAGTTTTTGAGCACCACAGGGTTTAGTGCTCGGGCCAATTCTCTTTATTATACCATGTATATTTCTGCTTTCTATTGGTAAAATGATCAGACAGTATGGGATAAATTTCCCACAAAAGTTATTCTGTGAAACTCACCAGATTCCTTCTTCATTTGTTCCAGATTCAGCTCTGCCACCTTTAAACTGACTTCTAACTGATCCCTCTCATAGGTTAGGTTCTGGTTCATCATCTGGAGGTAGTTTCTCTCTGCCGTCTGATTGGCCAATTCTCCACTCAACTGATTAAAGTCTCTTTGATCTTGGTGAGGAGAATAAAAGAGGAGCAATGTTATCTGCATTTTGCTAATTGCACTTCATCTTCACAATTGTCATGTTGGGGTGAACACTTACACAGGACACTGACAGTTACCACCACGGCCAGCAGGAGGAAACTAAGCAGTCCCAGAAAAAGTGCCGCTTTAAAACACAAGGTTCTGGTTTCTTTCACAGGCGAAAAATCTGTTTTTCCTGCTTTGTCTCCTAAAGGTGCAAAGATCAAGCAAAACATTATCTTTGAAAAATAATGTGAATTATATAAAGGTAAAAATAAAAACTATAATAGATGGAAGTTGTATGGAGGGAATTTAGTTTCATTATTGTTACAAGCAAAGAAGACATTTTGTACATGGATATTTAATCCAGAAATAAAACTAAACATCTAATTTTTTTAAAAAGGCTTTGCGGGTAACTGTGATGTTCCCTTGCTGTTTTTTTTTTTTTTTTCGTTTTAGAATTTTAGTCTTTCAACCCTTTTTTCTATAGATTTAAAATTCTCTTTTTCAAAATACATTTTACAGTCACTTTCTCATCACTTTAAGCCCAGTACAAAAGCTGACTCTTGACACACACGTTGACATTGAATGAAAAGTGGAGAGAATGTTATCTGTGAAACACATTTAGGGAAGAATGCTATTTGCAAAACCCATTCAGAAAAATCTAAATCTGAAAAATTTAAATTAGAATTCTTTATTTTAAAGCACTGCAAAGTTTTTTAAGACCCCTTTTTTTAATCAAGAAGTTTTTTTCAAGCTTAATTTGTATTATATTTTGTTTTCCTTTATAACATGTTTTCTTAATTGTATATTGCTATTCAATGTATATGAAAGTATAAGCTTGTACTAGTAATAATCTTTGAATATGTTCTAATCTCTACAATCTAATCAGGATCTCTCTTTGGACCAATTTTCCACTCATTTTAAGACCAGTCCTGAAGGAAAAAACATTTATCTCACCATGTGTTCAAGCAAGTCTGAATACGGTAATTGAAATTAATCATAAACTTCCAAACAGCAGCTGAAAATTGTTGGATCTCTGTGTCTCCATAACAACCATAACACACTATCTACAAATCAATCAACCAATCAATCAATCAATCAATCAATCAATCAATCAATCAATCAATCAATCAATCAATCAATCAATCCAACTGACTGTTTAGAAGTGATGGCAGAAAAAGCCTGGTATTTCCATCACTAACATCAGCAGCTGTGTTCAGATCAGACTATAAATGGGTGTTGCAGCTGTGAATGCTGCAGGTTATTCTGCTATGAAACAACGAATGAATATCTGCCCAATATTACATACAGTGGAGGATCTGTGATACTGTGGTCCTGTTTTTCTACCAAGCATGGGGATATGGTACATAAAAGTCTGGTGGCCATTTGATAAATAAAAAAAAAGGTCATTATTTATGTTGAAAGGTTTTCTTCCAATAATACTAAAAGCACAGGAGATGTTTTATTTAAAGAAAAGGCTTTTCAAAAAACTGAACATTGAAGAACTCCTCAATAAAAGAAAAGGGGTTTTAAGAGAAGTTCATTTGTATGCATAAGTTCAACCAATATTTGTACAGTTTTTTTCAGATTTTACTCTTCAAATTTTTTATTTTTCAAACTTTTTTTCAGATTCTGTTTTTGTTTTGTTTAGTCAGATTTTAGTTTCTCACATTTTCTGGGGAAATTAGCCTGATCTGCTTGGGTATTTTCAACTGCATTGGTCTGCTTTCAGACCATCCAGGAGTCTAGAAGGTAAAATCCTTATAGAAGGATATAAATTAATGTGGTTGAAAAACTATATACAAAATAAAATTGTACTTGGAAATTAAAATCTTTAAAAAAAAAAAAGAATTTTACTCAGAAGTACATTCAACCATTTACACACACTCAGCCACAGCAAACACAAAACCAGTCTTCTTCCAGGTCCATCTCAGTGTCCAGAGATAAACTCTCTAAAAAACCTGTGGGCTGAGAGAGGAATTCATCAGAGATGATCCAGGAGTCACCTGGAGATGAATAGTAAAAGATATTTAACTCTAAACTCAAAACTCTGAAATGATATAGCTGGTCTCCAACTGTCTAGAGAGGTTCGGACAAATTCTGTCATTGTTGCTCTGTTGATTTGTTCGTTACCAGTTTTTTGGTGATATTGTATTTTCTTCCAAACAAATCGAATGTGCTCGAAATAAAGGTTGAATTTATCTAGATTTTTTCCAAATTAGATTATGGTTCTGCAACAAAAGAGGATTTTATTTCAAGGCATCTATGATTAGAACCAATTAGAAGTTCACTAGTTTTTTTACCTGGTACTGTATTAAAAAGCACGACCCAAAAAAACAGAACAGAGACTCAAAATTTAAATAAACTACAGATTAAAACTAAAAAATGTTGGTAGGTCCTAGAGTTTAAATCACTTTGTCACGTTTTTACAGTTTTCATAATCAAGAAAAAACCCTTCATGTTAAAGATTTCAATTATCAGGATGTACTAGATTGCGTTAGATATTTTATTTCAACACTGTTTTACCACAGAACATGTCAGAGAGCCTCACAATGAAACTTGAGTACAGCTGAATGTGCTTTAGAGATTTAGTGTTGGTGTAATTCAGGATTAAACACACCTTTCAGGTCTGCCCTGTTTCAAATCAGCCTCCATCAGATTCACCTGCTTACCTGACAATATTACCACCTCCCTGACCAGTCATCAGGGCCAGATTATTACAAGCCATTGGTGAGTTTTATCTAGCGTTCCTGCCTGCCTAATTTTCCAAGCTTACCTGAACATTATCAGACCTGTCATAGTATGCTTTTCGATCTGTAACTTGTTTTCTGGGCCCTTACCTTGCTCTCGGATTCCACTGTGGATTGTCTCTGGATTTCCAATCACCTGGCTCTAACTCCGTACTCTGGTTTGTTTCCATGATCATTCTGCCTGTCTCTGGTCTCATGGATCTGACCCTGTGTATTTCTCTAGACCAACGACTAATCAAAGGATTCCTCCAAATCAGCCTGAACGGATTCAGGAATCCTCTGAGTTTCACCAGATACGTGACAGACCGTTTGTACCATGACTCTGAAAGTTTGTCACCAAACAGACAGAAGGTTAGGGAACCAGAATCCAACACTAGAAACACGTCCCTCTTTTTCTGTCTGGTCCCTCAACCGTTGAGGCTCAACGGTTCAATCTCCTTCCAGAAGTTCCAGTTCCTGACTCTGTTCAATCCCTCCTGACCTGTGGAAGTTTCATATTCCAATAAACTCTTTAGACGCATCATGGTGTTATGGTTTATTCCTGGGTCTTCCTTTTTCTGGTCATTACATCTGAGGTAAAACTAAACGTCTGCTTTCTGTTCCTTCTCTTAGGTTTCACATTCTCTCTTTCTCAGAGGAAAATTTCAGATAAAACATCCAGTGACTAGCATTCAATATTTCTTCCATTAATCATAGCTCTAAATTTACATTTTAAAAAACAGGTTTCCATTTAGTTTAAAGTAAAAAAAAATCATCACAAATCTTGATTGTGTATTTCTTTTTATTTGATAAGAACGCTGCTCTCTTTTAACACTATAAAGCCTGAATAAGCCTATAATAATTGTTAGAAGAAATATATACATCTGTACTTGATTTGTAAGGCACCAGGCATTTCCATTCAATGTAGTGAGCATTTTCTGCTCACTACATGTGTTTGATTGTACACATCAGGATTTTCAAGAAAACATAACACTGATAATGTAGAGGTCTCAGAAAATCATGGTTCTGAAAATACTCATTGAATATGATACTCTTGTATTTACAGGGATGATAAGTCAATTTGCATTTGTTCATTCTTGCAATGTTCAAATTAAATCCAGACACCTCCCCTGCCTCTGTTGTATTAACTAATATTCAGGCCTTACCATTCTCTTCATATTTGAGTTTGGACAGATTCAGCTCCTCCAAGTTAACATAAATCTCCTCCTCTGGCTTCATCGGAGCGGCTCTCTCTGTGAACTATTCACAGGGAAGATCTCACCATTTATAAAGCAACAGCTGAGTGACTAAGTTTCTGTTCCTTTAAATGAAATACCACACACCTTAGAGGCTTAAAAGACAAAACAAACTTCTTGTGATCATATACGGTAACAAATAATGTAATCTTGTTTACGGAAAATTTCAATCTGAAAAACTCACATGGAAAGAAAAGACGATCAGAAGAGTTTTATTGATAATTACTTAAGTCTTTGGCGCTCAGACCTCGGCAGGAAACATTAGCACAGAATTTGCTTTGATATGCATAAACAGAGGTAAATAGTAGGGATGTTTCAACCCAGGCCTGAAACCGGTGGTGGAGTGGAGAGGACGAAGTTGGTCGTGAGCTGATACTAGTGCATCACCCTGGGACCTGAAAGATGGAAGTCCAGTTTGGATAACACAGGTTGTGTAAATCTGTCCATGATGAGCAAGCATGAAGCGACAGTGGAGAGGAAAAACTCCCCTTTCTTGTAGTAAATAGAATTTACCTTCATTACACTTCCTCCTCTTGAGCATTTATGCAAAGTAAGCTTGAAATAATAATGTTTGTGGCAGAAACGTTCCTCCGGACAGAACGTGTGGGAATCTTTCAAAGTCAAAGAATCCAAAGGTTTCATTCATATTTTTAGGCAATGTAAGTTTATTTCTATACGGTACAAAGACAATACAAAGTGCTTTACATTAACGAAACAAGCAAGCAGTCTCAGTTCTTTATGGCTGTGATTCATTAAAGGCAGTGAAGAGATTTCATGTATTACTTATTTTCACTAACAGAACAAATCTATAAATATTTCATTGGGGGATTGGGGGCAAAAAGAGGCACTAAATGTTTAGGCAGGGTAACAAATCTAGACCCCTTCATCGAAATGCAACTGAAATCTTTTATATGTAAATGGAATCAACAAAACATAAATGAAAACACTTCCTAAATGTCAAAATCCTTTTCTCTTCAAAGGAACAGAAACAATTTTTAGGCTGACAGAGGATAAATAAATGTTCTGCAGAAATAAAAAAAAAATAAATAAAAACTGAAGAAAAATTTGTGTAAAAAAAAGAAAAAAATACATTTCTCAGCCTTGCGTACAGGTTTTTTTTTTTTTTTCCAAAACTAACTGTAAAAAACACCCCAAGTTCCCTCTGACAGAACAGGTGGAACCTCAGATTGTATTTAATAAAATCTTTACCATAACTGCAGCACTTATATCCCCAGCCTGATCAGCCCATAAGTCAAACAGGATCATTAATTCTCCACCGGCGACAGCAGGGGGAGCTGTTGAAACAGCATCACTAAGTGTCACATTTCAAGTGAATGTATAAAAATCAGATGTAGAAAAATGTTATCATTTATCTACCAATAACCCTGTGTCGCAGCCTTCTGTTCCAACAACCACATACCAAAAGACAAAAACTAAATTGGTAGAAATAACAAATTACAAAAATTTAGCATAAATGGCTAACCTGACTCCGCCCGATGGATTTGCTCCGCATATCCATCTGGAAACCTTCCGTTGCAGTAATTTTGGGAAGGGGCGAAAATACTGGTTAGCAAATTGGCCTATGTTGGTGATAGACCGGCCAAATAAACCAATCAGATCAACGAAGCACATGACGTACTAACAGCCAGGCTACTCTTGCCGAAACCAGTCGGGAGAAGAGCAAAAACATCTTTTCCTCTGAGAAAAGCCTCCAGAGCAGTGTTTTGCTCTTCTTTCAGTGAGGAAATACTCTGTAATTCCCATAAAACTTGCTCGATAGCCACGCTAACGCTAGTTTCACCGGCTGAAGCCGCCATGTTCTTTAGACTGAACTGTCGCGCTTCTCGTTGCGTCACACCTCAACCCGCCTCAAAGCCAACGCTGATTGGACGTTGGTTAGGTGAACGGCTCCAAATTTTCTTCAACGGAGAGTCTCCAGACTGATTAGCGAGTGAAATCTTGAAAGCTCGCGAGATCAGGATGGTCTCACGAAGCTAATTAATGGCCACAACACCCTAAAATACATCTTCATCGATTCGGAATGATTAAAATAATCACCCAAGCAGCATAAAACAGGAAATCAGAAATGGTCAAAGTAAAACTCTTGACAGGTCTAGTAAATATTAGAGCTTTGATATTAATTGCATTTGCATTATAATCGCAATTTAGCAAAACACAATTTTAAAATAGCAGAGGCACTCAATTTTGTTCCCAGTACATTTAACAAGAGCAACACGCTACATTTCTCAGTGCCTTTAGGTGGCGGTAATACATTTAAAGTGGGTTTGCTGCCACCCAGAAAGGTAGAGAGAGTTCCAGCTCGCGCGCAGATCTAGATATAGAACTAGAAGTAAGCACTTTTTCACCAAAAGGTTACAGTATAGACATAAAACAGTGGATTCTGGACAAGCAAGGTTTTAAGGCAAAAAAAAAATTTAAAAAAATGAAACCCTAAAAGAAAACATCTACAAGCTTGTGGTTAGTGCAAAAGAAAATCTAAATAAAATCACAATATTGGTTAAAACCAGTGGTGTCAAAAGTACACTACTTAAGTAGAAGTATAGATACTGTAGTTTAAAAACTTTGGTAAAGTTGAAGTATCAACTTGACCTCTTTATTCAAGTAAAAGTGAAAAAGTATGTGCTCCAAAAACGACTTAAAGTATAAAGTAACGTTTAAAAGAAACAGCCAGATGCCACTATATGAATTGAAAGCTAAATTTTTCGACTATTTTGAAAAATTCTTTGCGATAGGGCCAAGGATGAGGGAGGTCTTGTTGGTCTCCATCTCCCGATACGCTCTCGCCTGTGTGCGACCTTTAAGACATTTCAGCGTCTTTTTACGAATCCGTCATTGTAGCATGGCATAGACAATTCACGTTTGCAGTTTGAAGAACACCTGCTTGCTTCTGATGATTTCCTTTGCTAACCAATGAGTGTTTGCGTTCTATGACTCATCCAATTACACTAGTTTCACTAGATGTGGATGGTGCGAGTAACGTTTGTTTTAAAAATGTAAGGAATAGAAAGTACAGATACTTGTGTGAAAATGTAATGAGTAGAAATATAGAAGTAGGAAGAAAAATAAGCAATGGAGTAAAGTATAGATACCTAAAAAGTGTACTTAAGTACAGTAACAAAGTATTTGTACTTCGTTACTTGACACCTCTGGTTAAAACTCATCTCAATTTAGATTTTTGTTAAAATTGTTCAGCCTTAGTAAACATAATCCAGCATGGCGTGGGCATGTGGATAGCTCTGAGACCCAGGAGCCCCACCTGGAATAAAATGGAGAAGCTGTTTGACCCAGTTTGCGCTCCAGATTTTCCTTATCAACCAGCTGAAGCATTTGGCTGCCAAGTAAATCGCTGCAACTTTGAAGAGAGTTTTTAGGAACTTGGAAAATCCTCCTCCACCTCCGCTGCCATACCCAGCTCCATATCCAGCTCCATAACTTCCTCCGTACCCAGCTCCATATCCTGCTCCACTGCTGTAGCTTGTCCTGTAATCGTCATAATAATCTGCAGACAAAAAGGTCACAAAAAAGTCAAATCTGAGACTAAAACAGTACATTTTGCTAATTTTTCATTACAATCAAACAGGTAAAGTTAGTTAACATGATAAAAACTGACAAATTAAGTGTTTCTTGTTCATATTGTGTAGCAATATGGATCTAACTAAGGAGATCCAATGTGGTGATGGGTGAATAAAAACAATTGAACATTCCTTAACATCCCAAGAACTCGAAGGAGTTAATCAATGGGGGTGTTTTACCTTCATACCGAAGCTCCCAGTCGGATTGGCAGGAGGTTGCATTCAAAGGCTTTTGTTTCCTTTTGCTTTTCTTTTTCTTCTTCTTCTGCGTGGAGTTGTAACAAACAACACTCCCGTCTGTGCTAATGTTGGACCTGAACTGATCAGAGTTCAGTTGGTAGCTGAAGGCCTCGCAGAAGAACCCAGATGGATCGTTCTGTAACATGCTGAACATCATCTGGACTGATGGATCCTGCATCTCCTCCGTATCCTGAAGCATCTCTACATCGTCATAGTAACCCATTTGAGTGAGGAGAAAGCTGAGGTCCAGCTCTGGGTTTTGTAGAACCCGGATCAGTTCCGGGCTGATCTCGTGGGTTCCGTCGGATCGGAACCTTCCAAGGTCTCCGTCGTCATGTTCTGTGACGTACACCTTCTCCACTACCCTGGTCTTCACCTGGCAGCTGATGATGATCCGGTCGCTGTTGGAGCTCCTGTCTGCCCCGTGGTTTTCCCTCACAAACGCCGGTAGATCTGCGGACTCCGGGTAGGACAGTGTGTTCAGATTTCCAACCACGAAGTAAACAAGCTGGACAGAAAAGACGAAGAGACAATATGACACAATATGAATGAGAAGGGCTGCATAAAGTTTGGTGTTCAGCTAAAGTTTCTGTTGTAGGAACAGAGGTTCCTTCAACTAATTGGACCCCATAGATTAATAATAGCATGTCATGAATATGTATATAAATGTAGAAAATTACTTAGTGCAGATATGTGGTGAGGATAAACCTCTGATGTGAGATTCAATCCAGGCAGCTATATTTGCCCATG
>NW_015150511.1:554258-555346 GCF_000732505.1 Cyprinodon variegatus
ACATGTATATTTTTTTTACATTTTACCCTTTGAACTTTATATAAAACATCCAATAAAGGTTTTTTTTCTATATTCCAACTGTTTATTTAGAAATTTACTAAAACAACTTTTTAGGATTAATCAATTTATTTTAAAGATAATCTTATTAACCAAACTGTCCCTGTAAAGTAAATTACAAAGATTATTATTAGCTTTTTTTTTTAATTTCCATGTGAAAAATAAACAATAGGATCAGTAAAAATAAAATGAACCACACCAACAAATCCCTGATTTGTAAAATACATAAAAGCTACAAAAGCAAACAAAAATGAAAATAGAAAGCAAAAACAAGAACACAATTAAATTAAGGAAGATTATAGAAAAAAATTGATTATTAAAGTAATCAATCGTTGCATTGACCGAGGGGTGTAGACAAGGTGTAAATATGTGACGCTGTAAACACCACAATATCCACATTTTGGGACAATAAAGGGATTTTCTATTCTATTCTATTTTAATATGTAATTTTACAGCAAATTCAAAAATTGAAAAAAATAGACTAATATAAAAAACAAATGTAAAGGAAAAAAATTCTACAAGTAGAAAAACTGCAGGTCAAGAGAAGCAGCAAACCAGCACTGACTGACAGAAGTACTCCAAACCACTAGGGGGAGACGGTCATCAACTCATAAGGCATCAGAAGATTGACATTACCACAAATTGATATGTTTCGGACAGAGCATTAGTAAAACCTTAAATGGGATGTCCAGACGACACCAAGAGGAAAGAAAGAAAAGGAACATTTCTATTTAAATCTTATTTTCAGTTAGAATCCCATTTATGCTTTCACTAAGGGTTTGTGTCCATACATTTTAATATTGAAGTAATGTCAATGTTATTGTTCTGTATGAGTTGATGATCATCTCCCCTTAGTGATCTGGAGCATTTCTGCCATGTGACGCTAGTTTGAAGCTTTTCTAACCTTGCGGTTCCTAAATGCAGCATTTTTCTTTTGCATGTCATTTGTGTGTTTTTGTGCATTAGCATCATTTACACTCATCGGCCACTTTATTAGGTACACCTGTCCAACTGCTCGTTAACACTTAATT
>NW_015150511.1:556426-557756 GCF_000732505.1 Cyprinodon variegatus
CGGTGAGTGTATGTATTTGCAGTAGGCTTTGTGTGTGCAGCGTGTTTCTACTTTACTGTTCTCTATTTTCTGTGATTGTAGCTTTAATCCTTTGGAGCATGTTTTCATTGCATGGGTTTCTGTGTCTCTTCATTAGTCTGATTTCAAGTTTGCAGAACGTTTTGAATTTGCTGCAAAATAATCTATTCATTTGCACCCCTCTGCCACCGTAGAATCTAACCTGTTTTTCTCTCTTTAAAATCACTTTGACACAGTTCATGTCTGGCTTCAAGCCCATAAATTGATTCCTAATAAAACAAAATCACACTATCTTGTTTCAAAACAAAAAACCAATACCTGGCTGTAAGCTTTATCTTACATGTTTGAAAATGACATCAGCTGTTCCATTTGAGCAGTTTACATTTTTAGGCCTCTGGTTTTCTTTTTCCTCTCATATATATTCTGTTACAAATAAAATTACAAATTGTTTGAAACCTCTTTATCTAGAAATTAATTGTTTTTCTCTCTTAGTACACAAAGAGGATTGTAACACAAGTACTACTTTCTATTTTGACTACTGTGACCTCATTTATTAGAATATAACATCTAAAAATCTCCAAACACGTAATGTTGTAAATATCAGTGTGCAGGTTTCTTCGTTGAGGCCCTTTCAGAACCCACCACCGTCTTTTGTACCAGGATCTATTCTGGCTCACTTCATCCTACAGATGATTTCACTGGATACTTATATAATCTTAATTGTCCTGATTATTTTAAACAATACCCGATTTAATTTAGAACATCCTATAGTCTTAGACATGCAGCACAAATATTTTTATTGTGCTGAGAATCAGGAAAAATGTCACTTAAATATGAAGCACCTTTTGATCGGAACAGTTTCTTCTCTATAACCTGTTTATGTATTTAAGATAGCCCTTGCTCAACATCTTTAAAATATTTTTAACTGTTTTTGACTCTTTTTTTAGTGTGGGCATTAAAGAAAATATAATATATTGGTATATTTGTGCTTTGTGTGTTTGAAAACAAGGTGTGATTGTGTGTGTGACCATCTGTTTATATATGTATTTTCCTGTGTTGTTCATACTGGATTATCTGTTTTCTTTATCTGTCTGTTTTTAATGTTTTATGTCCTTTTGGTTAATTTTTCCACCTTTCGTTCAAAGACCCCTTTGAAAACAAGATGGCTTCATCTCAAGAGGTTTATTACAAGTTTCTGTACCTGTGAAATAAAAACATTCCTCAACTAATGTGTAATTTAAAGGAATAGTACACCCAAAACATGATTAGCCTTCATTTTCTACTCACCCCCATGCTGAACAACACTCTGGAG
>NW_015150511.1:558244-566652 GCF_000732505.1 Cyprinodon variegatus
CTCGGGCACCATAGACCTCCATTATTTGAATGTCAGCAGACAGCAAGAAGCCTCCCAGATCTCCAGATGCATTTGAGATATCAAAAGTACTCCAGAGTGTTGTTCAGCATGGGGGTGAGTAGAAAATGAAGGCTAATCATGTTTTGGGTGTACTATTCCTTTAATACTTGAGACAATTGATAAGCTTTCTGTTCATCATCCTAAACATGCTAAATAAAGAGAACTGAGTAAAGAAAAAATGACTAAAATGTAAATGAAAGCAGAACTTCTGCATCCAAACACAGCTAACATTTAGGATTTATATCCGGATCTCTGATGCGGTCGGGATCTAAAGAATGACTAACATGAATAAAAGACTTATGGGATTTTATGTTTCTTCCCTTAGACAAGCAAAACTGATGACCTGCAGAATTTAGTAAAGGTTGCAGACCTGTCTGGTGCTTTTTTGCTTCTTAGGTTTGATGAGAACAGGAAGAAGTTCCTCCACGTTCCCAAACTTGTGGAAGCCGTAAACCCCTTTCTCCGGTTGACACTCTGAGACCAGCTGTGGTAATCAATAAAATCAACCATGTAACATGTTCGAGTATTCGTTAACAGCGATGAGGCTGGACAACGGTGAAAATTTCTCACCTTCATGATGTCCACAGAGTTATCCAGTTCAAAAGACACGCAGTGGTTGGAGAACCAGAACAGCAGCTGGAGGCCGTGTCGTGGAAAAGGACGACCAAACCCAGAATTATTGAGGTGCTGGAGGGTGCCGAGCTGCCACACAACCATGGTGACGCCAACATGGACTCTAGCTGATGTTTGCTGCGATAACTTTGAAAACATTAAAGGTGTGGAGCGTTACATCACAGGATTTTAAGAGAAGAGTTTATTCAGGCAGAAACACACTTCTCCCCCTGTTAGTGTAACATGCACCAACAAGGAAGCAACTGATCTGAATTGAAAAATATTCATAATATTAAAAGTAAAACTTTCTAAAAAATACTAAATACATCTGCAAGTACCAGACATCCCACACCAGAGGCCCAGGCAGTGTCAGCCTGCCAGGTGATCAACAGCTTATTAACTGACTGGAAGCAGTAGATAACTGCAGTTTTTGGATTTATATTTGACCATTTTTAAAGAAGACTAGAAAATCTAGAAAATCAGCTATGGAGATCAGATAGAAATTACGTGTCTAATTAAAAAAAACAGTGATATTTCAAATATCTATTTTGGGTATTTTATTGTTTTTTGGTGCCTTATGTATTTGCAGATTTATTCTCTTACACATTACGCTCTTTTTTACATAAACAGTAAAACTGTAAAGTAAGTAAGGAGTTTCATAGTTTTCATAGGTTTGACTTTAATAAACACAGGGCTGTCAACTCTCAAACACTGGGAGTAAGACTGACCCATCTGAGTGTCTTTACACACTCTCACTCCACGTACCCAATTTCTCACACTAAAAAATGACACACATTAAAACTCAACTCTGTTCCACTTATTTATGTATAGAAATACCATGGTGATCAAAATCCAGTCTGCGTTTTTAATACAACCTTAGTGCTAACACACAAGGACCATGTTTGGCTCACAATTTAAATAATTATTGCTCAGTCTAGTTTAATAATCTCCCTTTGGCATTTAGAAATAAATAAACCAATACAATTATTTTAATTCTTAAAGCTTCCAGGTTTGCCTCTCAAACCCATAGGAGGTCCACAAAAAGGAAAAGAATTTTATTTTTCATTTTTTATTTTGCATTTTATTTTTCAAAAGATCAGCCACCCAAGAAAAGACCAACCACATACAGAGAGGATGTGCAGAACAACTCAGTTATCCAGGATTCATAGAGGAGAAACCACAGGGATGTTCTTCTTTTATTATTACTGATCTTATTCATTTATCTTTATTTTGGTCCATTGAATATGTTTAAAAACTTAATTTCCATCACATCTTCCAAACTGAAACATCCAGAGAAGTGCTGTCTCCTGTCATGGGGAGTTTTTATAAAAACCTACAGTTTCCTAGAAGCCTGAATTGTTTAGCCGTTTTGTAAGTTGTAAGAAAAACTAAAAACATAATGAATGAAGATTTTTAATCCTTAGCCTATTACCAAATATTCATATACACAGAGTAGTTTGCCCTGCACTGGCTCCTGTATTAGTGCCAGTAAACCAGTAATAACTTATAGTTCCCCATTGTTTAATTTACTTGAACTGCAGAGAATAATTAAAGAACCAAGTTGTGAAATTCTTAGTTTAAAGTATATTTCAGATGCAAGTATTTTAGTAGGGCTCATTCTGCTTTATTTCAATTCTCTAAAAATCACCAGAATATAGAAAAGAATGTATATTGTGGGAAAAGGTTTAGTCATAAATACAGAATACTTATTGTTACTCAGTAACATTTACTGTGCTATAAAAAAAATCCACATTTTACAGCTTTGTTTCAGTTAAATCCTCTGAAAACTCATCAAATCCTGACAGGGTTTCCTGTCCAAACTATTTCTAAATCTCACCCCCAAGGTTTGGTGAAAAGTTGGCAGCCCTGTAAATAAGTCGTGTATACAGATGAGGTTAAAAAATGAAGAGCGAAATTAATTATATACATTTAAGTAGTCTGTTTTACCGTTTGTTTTGCTCTGTTTCTGTTTTCCCTCGGCTTTCTTCCTTATTTTCGGGGAGGGGACGCTCAGCTGTGCGTCAGCTACGGGCTCGTTCACGACCCCTCCAAACGCGCGTTCAAGTGTGACGGCGTCCGTGCTGCGTCAGTTGCGCGCCTCCACGCTCCCGATGCTCTCCTTTCCCCGACAGCCAGAAGATAGATGTTTCGATTTCAGGTGAGCTTTAACCTTAAATACTTGCCCCAGCTTTACTATGGGGATTAACTTTAGGCTTTTACAGGGGGTTTCTCGAGAGTCTGGTCTGTTTTGGAGTAATATGTCCCGTCCTGCTCTTTGTTTTGTTCTCAATGCGACCAGCGGCCTTTGAAGCAGCGCGCTTTCCTGCGCACCTAGGGAGAGACAGAGAGCTCTCCCCGGCTACCGTTAACCAGAATGAACCGGTGGTTTGGTGGGTCGGCTTCTGCTGTACCGGTCCAGATTCTGAAAGTTATTATGACGACATTTGATGGAGTTGGTTTTATGTGAAAGTTCTCAGTCTGCGTGGTTCCTAGCGTGATGTAACGCCAGTGTTAGCAAAAATGCTAACTGGTCCTGTGTCTGACTGCAGGCTGGCTGGGGGTCGTGAGCATAGCCGGTACCCTGACAGTAATTAGATGTTTTTATTTTTGTTTTTTCTAGGTACACCTCAATTATAGTTATGGTTCGTTAGCAGACATCTGTATAGGAGAGTCAGCCATTATTCTTCAGTACTGGAGGTAAAACTCGTATAAAACCTGCAGAACAAGAGCTTATAAGACTATAGTCTGACAGGAAATTAAAGTCATACAGTTGAGTTTGAGTTATTCTATAGCACCTCTTAGAAAACATGGACGGGATTGGCACATTACTCCCTGCACTCTGCCGCCATCCTTGAAGGATCCCTGGGGAACTGGTGCTTCTCTCCAGAGGTTACTGACAGTCAGTCTGAATAAACTTGGTTAACAGAGAAAATCCATGCAAACACACATCCACACTGTTTATGGCAAATGAAGAACCAAGTTGGGGTTTTTTTTGGACAGAAGTGCCACAGTAACATAAGAGGACACACAGTCCAGGATTTTAACGCAGGGTCCTCCTGCAGCAAGGTGACTGTGCCATTATCCAGCATTCTTTATTTCAGAATATCAGCGATTCGTTTATATATCCCAGAGCGACTAAAATGGACAGGTGTGATCTCCAGGCCCTCAGATGGTTCTACACGAATATCTGGCATGTTTGTTTTGTAGGTGAGAAATTTCCATCTATACATGATGTGAAGGGATCATCTATCACTCAGTTCATTCGAACCATTCATTTCTCAGGTTTTTTTTTCTTTTTCAGGTCAATACTGATTATTTGAACATTAGTTTAACAATCATCAATATGGCTGCAGATTTTTTTTTGTTTTTTGGGCTGATTATAAGGTCAGTGTTGCTTTTATGTTATGCCAATTACGAGACAAAAAGTCACAATGATAACTAAACATTTCAAGAATAGGAAACAGAGGGAGCTGTAGTGTACGTGTCTCATAGGAATCAACTAATGTATCCCCAATGCAGACAGAAGAAAAAAGGGCTAATATTGGCTGGCATTGTATCGGTCTGCCTGTAAAAGAAACCTTTCTTACTAGAAGTAGATGCACATTTGAGTTTATTCTATCGATATTAAATCCAATCAAAGACACACACTTATGTTTGTGCTGCGTCTAGCATTGTGGAAGAACTTGGTCCTGTTTGAAGACGTCAAAAAGCTTCTGGTTTGATTTAGGCTGGATTCTTGATTAGGCTTTAAGATCCAAACTGGGCAGCTAAGAAAACCAAATGATTATCAGAAATATCGGTTTCACCATTTGTAATGTCGGTAACGTTGTTGGGAGCAATTCAAATCTTAGCAATTAATGGTCAGTGTTTTGTTTTTATTTTTATCTTTTTTGTTTTCTTTTTTTCCTACTGAATAAAACCCATAATTTCGTGCCTTACTGCTGCAGCTGGTGGATCAGAGTAAGCGAGTCTCTGATCCTTTACACTAAGTGGAGATGTAAATATTACCTCCAACTGTGATAAAAGATGGAAGGAAAAAGAAAAGCTGAGTGTGATTCATTAGTTAAGGGAAGAGCATATAGGTTTAGCATAGATCAGGGGTAACCAATTAAAAATCAGTGGCGTCTGAATAAAGAAAATCATTAACCAGTAAAGGTCCGGAGACATTTTTAATATAATCTGTTACTTTAATCAGAATTAAACACTGAAATAAAATGAGATTTTTATGCATCCAAGTTATACATTGAATTAAAAAAAGAAGAAAAATTCTATATTAAAATCTAAAGTGTTTTTTTTGAAGTAGAGAACAACAATCTTTCAGTTTGGTATGTAGACAATTTCCTGATTTACATATTTTTTAAAACACCTGAACTGACCTTTTCTTTTTTCTCTTTTTTATGGCCTAATGAGAGCAGTGGGCTTTATGCTGCCCTGCAAGGCTTTAAACCTGCGTTTAAATGGCGACAAAGTCATTCTAAAGCACATGAGGTGCTAATTTTTAGCCTGGATTGATATTTATATTTGATTATGTCTATGGTGGAGAATCGTGCTTCACAGCAGCGGGTTGAGCCAAACATACTCTAAATGTGCAGGGTCATCTTTGAGCACACCATTTCACTTTTCTTTCACCAGTTCACCTCAGTTCTTCCAGTAGTCCACACTTTCTCTGCTCTCTTTTTCTCTTCGTATTCTCCTTCTTTCCCATCGCCCGGCTTGCCACAGGTTTGCCTGTTGTGTCTAAAAGTGGCTCTCAGCAGTGACCCTGACTGGCACAACTCATTGGCTAATTTGTATCACGTGTAGCCTGGTCCTGATGCTGCGGAAGGCTTTACCATATTAGCAGGAGAAGCGGCGCAAATGAATTTAGACGCTGCCGTCGGACAACATGTGGTAATTTCTAAATGTTTTTAAATCAGGTGTGGTCTGGATTAGCCAGCAGTTGGGTCCGGATACGGACCGCGGTCTGCTAATCCGTGACCTCTGGCATAGAATAAATAAAACAACAAAAAACCCTGCTACACAAAAATTCCTGGTGATAACCGTGTTATTAAATCAGCATCAAGAGCTTTTAGCCTGTAGGTAAAGTCACTAAGTGAGACAAGTTCAGGTAGTTTAACATTTTTCTGACCCCAGTTCCAGGAGAAAGAAGATAGGTGAACAGGTGCCTTCAGGCCGAAGCAGCATATTGCAGGTGTATTAGTCGACATTTCAGAGTAAAACTAGTGGCCTCCTTTATTTTGCCTTATCAACCATCCAATATTTTTTGGGCGATATTTTACTTTTTCCCTTAATGATCGCAAACATTTGTTTGCCTATTCATCAGTGCATCCAGCAGCCATGCCTTGAGAGC
The DNA here is from genome assembly GCF_000732505.1 of Cyprinodon variegatus. Lineage (NCBI taxonomy): Eukaryota > Metazoa > Chordata > Actinopteri > Cyprinodontiformes > Cyprinodontidae > Cyprinodon > Cyprinodon variegatus. Next base: position 564,267 of record NW_015150511.1, read on the forward strand.
ACATGAAGCGCAGGCATTGCCTCTCCCTCCTTCTGCTAGCTATTGTTAACGTTCTGTTTGACTTGTTAATAAAGGTTCCTTTTGTTTAACTTGAGATGAGGGTGACGTGTATAATCACTGTGGAGAATGAGGAAACTATATCAGCCCAAAAATATCTGCAGCATATATCTGGGATCAGGGCCGTAACTACCATTGAGGACAGCAAGAGCATGTCCTCTGTATCTTTTTATTTATATTTTGCCTAAATTGTAATAAATAAATTACAATGAAACTGTATCTAGGAAATGATCTAGGGCTCCCAAAAAACTGTGAGGTGTTTTATATTTGAAGAGCCAAGAGTACCGCGACTATCTAATAAAAAAAGAAGCTGGAGGGTTTGGTCATACCTGCCGTGCAACCTTAACACTGGTAACTGCCACATAGGCTACAGATGCCGTTAGTGAGTCCGTCAGTCATGGCAGTCACTGGAAGAGGAGCGCATAAAGTTACTACTAATGGTACAGTGCATACACTGTACCATTTTTTATTTTTTGCTTTTTTCGGGCCGACTTTTCAGTCGTGCAAGAATTTTTCGTTCTGGTCAACTTTCAGCTTGGTTGTCCTTTTTTGCGCCACGGGCCGGTTATATGTCAGACAATATTTTCACGGACCGGCCTTTAAAGTGTGGTGGGTGAATACGATCAAATAAAATGATATGACTGGCATAAAATCAAATACAAACAGCATAAAAATAAAACTCACCATTATGTTGAATTAGTGCGAGCCCTGAGCTTGTTTCTCTGAAACAAGCCGGTCCCATATAGGCGTAATCGGAGACAATGACACATGAAGTGTGCTCCTAATATCCAGTCTGCTCCGTAGCTTTGTTTTGGTCGCTTTAACCGCAGAAAATCCCGCTTCACAAAGATAGGATGTTATAGTTAGGATGCTTCTTGACCTGAATTAACCTGTGTCAAGAGGGACAGATGCAAGAATACCCCAATTTTTATATTTTTCAAAATAAAACAACAAAATAAACAACACGGCCTGGTGGTTGGGGACCGCTGGTCAAACATGTTTGAAATACAGTTGGCCGTCATGGTCAAATCGCTCAGTACACAAACAAGGATTCTTCTTCTAACATGAAAACCCAAACGCGTGGTGGGGGTGCGAGTGAAATGCAGTTTTTTCTGTAAAACTATCATGCTGTAGTATCCACGTTTGCTCAGCCATGTCTTTGTCCAAATACATTGTCACCTTTTCTTTTTAGGGCTTTCAGTACACAAAATTGAACAATTTGCCAAAGGCAGCTTGTTTCTCTCTAGGGAGCTGCATATTCCTCTTTTACTCGTTTGGCTTCCGGATGGATGAGTCCGAGTAGCGCCATCTTACTGCAGAGCTGAGTCCTACATGGTTTTTAGATGTACAGTGTGAGCAGGTAGATCGCATAAGGCCACACAGGGTGGGAACGTGCATCGTGAGCTGTAAACTCGCACTGTACGACGAAACCGCAGGGTTTCGTCGTACAGGTTGAGCTGTAGCTGCGTGCAGCGATTGAAAAAATAGCAGAGTGTATGCCCAGCTTAATGCAGGTGGAGAGCAGTTTAAGTTGTTGATGACGGCGAGAAAAACCTTGCATTTTCATGAGGAAATATTTCAGCCCAGTGAGTTATTCAGACAGCAAGGAAACATCGAACAAAAGTTTATTTAACTGTACCGGTCGTCAGTCAATTTCCAGCAGTTGAATGTACATTCATTATGTGATTGATATGTTGGCGACGTCTTGAAAATAAAACGTTTATTTAGCGTTGATTTCTCATTCTTGGATGTTGAACCGTTTAATATTTCTGCCGGATGCCGGAGATCATTGCAGCAAGATGGTACAGAGCAGATCATGCGGGCCAGAAAATCATGGGCTGAAGCAAAAAAAAACATCTGGTTCATTTTCAAAATAATTATAATTTTCTGTGGCAAATTGTCCTTCAAGAGTCACCATAATGATCCCTCTAAAAGCCTCAGAATGCCCTTTAATTTACTCTGGTAATGTTGTAGACTCCTATATTTATTTGTTGCATATAATTACTTAAATGTGCATATTTTATCTTGTTTAATATTTATACTTGAACTTATTTATAACTTTATTTAATTTTCATACTATGTGTCTGTCATGCTTTCATACTTTGACAGAGGGCTGCTCTGGAACCCTCAAAACTAATTTCATGTTAATGTGTTGATATGACTAATAACAAATTAATATATGATATTCAAATGGCACATTTTTTTCCTTTCTATCATTTAAGTATTTAACTGTTGATTTTCTTCACTAAAGGGAAAACAGGATAGGGAGGAAAAGACTAAGGCCCCGTCCACACGAAGACGAACCCTGGCCTAAACGCACAAATTTTTC
>NW_015150511.1:568209-568809 GCF_000732505.1 Cyprinodon variegatus
TGTTACAGCCAATCACCGAAACTTGGTACCGAAAGACGAGGCATGTTTCGATACTCTGTAGAACCGAAGCATTTCGGTCGATACCATAAAAGAACCGAAGTTCGGTACCCAGCCCTAAGCAGGTACTAGAAAAGGAAGATGCTGGACCAGAACTGTATGTGTTTTCAAAAGTCAAACGTTTATTGCATGTTACTTGAAGTACTGCGGTAAGATTCTAATAGAAATATGTTCAAAAGCTGGCTTTTCATGACAAGAGTCAGGAGATTAGGCACCATTATCAACCTAATAGTGTAATAGACATCTGGGTGTCTATTTTAAATGACGTAAATATGAAGCAACTTATTTCATTTCCATTGGGAAACATTTTGTAACACTTTTCTAGCCAGTTGCAAACAGAAGCTTCAAAAGAAAGATGACATAAAAATCAAGTTTAGAAGTTTATAAGGCCTGAAATTGCTGGCAGGGAAACAGGAACAGATAAATGCACCGACTACTCATAATTAGGGGTGTGGGAAATAATCGTTTTGGCGATATACCGTAATATTCGGCTGCCCAATATAATATCGATCTTTCACTTCTTAGTATCGATTTAAAAAAAAA
>NW_015150511.1:571259-573601 GCF_000732505.1 Cyprinodon variegatus
CAGAAAGCGCTGTGGAGCCCTTTAACTGTGCGTGCAGCACCAAATCTATAATTGAGGCAGTCACAGTGGAAGAAAACCCCAAACAACATTGGGGGGCATTTTAAAGGGGTTCCACGACACTTGCAACCAGTTCACAACAGATACACATGAACCCTGGCTGTAGGCGTGACCACCTGTGTATTTTTCCTGGATGACGCAATCACGTTAAATGTTACAGCCAATCACCGAAGCTAATCAACAAAAGACGATGCGTGTTTCGATACTCTGTAAAACCGAAGCATTTCAGTCAGTACCATAAAAGAATGTTCGGTACCCAGTCCTACTCTTGGGTATTTTCCTGTATTTCTTCAATCTCCCTAATCTCCACCTCCCCCTGCTTTCAGTCCCTGGATGACGACTGTACATTGGAGGAGGAAGATGATGGACTGATTGAGGAGGAAGATGAAATCGACCAGTTTAATGATGACACCTTTGGAGCCGGGGCCATCGGTGGGTCTTCTATGAAAAGTGTTCAATGTTGTTTTCTTCAAGAAAACAGTCACTTTTTTGAACTTTTACGGAATTTTCTTGAGGTTGAACTTTTTGAATTAGAGGTCAACAAGTATTTAATTCTTAATCTGAGGAGACAACCTTATTTGGGAGATATAATCTGTGTTTGTAAAGTCAGATTTGAGGATGAATGGATCCTGTCTGAACCAGTCACTACAATCTTTCTGCTTCCAGATGACGACTGGCAGGAAGAGCACAAACGCCTGGCGGAGCTCGATGAGCGGGACGGGTTAGGAGTCGGGCCGGGATTAGGAGGAGGAGAGGATGCCTCGTCCTCACTCGGTCTGCCTTCGTCTTCTGTTCAGCTCTCCTCGTCTTCCTCTGGGCTGCCAACACAAGGTTAGAAATATTTATAAACTTAAAATTCCCAGAACCTGATCTTTAAATTTCTGTTAGTCCAGACTGTTAACAAAAAGTTTCAATTTCAGATGTGGACGAACGATCGGGGGGAAGCGACTTGGCCGAGTCTCTGGCTCGGTTCATTCTGGACGCCGACCCGGCAATCGCTGGGGTCGGGGCAGCAGAGAGGCCCGCTCCCTCTCCCGGCTCTGCGGGGTCGGTTCTGTCTGCCCTGCGAGGACTGGATCAGTCCAGAGTCCTGCAGCAGCCCTCCTCCATGGCTCCAAAGCAACCCCCCCAGCACCAGCTTCCCCAAGGAGGCTCAGGTGAGGGGAGGTCGCCTGTCTTAGTTTGAGTAAAACTACCTGATATTTTATCTGATTTTGAATCTAGATTAACTTTCTGTAAAACTCTTTGGCTTGTGTGTATATATAGTGTATGGGGTGATTTTTGTTCCATTATTTTTATCAAAGAGATTTTTTTTGTAAATGGGAATCACACAATACAATCTGGAAGTTAAACTTTGAAAATGTTTTAAGCAAAAAATTGGTTATGCAAGTATTTTTTTTTCTTTTCAGGTGTTAATACAGACTATTTATTTCAATTTAAAGATAAATTTTCCTTTACTTGTGGGGGCGGGCTCCACATGCAAAATGAAGACTCTTTTCTGTTGGTCTGCCGGTTGTTAGCAACAACATTTTTATTGGTCGACTTCCAGCGTTTTTATTAGGTTTGAAGTGAAGAGAATTCGATCTGTAAAATACAGTGTGAAAATAATACAATTCATACAACTTTATCTGATCACGAGCAGTTTGAAAAAAAATTTAAATTTAAAATAAATTTTAATAAAAAAATTTGAGAAAATGCTCTTAAAAAGTCTGCTGTTAAAACCTGTTTTTGCATAAAACGCTTTTGAAAGTTTCATGTCTGGATTGCAATTATTGTTTTTTATTTTATTTCGATTAACAAAAAAAAATCGTTGGTGAAAAAAAATTCACTCCTTTTAAATGAACCTAAAATGTTTATAAAGCCTGAATCCACACTTTTATTTATTGTTTTTAAAAGTTGGTAATGAGGCTTAAAGAGCGGGTTATAGATATTAGAGCAGATCTGCTTTTTTTCTGGGAGATTTTCACTGTTTTAACTGTTTCTCCTCTGCAGGCCTTCCTCCCCCCTCCATGCTCAGCTATCAGCAGCAGCAGCACCTGCTGCTCCGAGGTTCCGCTCCAATGAGTCAGGTCCGTTTCTATCCCCCGGTTCCACTTTGTTTCACATTCCAGACATTACTGTGTCTTTCGTTTGGTGATTTCGTCATCAGCCTGCGGACGATAACAGATATTAAACCTGTGGCTAAAAGTGATGCTGAGCTCTCAGACAGCAGCTCTCTGACGCGCTGCAAATGTCTGCAGCTACAGGGTCACTAAACTTGACCCGTGTTTTTTTTTTTTTTTTTT
>NW_015150511.1:574530-577112 GCF_000732505.1 Cyprinodon variegatus
CCCAAACATTGAACACAGCATATTGATCTGACAAAAAAGTACTCCAGAGTGTTGTTCAGCATGGGGGTGAGTAGAAAATGAAGGCTAATCATGTTTTGGGTGTACTATTCCTTTAAGCCTCAATCGATCTAAGTTTCCTTCTGTTCGCTTCATCTTCCTCCTCCTCAGGAAGGCTCCTTGATGTCAATAATCAAAGAGGCGGGGCTTCCTAAGCGTCCTCCTCAGGGGCGGGCCGATGAAGGGCACGACCTGTCAGAGAGGGCTCCGCCTCCTCGTTCCTCTTCTCCTGTGATTGGCTCTCCGCCGGTGAGGGCGGTGCCTATTGGGACCCCACCCAAGCACCCTATGAGCCTGAACCATCAGGTAGGCTGCAGTGAGGTTGGTGGAGGTTTTCCAGTCTGAGCAGATGTTCCTCTGACTGATCAGCTGTGTGTTTAGATCCACCATCCCACGGCGGTTCATGTGAGAGCCCCGATCCAGCACCGATACCCCGCCCCTTTCCCTGAGCGCCTGTCCCCCAACACGCTCCTCAACATAGCTGTGAGTTCTTCCTGTCGCTGCTGCTGCTGCTGCTTTAGAATGCTAGACACCGACCCAAAGAAAGAATCTGTGGTTCTGATTCGGGGAATTCATGTGCTGTGTTTTCTCTCTGTGTTCAGAACTCTCCGTTGTGTCGCGGTCCGTTTCCTCCCAGAGTCGGCCCGGTTCTGTCTCAGCTCCAGCGAGCGCAGCTGCTTAATTCTCAGGTCAGTATCGGGGGCGAAGAACTGATCACTGCACACAAAAAATTTAATTAGATAAGAACTTTTTTCTTAAAATAAGTGAATTTTTTTCTTGTAATAAGGAAGTGAGATATTTTGCCAATGAAACAAGAGAATTTACATTTCAAATAAGAAAAGACAACGGAATTGTCTTCAAGTGCATATTACCTATTGTCTTATTTTAAGAATAAAATTACTAATTCCACTGGCAAATCATCTTATTTCCCTACTCAATTTAAGGGTAAACACACTTAATATAAGAAATATTTACTTATTTCTAGATAATTTTTGCAGTGTGAGACTTTTGGAAGCAGGTGGTTCTTTGGCGGTACCGTTGATCACATCCAGAACCGTCCTGATCCATCTTCTCCTTCTTTAAATAGTCAGCAACTTATCTAGTAATCAAATCATCATTTAGTTGAGAAAACAAACCGTAATGGATACAATTTACTGGAAGAACAACGCACTTAGAGCAGAAATTAAACCAAAGCTGGACAAAAACACATTTTGCATTTGAAATGATAAAGGATTCTTTGTCAGTAAATCTGCTCTGTATTAATTCTTCACTTGGTGTTTCTGAACATTTCTTAATGTCTTAATGTTCAATAATATTTAGACCACATTTAAATGTTTATTTACTAACAGTATCTATTTGTAGCTTAACTACAAAAAAGATTATCACTTCATGTCTTAAATGATCAAAATTGTAATAATTTTATTTACTTACAACCAGGTTCACAAACCTTTCCAGGACCCAATTTCCTCAAGAAAATGATGAGCGGTCTTGGGCGTTAGGCTGTTGCTAGTGCTGAAGTTTATTCTTTAATTTTTGTGACATTGTGGGGAGAAAAAAAAGTGAAATTCGAGAGTTGAAAATACAATGTTTTTATATAAAACTTGAAAACCTCAATCTTCTCCAACTGCTGCCAAAACCAGAAAGTTGTTTTGTCCTTTGGGCTTTGGGAGAAGCTCCTCCTGAAATGATTGTTTTCCAGGCTTAGCGTTTCACGCCGACTGGGCCGCACCGCTGCATCAAGTTAAAACGATGACGGTCGCCAACTTCGTCACATTCCAAACCCCAAAAAGCAATCAAGGACTCGTATGGCTACTTTAATAACTTTCCAGGGCATTGAACTTACATTTTCAAATTTTCAAGGATTTCTAAGACCTTTGGGAACTCAGCAGGAATGAAAGAAACAGCGGATTTATGAGCAAAACAATAATTCTGTAAATATTTCAGCACATCTTCATGTCGGCCTCTCTCCAGGTGGCAGGCTTTCCTCGCGGTGGCCCCGGTCCTCCTCTGTTAGCTGGTGGAGGTTTCAGGCCTTTCTTTGGGGGGCCCCCGCCGCCTCACGGCCACAGGATGGGTCCCCCGCCGCCTCACGGCCCCCACAACCACACACCTCCCATCAGGCACAACACGACGCACCTCCACCCACAGCACCGCCGCTTGCTAACGCAGCGCATGCAGAGCAGAGGAGGGTGAGAAGCTTCCTCCGTTAGCTTCAGATGCTTGATGAACGCGCCGCTCAGAGCATCACCTGGTTATTCATGTTCCTACAGTGACCGAGGCAGGACGGGCCTGGACCGGCGCAGCAGAGACCCCTACAGTAACCTGATGAGTCAGAAGGAGAAGGAGTGGGTCACTAAGATCCAGATGATGCAGCTGCAGAGCACCGACCCTTACCTGGACGACTATTACTACCAGGTCAGATTCTTCTCTGTTCTCTCTGTAGATCACCTGATTTAGCTGAATTATTCTCCTGTTTTGCATGAACCATAAAACACGCAATTATCTCTGATAACCAAACTCAAACT
>NW_015150511.1:578399-583867 GCF_000732505.1 Cyprinodon variegatus
GAGACGCTTTCAAGAGGCCAGCCGTCTTCGAGCGTGGCCGCTGTATAGAAAATTGTGCGCGCAGGGAGATCCTGCGCGCACGTGGGAGGGGCTGGCGCGCTCGGAGAGCCTCTGAGCGCGCGGAGAGGAGCTGGCGCGCGCGGAGAGAGATTTTCTTCTCTTGAAGCAGCAGTTTCTCGCGCGGCGGTAGATAAACCATGCGCAGAAGTAGTCTAACATACATGCGAGTATGTTTATTTTGCTCGCGTTGGTTATGACATAAATGTAACGCCATAGAGAACTTTTGATTTCAGTGGAGCGCTCCATTAAAAGCTGCTGCTGCCGCAGTGCATGCTACTGTTGCGCTTTCTCCAGCTTCGTGCAGATTTGTCGTCAAGCCCTCAACACCCCGCCTGCTTTGCATCCAGACATTCAATCGCGTTGTGATTGGCTGGCCAGATTTAGGGCCTGGGGCATTGATCGAGGCTAGACCAAGTCGCAGGCAAAAATTATTTTGGCCGCTGGCGGGTGGGGATGGTTTACTAGGCTACGACTTTTAAGGATGTTTAAAACATTCACCAAAAATAAAAACTTAGCATATATTTTAATTTAAAATAGTTTTGCAAACAGACTTATCAAAATAACTAAATTCCACTGTGGATATCTGTGGTTAGAGACAATCAAGATGTTGAACAAAAAAAACCGATCCAAACAAGTTGGCCAACTGCTGATGCAAGGTTGCGAAATGTTTGTGATTCAAACTACGCCATGAAGTAGCATCTCAGGGCGTCTGGAAATCAAACCTGTTTAGAAGCCTTATGTTTGTTAACATGTTCAATAAAGCATCCATTTTTGAGAAATGTAACAAGACCTGATGTAGGTTGACTCTGATTCAAGTGTTCAGTCTCAGCTCTTTAGGCTGTGGATGATGGAGCATATTATAATCTGGCGTCTCTTTGATAACTCTGCTGTTTTGTTGGCATTTATAGAACTACTATGAAAAGATGGAGAAACGCCAGGAGAGGGAGCGAGACAGCAGCAGCAAGAAGGAACATGCCACCAAGCTGATTACTCCGCAGGTCGCCAAGGTGGAACACACCTACAGGCCAGGTAAGAATCAGCAGAACTGCCCTGGAACACCACAGAACCTTCTGCTGACGCTGCTGGATGTCGGTCTGCAGTTCAGTTTGCAGGATCTCTAGGGAAGCTTACAGTGTCCAGCGTGAACAACCCGCGAAAGATGATCGACGCTGTGGTGACGACTCGCTCCGACGACGAGGTGCGTGTTCGCATATTCTATCCTTAGTCAGGTGAAGCCATTGACTCAGGAGTTTAGTCCCTCATCACCTGGTTCTGTATGTCCTCCTGCAGGAGAAGAGAGAGAAGCAGGTTTGGAACAAGAGGCGTCAGATCCTCTACACCGTGGAGAAGGTAGGCGGAGCTCCGCTGAAGGGAAAAAAAATATTTAACGACGTCTCTTTTGGTTATTCGTTCTATTTTTTTTTTTTTTAAACCCCTGTTCAGATGTACAGTTTGCTACTGGAGGTCCAAGACTTCGAGAAACGTTTTGTTCAGACTCCAGAGGAGGAGAGGGAGGCCCTGCTGGAGCAGCATAAGACAAACACGGAGCAGCTGTGCAGCTCCCTGCAGGAGAAGGAGTGGGAAGACAGGTAGGATGGATGGGTGGATGGACGGACGGATGGATGGACGGACGGATGGACGGATGCATGGATGGATGCATGGATGGATGGATGGATGGATGGATGCATGGATGGATGCATGGATGGATGGATGGATGGATGGATGGACTTCAAGCTCTTGCAGCAGTTTAAATGCCCCTCCTCCTCCCACAGAGTGAGTGATGAGCAGTGCGTGATGATCATGTCAGTGAGGAAGGGCAAGCGGCTCATCGCCAGGCTCCTCCCCTTCCTGCCCGCATCCCAGGGTGCTGCCGTTGTCATGGTGATTGCTCGCAACCTCCCTGCCTTGGCGAAGAAGGACAAGCAGGACCAGGTAACCATCTTTCATTCACGTAAAGGTTATAAAAACACTTTTGAGGAATTTATCATGTGGAATAAACAAATGTAAGTTGTGCAGTAATGCTATGAGAAAAAAGTAGTGCTACTATTTAAAGAAATGAGAGTAGATGAAATGCTATTCTCATGATATATAATGAGATATTCTTGTTTTTATATTCTGTTTACCCTTCTTGTTTAGGCAAGCATTCTAGTCCTACACGGTCAAATCTCATCACAAGTATTTTATTTTTCATGTTTTTTACTTTAGTATGTTCTTATCTTTATAGATGTGATCTTTTTTTATAGGATTTCAGTGCTTTGTGACTGTGTTTGCCAAAAAGCGCTTTACAAATAAACTTTTTAAAACTTATTTACTGCTACCGCCTTCCAAAAGCTGGCCAAAGACTTTCTTGCTTGCTTCGCTGGCTGTGTTTCAGGGATTTATAACGTGGAGGTGGACGGCACTAGGTGCTCTGTTTCTCAGGAGTCAGCACATTAACACTTCCTCTGCAGTGTTAATGTATTGGGTTTTCAATCTGGGGTCAAAAAGTGATCAGTGGCGGGATCGGCTAATTTTCTGATAGGTACTTATCTATCGTTTTTATTTGCACTGTCAGCTGTGATTCTTCATCATCCGGTTTCAGAAGATTGTGGAGTAGATGCAGAGCAGGCTTCACATAGGAGGCTCTCATAACCCTCCCCAGAAAGTGCATCGGTGAAGTCTCAGAGTGCAGCTTCAGCTGGGCTAGAGTCATGCTTCATTTAGGGCTTGTTTCATTTTCGATATTTCGATTTTTTACGATGACGGCGGAAAGAAAGTTGTGGATAAAAGTGCAACAGTGTGCAACGCATTGTGCAACGCGTTTTGTTTATGCTAACAGCAACACGACCAACATGTCAGGCTAACACTCAACATATACCGAACCGAAAACCGTGACCACGAAACTGTGAACCGAACCGTGGATTTTGTGAACCCTTCCACCCCTAATACACATGTATGTATCATTAAATCAAACGCCGTGTGTCCCAGGGCCCTGGCATAATTACATGAAGAAAACATGTCAGAAAATGCCTTCTCCTGAAAATTTGAGAGAATGTGGAGCGATTTCGTCGGAGCAGCAGGAAAGTTAAGGTGAGCTTGCAGCGTCCTGGCGCAACTTTGAGCGGCAGAGTGAATTAGCGAACATCCTCCTGAGCGGGAATCATGCGGCGCTCCGTTCCGTTCACATGCTATTTGCAGGTTTAGTTTATGGTTACCCTTCATTATATGGCTCTGATGTGCTGGACCTGAAGGCGCTTGTGGTGGCAAAGAACTGCACCTTTTTAATGTTTTTTTTTTTTCTTTTTTTCCGGTTTCTATTGGACGAACATCTTTCAACACGTCTGTCAGGCTGTTCTACAGTTTTCTACCTTTAACGTAGGGAGTAGGTTTTGTAAATGAATCTGTTGGCGTTTGCTGAATCAGAGAAGGATCGGCCACCGCTGCTGAAGCCGCATTCAGCTTCTTACCTTTATCCGCCTGGCTCTCTTTGTGCTGTTTAGGATGCCTTCTTTTCGTTCATTCGATGTGTTCCCATCACTTGTCTTGATGCTCTCCTTGTAAAGTTCACGTCGTCGGGTGTGAACCCAAACCAGTTCCATATTATGAACGAAGAGTTTCATTTAGCTGCTTGCAAAATAATGGAACATAATTCATTCCATACAGTCGCTGAAGGGAAGGAAGACATCTCTGTTGAGCAAACAAAATGTTGCAACCCACACTTGGTCACTGTTATTATCATTGGTGGCTGAACTTCTTCAGCTGCTGCAGGAAGTACATCATCTGCTGTGGCATCTTGGCGAGGGAGGGGATGTGAGGCCCCCTCCCTGAGAGGCCCTGAGCAATGATGGTGCCCTGGAAGTAGAAAACATCAACGGTGGCAAGTTGTAAAGAAGGATGGGGAGAACTCTTTCAAAAGTCCATCTCCTCGGTTTTCTCAGTTGGAGAACAGGAAACCTTGTTTTGGTGTTTAAAGTTTGGATTGTTGCTAAAATATAACAAAAAATATTAATAAATATGGGGGGGAAAAACAAACACTTGGTTAGTTTTAGTTTTATTTACGTTTTTCTCTGTTCTCTGGTATTTTCCGTTACAGCCAGAGTTGTGATCGGCTCGGTTCTGATCCAAACCTCTCTCTGCTCTCCTGTCCAGGTGTTATGCTGCTTGGTGGAGCCGGTCTCTGCAGTCATTCAGTCGCTGTCCAGCTCCGCCCTCACAGACCTGCTACAGGAGCTTCAAGGTGGCGATGGTCAGCTGGCCGGCGTTCTGCAAAACAAGGTAAACCATCAGCAGACTGTAGCTGGTTGGTTGATCAGTCAGCCGGGGAGAACGTGTGTGAGATCACCTGCTAAGGAGGAATCGCTTCTTTTCCTGATGCTAGAAATGTCTTTCGTCCACCTGATCCTAAGCCGTTGTCACACCTTGCAGATTTAGACCACCGTATGCCTGACGTACGAAAAATATATATAAAGCACTGGCATACGTTGGATAAGTTATGGGTACGTTTTGCATACGTTATGAGAACGCTGAAGTACGCTGAACGTATGGCAAGTACATAAAAAAATGTGGGCATGCTCAAAATTTCCAGCGTATGCCATTCGTGGGGCATTAGTTATCTGATAGTTGACATATGTTAAGTGTAAGTTACTCATAAGTCATGGTGTCTAGCTTAACGAAAACCTATGAGTAGCATTCAATTCAGTTTATTTATATAGCGCCAATTCACAAGACTTGTCATCTTAAGGCCCTTTACAGAAACAATTCAACCAGATCATACAGTCAAACTGATTCAAAGTTTTCTATCCAAGGAAAACCAGTTGATTGCATTTAATCGAAGGCAATCCCTCATTCCAAACATACTTATAGCGACCGTGGAGAGGAAAAACTCCCTTTTAACAGGAAGAAACCTCCTGCAGAACCTGGTTTAGTGTGAGCGGCCATCTGCTGTGGGAGGCTGACGCTTCAGAGGACATGGGATGAAGAAACACTGGGCATAGAGTAGTTTCTGTTAAAAGAAAAACAGAATTCAAGGCTGAGTTATCAAGGCACTGTGCAGGTCTCCATGAGAAGCGCTGAACAACCACCTTCAGACGTTTATATTTTAAGTATGAGGCTGTATACCGCATAACCAGTGGGGATGGGTACTGTTCACATTACCGATACGGCAACGATGTTCTTTATCTGGTATTCAACAATACCCATTTATGGTACCAAGCCTCATGTCACTGGCTGCAGACGACAGACTAACAGATGCCAACGGTGCCAAATGTGGGATTTCTAGCCGTGGATCTGAGGGTGTAAACTTAATTCTGTTTCTTCTTAAGTTTTAAACTAAGAATAAACCAATAAACTGTAAAAATTCCTACTTTATTTGTTGTGTACACTAGAGATGTCCCGATCCAGGTTTTTGCACTTCCGATCCGATACCGATA
>NW_015150511.1:584830-587057 GCF_000732505.1 Cyprinodon variegatus
TTTTTTTGGCCCATATGCGACCTGGATCTGATGTTTTCATTGCTGTCTGAACAACACAGATCCGATTTTTTTCCGATGCGATCCAGGCCACTTGGCTAGGTGGTCCTGAATCAGATAAGAATCCGATCTTTGCTAATGTGACCTGTGTCTGAGCGGCAAGGTCGCATTCATCCGACCTGAACGTCATTAATACCCGACAAAGGTCACTATTCTGGGTTTTGCTGCGAAGAAGCGGCAAGAAAAACAACAACCATGGCGGACCATGATTCGTAGAGCAGTATTTATGTTTAACCATCTTGAAAAGATTGTGTTTTTGTGGTTGGGAAAGATCGCTAGATGCGCTGCGGCACTACCATTCATGTTAACTTCTGTAAACACAGAGCACGCTGGCCTGTGATGTCATTGCGTCCTCTACTGCAACATGCGGGACACTTGCGTTGTATGGCTGCAGTTCACACAGGAGATCGCATACAAGTCGCATATATTTTGAAAGGTGAACGACAACTCAAAAAAAAAAAAAAAAAATCGGATTTCGCAAAAAAATCGGAATTGAGCATCAAGGCCTGCAGTGTGAACGTAGCCAATGGTTTCCTCCCATTCGTCACCCTGCGGGTTTCTGTTGACATGAATCTGTCTTCTTTCAGGACAGAGTTGGTGTTTTCAGTGACGAGGGAGCTGCTCGGCGTCCCGTCTTCGTCCCTCTCCCCTCCCCTCTTCACTCCTCCCAACCTGCTCTCTCTGTTCTCACGCTACGTGGATCGGCAGCGGCTGGAGCTGTTACAAGACAAGCTACAGTGAGTAGAATCAGACCACGCGCTCACAGTGGAGTGAACATGTTGCTAAAAAATCTGTTTGCTTTCCAGGATCTCAGCTTCATCCAGGTAGAAGTTACATCATCATTGACGACGTTGACCCCACCCCCCCCACCCCCCGGCCCAGTACATGCAGAATTTCAGTGTGTGTCAGAGTGTGTGTGGTGTGTATGAGTGTTTGGTCTGGATGATTTTAACGCAGAAGAATCTCTAGTCACATTTGTTTCTGTGTTTAGTCCGATGTTCTGCTTGTGTGCGTCTGTGTGGATGATTGTAAAATTATGTGAAACAATCTGAATCATAACAAAAATCAGTTCTGCATTTTTAAATATCTTGTTTACAATTATGCCTGTGATAAAAATTAAAAAGTATTTCTATTATATAACAAGCCTGTGTTCACTGCTCTGTTCAGAAATGATCTCTCTTTAGTTTGACTTAAAGAGTCCAGACACTCCTGAACCGTCCCTCAGCCTTTCAAAGTCTCATTTTTTTATTTTGGAAACCAAGGTCCCAGAGTGTGGAGGATGAAAGATTTATAATCCAAGGTGCAAAAGATCTGGTGACGGTCTAATTAAATCACTAGTTTTATCAAACCATGGCTCATAAATATACCCTTATATTAATTTTTTGCTGTCTAAATTAATTAACGGTTCATCATAATATACTCATTAAAAGGGTTGAGCTTTGCTTTAACTACATAAACTCTTCTAGATGACCTGCAGAGAGACAACTTTCCGTCATCTTCATAAAACGCAGACTGCTATAAAGGGTAAAAAAATATTTGATGTGAATAAGTGATTACTGTACTAACAATTAGAAAGTTAACTAACACTGCTGCCACCTGCTGGTGTAGAAGGGAACTGCTTATTGCAGAGTTGGTCAACTTGGGGAGGAATAAATCGCCTGATGGGGCGCGTGGCTCCATCCCTGATGGCATCTGCTGTTGATGGTCCAGTGTGTCCAAAGTCCACAATCAGAAACCACCTACTAGAACACTTAGAACACCTCTGCTGATGAGCTTCATGTAGCCATGGGTTTCATTTTCCTACTGGACTTGATTCCGGTCCATGCTGCCAAAGGGACTAGACACTGGTTTAAAGGGCCCTTATCTGTTATTTTAATCCCTCTAAAGTCAACTAAATGCAGATGTAAAATAACTTTAGCAGTTTAGCCTTCATTCTGCTTTCATGTTTGATCAGCAGATCTAGATTTCGAGTGAAGCATTGCTCACCTTTCCTGTGTGTTTTCAGTATACCGTGGTACTTGTACTAATTTTTTTTTTTGAGTCGGATGCTGAAGCTGCCAATCATCACTGCTATATCTCTGGTTTAGGGAGGGAATTGGTTTTCCACCAAATGTTAAAGAACCCTTTCTAAAAAAAAAAACTGCTGTGTCCGGATTATGATGTGGATCAC
>NW_015150511.1:588776-590244 GCF_000732505.1 Cyprinodon variegatus
CCAGGGCGGACTCTGCTGGAGAAAGTTGGCATTTCTCCAGCTCCCAACAATATTAGTCTATTTTATTGCATGACGTATACCCACAGTTTTTAGATATTTTTATAATTTTATTTACCTATTCCATATTATATGTTTCATGTTGCACGATTGTACCATAAAAAATTCCTAGTTTGTGAACTCCTTCACCAACAATGGCAATAAACCTGATTCTGATTCTGAAAGTTTTACACTGTAGCCCAAGTCAATGACAGATAACATGAGGACGACCACATAGGCTACAAATAATTTTAGTAGAGCTTGCAATTGCAAATACGGAAGAGGATTAGGGCCACTGAAGAAAAAAAAAATTAACTGATTTTTAAATTTTATTTCAGTTTAGTATGGGAAAAAAGTCAGAATTCTGACTTTAATCTCAGAATTCTGTTGTATAGGTTTTGTTAGGCAACATAAATTAACACATTTTGGTCTCTTTATTGTCTTAATTGTATATTGATTTAGTAATTGCAGCACAATGCCAAGAAATGTGGCATATTTGTTAAGCTATTATTATTATTATCATTATTATTATTATTATTATTGTCATGATGGTTATTATTATTATATTGTAGCCAGTCACAGCAGGGAAGCTCTATACCATCAACATCTACCAGGACACAGCAGAGCTCATGTGGATTATAAAGTGAAGCGGGAAGAAAAATACCCATTTCTACATGATTTGGAAGATGTGAAAGCATTACAAGTAAAGCTCAAAAAAGTATCTTTTTTATTAAGCCCCTATCCTATTGGTCTAATCTAAACAACACAAAGGAAACTATTTGGTCTAAAGATTCAACTTTAGATCTAATGTGTTGCTTGTGAGCCAGAGTTAGTCAAGTAAACGGGTTGACTAACGTCTGTGCGCCGATGGGTAGGAGACAATGGAGAAAGGAGAAACTTTTAACTCTTCTGAATCACTGTGAAAAAATAAAAAAATATGTTCGCCCGAACAGGGACTTGAACCCTGGACCCTCAGATTAAAAGTCTGATGCTCTACCGACTGAGCTATCCGGGCTCTGAGTTCAAGCGTATCACGCATTCAACTTGTACCTACGGACCCGACGCACTGGAGAATAAATGTGGACTGTTTAAGAATGTGCGAGGTCCAAGTAGTAGTGAAGTAGGGATTCTTAGAGCACATTTTTAACATGTTTAGTCATTTGATTCAAAACAAAGTGTTTATCGGAATCTGGTCTCGAGCTCACGATACTTATTCTGTGTCGTTCCTCCGCCACTTTGCGCGGAGTTTAATGGTTAGCTGTTACAAGGCACAGATGGAAATACTGGAACGTGACTGTCTATAAGAGCTAAAATGGAAATACTGGAACGTGATTGGCTCTAAGGGCTAAAATGGAAATACTGGAACGTGATTGGCTCTAAGGGCTAAAATGGAAATACTGGAACGTGATTGGCTCTAAGGGCTAAAATGGAA
>NW_015150511.1:590619-605698 GCF_000732505.1 Cyprinodon variegatus
GCCACATGGCCCTTTCTGGAACCAGTTTGACACCCCTGCTCTATACCATCAACATCTACCAGGACTGGAGATGAGGAAGAGTTCAGGGAAGACACAGAGACAGAAAAAGACCAGGATGAGGGAGAACGGGGAGATGAGCCAGATGAAAGAAGTATGCTTTAGTCTGTTCTGTTGGTGATGTGACTTTTTTCATTGAAAACTCGCGTTTAGAGAATGTTACAAATAAAAGTCAAATTTCATTCAACATGCGTGTATTTTTTTATAATTAAGTGTTCCACGTGCGCTAAAAAGTGCCCCCCCCCCCTCCAGAGTGGCGGAAACGGGCTTCCATTAAATGTTCTGTCATTCTTTTTTCATTAAAAAAAACCGCGTTCATTTAAGCGTAACTTATAATTATTATTATTATAAAAGAACAGAAGTAGGGAAGAAAGCCTTAAGCTACAGTTCCTTGTGTTGTAGAATTTTTTACACTGCAAAAATGATCTAGAAATAAGTAAAGTGTTCTTGAAATAAGATAATTAGATAATATGAACTTTAAATAAGATAATGTAATGGTTGTTTTCTTTTCTTAAATGTAAATTGCCTTGTTCTATTGGCAAAGTATCTCACTTGCCTACTTAACACAAGAAAAAATTTGCTTATTTTAAGAAAAAAATATTTATTAAGATTCAACTTTTTGCAGTTTAAGAAGAAACTGGAAGTTGACTGAGTATTTATCTTTAAATGCTTTTAAGTTGAAAGTGAAAGAATTTGAAGCAGCCTCAATGATCTGTAATTGTTTTACTTGATGTTTTTTTATGTACTTGTCATTTAATTGAATGTATCTCTGTTTATTATGTCACTTTGCTGCCTCTTGGCCAGGACTCCCTTAAAAAAGAGGATTTTAATCACAATGGGATTTTTTCCTGCTTAAAAAAATGTTACAATTATAGTTTTTTTTTGTTTGCATATTAAATATTGTGACAAATGTATTGATAACAAAAAAGGAGCTGTATTTGGTATATTGTTGTTTTCATTATACAGAGTGTTATATCTACAATATCTAATAAATAATTCCATACAGGTAATAGAATGCATAAAAATGACGTAATACGCAGCAGTGCTGTTTTTTATTTCTATATAAATATTATGCTAAAAACCAGATTAGGCTATGATCTGTCACAGATTTAGGTGTTAAGAAGAAAATATGTTTACATTTACTGCTCGTGAAAGTAGCCCAGAAAAGCTGTCGAGCCAGGCAGGCTGCACGTGATTGGTCAAACAAAGCCCAACGTAATCCCAAAACTGAGACATGATTGGTCCTTCAGGAGGAGGCGTTCACCGATTGGCTATTTTGGGTTTATATATTTTCTGACATAGAAGAATCACTGAATCACTGCACAGGGAAAATAAAAAGGAAAAAGCATTTTTTTTAGAACTGAATTTGGCTGTTAAACTGTTAACTGTATTATTAGTTTACGTTTGTGGTCCAACAATTTTGTTGACTTTTCTAACTGCTTTTATTTGCAGGCAATTTCAGCACAATGTCAAAACCAGAGGGACAGAGTCTGCCCTCAGCTGCTGGAATATAAAAGCGTCGTTTTTTTTCCCCGTCTCAAGTTTTCTCTGGATGCTAACTACTAGCCTAGCTAAACATGACGTCAGAACTATTCTCCTTTGAAATTCCGACTTTGTTCCGTATGCAACAGGTGGCTCCGTGGCGCAATGGATAGCGCATTGGACTTCTAGTCAAGCACTTGAGCAGTGATTCAAAGGTTGTGGGTTCGAGTCCCACCGGAGTCGCATTTTTTTCCCGTTAGATTTGCAAACATGTTTTTTTTTTTTCCCCAAGTCCAGCTAGTTTGTTTAATCAGCTACCTACTTTAAACTGAACATCGAAACAACTTTGATAAACTACAACCTTAACAGCTAGATGTTATAAAAAAGCATATATTCCTCTGAACCACTAGATGGAGGCCTTGTGCAGTGAGTCAATCGTCTGGCATCAGTGAAGCTTCAGCTGTAACCATTCATTCCCAACATAAAGAGAGGAGGAAGCAAACAGGCAGATTCAAACGGGAACTGAGAGTTGGAGCAGCTGGAAGTTTTAAGTTCATCGGATCATGGAGGTGCTGAGAACATCTGTAGCCTTTCTGCTGTACTTGGCTTCCTCTGCAGCGGTAAGATACTGGAAATTCCATCCATATTTATTCTGGTAGAATGATAGAAATGAATTTTTTTCTTATTTCAGATGTAGAAATATGATTTAATCTAGACATTTTTTGATTCAAATTTTAGAAGGGTCAGGAAATTTGTTTTTATTCTTACTGTAAAATATAGTATTGATATTTTTCCACAAAAGTTTTCCTGTGACCCTCCTTAAGCTGTGTTCTAGCATGGCTGCATGATGAACAAAGAAGAGAATTTAGTTCCATTACTGTTCCAAGCAAAAAATGTGTTTTGAAAATTTAAAATATCATTTCTGCATTGCATTTATTAAAATTTCATTTTATAAAACGCGTTTTTTTGTTTACAACAATAATGGAAGAAAATTCCCTCCATAATGACCATCTCTATTGAATGAAAATCCATCCGCAGTTTGAGAAAGAAAGAAAAAAATAATTTCAGGTTGGGACGGAATCACTATTAAAAATGTTTTCACTAAATGTTTAAAATTATCAGATTTTTTCCATCTTAATGGACCAAACAACTTTTGGGAACCCAAACCATTGTGCGTCCACCACCATACCCCACTGCTGGTTATCATTTTTGAATCTATTGCAACGTTTTGCTGTGACGGCTTCACTGCTGTGGTTTGGTTCCTGGTCCAGGGACCGTTACGATGTGAGAAGAAGGTTCTCCGTCTGGAAGCGGAGATCCAGGGCCTGATGAGTGTGATCAATGACCAGCACCGCTACATCCAGGAGCTCCAGAGCAGCCAGGCGCAGCAGCTGCAGCACATCCCCAACATGTTCCTGGGCGACAACAACCTTTACAAAGGTCAGTTCCATTCAAAACATATCTAGAGATTTTAACCAGAGTAGGGTGTTTCTGCCAATGCATTGAGGATAACTCACTTATGTTTATTTAATCATATTAACCTCTTTATTTCTTACATTTTTTCTCCTGGTGTTTTTTTTCTTTTGGGAATAAATCATTTCAAGTTATTTGTTATAGATGCTCTGAATAATTGAACATTTCTTAAAATTAAGAAGCTACTATCCTACTGGTTCCGTTTGTTCAGCATTTTAGCTCATTGTTTGGTTCCCTGGGTTCTAGCGTCAAGGTCAGAGGACTAGAGGAAGAGGAAAAGCACTCAGCAGAAGCATCTCTGGCCCGTGTCTTTGTCGTTTGTTTTAAACCTTTTGTAAGAAAGCGTCCTCAAACGCAGCAGTAGAGTAACCCTGGTTGTGTCTGCTCAGACTGCTCAGAGGTGTTTGCAGACGGGAACGTGGCCAGCGGTCTGTACGTCATCCGTCCAGATGGTTCACCCACGGCGCTCAGCGTCTACTGCGATATGAGCAACGGAGGAGGATGGACCGTCTTCCAGAGGAGGAGGGACGGGAAGGAGAGCTTTGACAGGTTTCTTTTGTTACACACAGCCTGAGAAACAAGCCCACATCATCATTCCTCCACTGCCGTGTCTAAGCATGCTCAGACATCCTCACTTCGTTGAGCCGAAACGCTGCTACCATGCTGTTCTTTAGAGAGACAAATCTTTCTACTTTAACTTTTCCAAACAGACACACCGGTTCAAGGTCATGACCTTTGACCTACTAACATTTTATATTCTGGAGCCTCTGAGTTGAAGTACGTTTTGTTTCCGGCGATAGCAGGTTGATCTGCGTTTGTGTTGCAGGACGTGGTTGGAGTATAGCCACGGCTTTGGAGATCTCTTCTCCCCTGAAGGAGAATTCTGGTTGGGAAACGATCCTCTGCACCGCCTCACCTCACAAGGTCTGTCAACACTTTTATTCAAACTGATTAAAAAAAATTTTTTTAGTTTAACAAGCAGCAGACTGAATTCCGTCACTGATTTAGCAGCAATCCCTCACGCCCAACATAACTGTACAGAAATGGCTCCTGTCAGAGGACTAAACAATCCGTTTAGCTGTTTAACCCAGATGACCAAAAAATACACTGAAAAAAAATTAAATCTAAATAAGTCATTTCTTCTTAAAATATGTGCATTTTTTCTTGAATTAAGGATTTAAGTGAGACACTTTGCCAATGGAATAAGACAATTTCACTTAAAATAAGAAAAAACAATTGCATTGTCTTATTTCAAGTGCATTTTATCTAGATACCTTATTTTAAGAGTAAAAGTACTAATTCCATTGGCAAATCATCTTATTTACCTGCTCAAATTAAGGGTAAATACTCTTAATTTAAGAAATCTTTACTCATTTTAAGATCATTTTTGCAGTGCATAAACATAAATGTCCCAGGAAATAAGTCAATGAGAAATTAGTTTATTTTTTTAATACATTAAATACTAAATATACAAAAAAATACATCACTAAATTAATAATTATTCAATTAAATAATAAAAAAACTCTAAGAATTAATCTAAATAAATATAGTCTAAACAATTACAGAATTTATCTACTGTATATTATATTTTCACCTTATGCAATGCTGCTTAAATCTGTTTATTTTGTGTTTTACAATTCCTCCTGCTGTTTAGCACTCAGTTTGAAGGCAGTTCAATAAAGAAATTAAGATGTTATTATTATTTTTGTTGTTTTTATTTTTATGTAGCGACAGTAGGAAGGAAAACTCCCCATGAAACCAAGAAGAGCCTGACCTCTACTGTCCGGTCTCCTGTGCTTTCAGAACTGGAAGTTTATTCAAATACTTTCAAAGTAAAAGCAAAGTAGATTTGAAGCGTTTCGAGCTAGCGTCGATAAACTCCCCGTGAAGCTAGTTTCCTTTCACAAAAAATTGTTATGCTGGAAACTTACACTGAAAAAATGATCTAGAAATAAGTAAAAAATGTCTTAAATCAAGTGTATTTACCCTTAAATTTAGTAGGTAAATGGGATGATTTGCCAATGGAATGAGTATTTTTTTACTCTTTAAATAAGATAATTAGTAAATATGCACCGGTAATAAGACAATGCAGTTGCTTTTTCTTATTTTAAAGATAAATTGTCTTGTTCCATTGGCAAAGTGTCTCACTTACCTCCTCAATTGAACAACAAATGCACTTATTTTAAGAAACAAATGACTTATTTAGATTTCCATTTTTTCAGTGTACATGCACACTCAATTTTACTCCCCACCAAACTCCAATCTGGAATAATCGATAAGTGCTACATAGAAATAAGTCTCTGTATTTGGACTATAAGACTTTTTTAAACGATAATGGAGGTTGGCTGTCCTATGTGGATTTATGCTTACTGTATAATATAAACTGCTCCTATGCTCAGTTTAACACTGTCAGAAACTCCTGCAGCAAACACATGCTGCGCACTATTCTCGAAGGCAGTGCAGGAGACCCCATTTTGCAGGTCTGCAATGAAAGGTCCTGACAGTGCAGGTCTGCAATGAAAGGTCCTGACAGTGCAGATCTGCAGCCAGACTCTCTTGTTGAAACCTGCATGCAGTCATCAACATCCTGCTGAAGGAACCCCATTAGCTTCAACATTTAATAACCTTTAAGGGTTAATTCTTTTTTTTTTATTGAATTAAATGAGGAAGAGAGCTCCAGCAGAACCAGAACCAGAACCAGGCTCCATGTAAACAGCCTTCAGTCAGAACAGGATCAGAGAGAGCACAGAGTTAGTCTCCTTCTCTCCCTGTGTGTGCTGACCTGTTTTCTGGGTTTAATTCTGCAGGAACCTACGATCTGCACATCGACACTGAGGACTTTGACGGCAACCACCGCTTTGCAGAATACAAGAACTTCCGAGTGGACGACGAGAAGGTTGGATATTTATGGAAATGCTGAGAAAAATCCAATCAGTCTAATTTTGAATACAGTGAACGCTCTTTGCACCGTCCTCACAGCCTCTAACCTTGCCTTCTAAATTTCCCAAAACATAGAGTTCTATTTAGACTAGATTTCTTCTTCTGTTACTATAGAAACATCAAGGTCGTCTCCATCCTGCCGTTAATTTCTGTGCACCTGTTCTGTCCATAAAAGCTTGGTTTTCACGGTGGTGCTCAGATCAAATGTAGCTTAGTACAGGTGTGTAATTCGGCATCATGAATACATGGAATATATTGAAATCTACGGAAAGACATTTGGTCCAATATTATGTGCAAAGAACACATTTCAAAAAAGTTAAGTAAAATGAATGTTTTTTAATAACTGAACTGTGAGAAAGTTTTCCTCTTTTTTTTTAAACATTTTTAATTTTCCCAATTTAATTGTTCCCAAAAAATGAATTTAAAATTTTTGTCTAAGGAGAGTTTTTTTCCTTCTTTTTGGTAGACCGAGTTTGAAAAGATATGGATTCCTTTCAAATCCTATTTCACAGATTTCACCCTCTACATCTCAAAGGGGAAAAAAAATAATTCTATTGGAAAATAAAGAATTTTACGGAAGAGGATTAGGGCCACTGGGAAAAAAACAGTTAACTGGTTTTTAAATTTTATTTCAGTTTAGTATGGGGAAAACAGTCAGAATTCCGACTTTTTTCTCAGAATTCTGACAATAAAAAAAAAAAAGCCCGAATTCTGAGATTAAAGTCAGAATTCTGAGAAAAACTGTTTTTAACTGTTTTTTTTTTTTTTTTTTTTTAGTGGCCCTAATTCTCTTCCGTAGAATTCCCTGCAAGGGATTAATAAAGTAATTCTGACCAATAGAAATGCTGTTGCTAACGGCCAAGCAGAGCAGACTCATCTCCTTCCAAAACAAAAAAAATATTTAAATCTTGAAAATTAAAACCAAAAAAAGGGAAAAATAATTTATCAAAAAAATGTTTTTAAAAAATCAAATCTGAAAAAAAAAAGAAATACAGTTGCTAATGTCCAACCAGAACAGAATACCCCCCCCACCCCCCACAAAAAACAAACAAAAATTATTATGAAAAAAAAAAAACAAAACAAACAAAAAAAAATCTGAACAAATATAAAGATATAATACAAAATAGCAAACTGTAAAAATATAAGGTAGAACTTTGGCATATACTAGGCTTGTCCCGATCTGATCCACGTATCGGATCAGGACGCCGATATTGGCAAAAAAATGCGTATCGGCAAAGCATGTAAAATGCCGATCCAGACTGCCGCTCCAGTTTAAAAAAAAAAAAATCTGGTCCATATTTTCCAGTTTCGCCGATTGAAACGATCCATTCCACTATTTTGCGCCAGTGTTCCCCTGTTTTGCATTTTTATTAAAACTTAAAGTAATACTTGCACCTTTAACTGTTTACGGTTTTACTGTTCACTGTGCAATTTCAGATTGCTATTCGTAATTTTGTCCAGTTTGTGTTTATCTCTTAATAAACAGGTAAGTTTGTTGTTACCAAGCATTGTGTTTTATTCAATCTCACCTAATTTAGCTAGCTAGATGTTATCAAGAGTACTAAAACCTTTTTCTACATGAGTCTTACAACTAAGGCTAAATACTTTAACTTAAACTTAAATACATGCTCGGATAGGCTGGTATCGGCCAGTATCGGTATCGGATCGGAAGTCCAAAAACAATATCGGTATCGGATCGGAAGTGCAAAAACCTGGATCGGGACATCTCTAGCATATACATAAATTTCTCTTAAAATTTTTAGAAGTTCTCCAAAATTCACATTTTTAAAACACATTTTATTCTTTGATTTTTTTTTTTTCTCTGCTTTGAATAATACTGGAACAAATGTATCCCCATATTAATTCAGGATTACTCACCTGTTTCCTATAAACTTGCCCAAATTTAGTAATTAAAAATCGAACACGAAACAGATGGAGGCAGCCACTGGTTACCTGAGCTGTAGTAAAATAAAATAAAAATTAAATACCCCCATTAGAGCATCTGACCTTACATCTGAACTGGCTCTTTAGATCATACCAAGTGGCTTTTAACTTTGGATAGAAAAGTTTTCTTAC
Source organism: Cyprinodon variegatus (assembly GCF_000732505.1). NCBI lineage: Eukaryota > Metazoa > Chordata > Actinopteri > Cyprinodontiformes > Cyprinodontidae > Cyprinodon > Cyprinodon variegatus. The sequence continues at coordinate 598,648 of NW_015150511.1, forward strand.
ATTTTTATTTCTTCTAACCCTGCCTCTGCAAAAAAATCTGAATCTAGATAAGTAATTTTTACTTAAAATAAGTGCATTTGTTCTTGAATTGAGGAGGTAAAAGAGACATTTTGCCAATTGAACAAGACAATTTACACTTAAAGTAAGAAAACACAATTGCATTGTCTTATTTCAAGTGCATATTATCTAATTATCTTATTTTAAGAGTAAAATTACACATTCCATTGGCAAACTATCAAATTTTTACTTATTTTTGCAGTGAAGGGAGCGGAGGTTTTTATTCCGGGCTTGGAGCACATGTGTTAAAAAAGAAAACTGTGTAAATGTTTTATACACCTTCAAACATTCAAGCTAGTAATGTTTAAAATAAGGTTGCAAAGCTGAGTTTCTATTTGCAAGAATCAACCCAATGCAGACCCAGAACATCCAAAACCATCAGAACAGACATAATAAAACATCTTCTGCTGCTTGAAGAAGATAAAGTGTAGAAACACGGTAAAGAGAAAGAGATTTGACCACGTTTCTTCTCCTTGTAGGACCAGTACCAGTTGCACGTGGGAGACTACGTTGGGAACGCTGGAGACGCTCTGGCTGATGCTCGCAGCCTGAACTTCAACAGCCCCTGCAAAGGAGGGATCAAATTCAGCACCTACGACCATCCCAACTACATCGACAGCGACAGCGGCCGCTGCATGCGGCACAGCAAGTCAGGCTGGTGGTTCTGCAAGTGAGGCTCAGTTCATTCGGGGGCGGAGGGGTCAATGTAAAACCTGGCAGGTACATCTTTCTCCTCCTCCTCTTCCTCACGGCAGGTGTGACTCAGGGAACCTGAAGGGGCAGGGCTTCAAAGGGCCGTTCGAAGCGATGAGCGACGACGGCATGGAGTGGTACGTTTGGCACGGCTGGAGCTACGCCATCAAGTCGGTGGTGATGATGGTGCGGGCCGCCGACCTGGAGAACCCGCCAGCTGTCATCGAGCGTTGGCCTGATCAGTTTCGCCCAAACACGGTGGAGGGCGGCCCGTAGGTCGGAGGACGGGCTTCTTCCTGTTTGTAATAAAAACCAGCCTGCTTCACAGCATCCTGTCGTACGGGTTTTATTCTGAGGCAGAAACAAAGCAGAACGCCGCACAACATGGCGTTCAGGTCGACAGACAGCAGGGAGACGCCGAGACAACAAAACATGGAGGGAAACGATTGACGATGAAGAACAGGTTTAAAAAAATTGATATTAGAGGAATATAGAAATAGAACTTTGGAAAACTTCTCAATTAAAACAAAGGTTTTGAGAGTGATTTATATGTAAGCAAAGGTTTAACCAATATTGTTAAAGTATTTTGAGAATATTGTTTTTATTTTCCATTTTTTTTCCCCCAAAATATAAAAAATTTACATTTGTTTAGGGAGATGCAGTTTTACAAATTGCATTTGTTCAAATCCCATTTTTATAGATTTCACCTCTTACAGTTTAGGGTTGTCAAAACGCAACATCTGGGAGAAAAAAAAAATATTTTGAAAATATTATCTGAAAAAAAAAAACTCAAAAATAAAATCTGAAAAATAGCAAACTGAACTTTTACACATAAATTCTGTCAAAACCTTATTTTGAATGAGAATATTATTTTTTTTTAAACATGTTCTTTGCTTGCAGTAATACTGGAACAGATTTCTCTCCATAGAAAGGGACAAAAACAGATAAATAATTTTTCCAGTTCATTTGGGCACTGGGTGGTGCAGGTGGCGGTGGTGGGAGTCAAACATTTCATGTTAAATAAGCTGCATATTTGGCTCTGACAGGGAGAGGTACCATCTGAGGATTTTTACATTCCACAAAGCGTTTAAAGGTGGAGGAGCTTCCAGAGGGACAGCGGGTTCCACTCAGTCTGTGTTCACATCAGCTTCCTCCTCTGCAGGTCCGACTGATTGAGCTTCGCTCTTTGGGAGAACAAATGAGATCCTTAAAAAAATAATAATAATCCAGGGGAACCCCCTCCCCCCCTCCTCACGTTCCCTTATCTTCCCCCCTTCTCCCGACAGAGGGAGGGGGGGCAAGAAGAGCAGGGAGCTCCTGAAGGATAGTCAGTGGCGATATTTACAGACCCTGAGGAGCGCCTGACGCGTGTCGCAGAGTTTCAGACGTTTGATTGAAACGGACAGAGCGAGGTCGGTCCCACGCTCAGACCGAGCTGCGCTCGCCTCTAAGTTGTCCTTCCAGAACGTTCATAGTGATGTAAAGCACCTTGGGTGGGGTGGGGGCAGTGGGGCTATCTGGGAGATAACGGTGCAGCTGTGGGGAAGGAGGCGGAGTTTCGGGGCGAGCTGTAGGGGGAGGTGGGCGAGAGGCGGCGGGGGCTTCCCAGCAGGTCGCTGTTGTGCAGCTTCCACAGCAGCTCCTCGTTCTCCATGGACAGACGCTTGTTGACCTTGGACTCCTTCTGCAGGGTCTGCTGGAGGATGGCCTGCTCCGTGGACAGCTGCCTGCAGGGGGAGACAGAGAGCAGTCAGAGCAGAACCGGGTCAGACTGCTTCTTTAACAATCGCTACACCTTTGGCTTTAAAATTTTATGGATAAACAATGAATAAACCTCTAAAGTTTAAGCCAAATCCTCAAAATGTTCTTATATTTAAGTGAACCATTTTCCTTTCCATTCCATTTGCCTTCAGATGGGTGTCAGTGAGCAGGTGTTTCACCTGGAGGACCAGAACATTTCCGCATTATTAACTCTTCAATGGTTTCTATGCACAGCTCCACTACTTTCTAAACAAAATGCAGCTCTTTAGTTTCCTGTCTTTCATTACTGGATGAACTGATTAATCCAGGTATGTCTGGCCATGGTTACTGACGTCAGACACACCTGGATTAAATTCAGTAAGTAGTGGAGTCTGTTCTCCTCATCCTTTCAGGTGAAACGTGGCGACTGATGATGTTCCAGCTCATTGAAGTGGGAATAAAGCAGTTTCCTCCCTGCACTCGGCCCGTCTGCTCATGTTGTGTCTCTCGTGAAACATCTTGTTCTCTGAGATAAATGAACGGCAGCGTGAGACAAAAACATCATGCTGCTGCTGCTGCTCTTACTTTGACAGAGCCGCATGTTTGTCCATCCTGGCCTTGTAGTCCTCGTTCTCCTGCTGCACCTTCTTCAGAACCTCCTCCAGCCTCACATTCGTCTCCACCTGAAACGCAAACGGGTCACAGCTATGAGCCGTCAAGAGCAGAGGTCCGCTGGCGGTCTCTAAAGTCCGGACGCTCACCAGTTTGTCCATCTCCATCAGCTTCTTCTCCTTCTGGTGCAGCTGGTTGGTCTTGATCTCCAGCACCACCTTGAGGCTCTCCAGCTCCTGCTCCAGGTACAGGGTGTGTGAATCCTTCTGCAGGGAACAGAAACACAGAAAAGGGAGGCTGTGTTACTGGATAAGTCCAGCAGGGGGCAGTCATCGTTCAGCAGAAGGACATCTATGACCCAAACAGGAAGGATTTATTTTCCCCTTTTGGGCTTACACACATTTCCAGACAAGAATTTTTCTAGTTTTCAGTCAGATTTGGATCTTTTGTATTCCCCTAATTTATTAAAAACAGGAATAAATGAAACCATGAAAAGGTTTATTTTTAATTTGAAAAAATCAGCTAAAATTTTACCATTAAAGCATTAAAACCTTTGAGGAAGGAACAGAGATTCCTCACCTAAAAGTTTAAGATGTATGGAGTGAATCTTCTTACATTATTGTTGTAAATTAAGAACATGATTTGTAAATGAAAATGTGGAAACAAAACTAATACAATTCAAATCCCCCCCAAAATAAAACTTTTTCCTTTTCTCTTTGTTAAAATTTGGCTTCAATTCATTTTATAATTTTTCTTTTTGAGTTTAAGGAATTCTTTTCAAATAACATATAACAGATATTTTTTTCACTACAATGAAGTGAGGAGCGATAACGCATTTCTATTGGTCTGCTAGACGTTAGCAACGACATTTTTATTTGGTTTAAAGTGAGAGAATACGATCTGTGAAAGGCAATATGAAAAAAATCCAATTAATAAAACTGATATACTTTAATGAAAAAATATTTGAAAATATAAAGATTGCAAAAAAACAAATAGTAAAATGTCAAGGATTATTATCATTATTATTTTCATTAAAATATTTCTCAAAGTTTCACTTCTAGAACTGTTTTAATTTTTAAATATCCTTTTACAAACCTGTTCTTTGCTTGTAACAATAAAGGAATAAAATTCACTCCATAAAATAAACCTGAAACCTTCTTTAGCTGAGCTGTTTGGACCCTTCTCTGTATTCCCTCTATGCAGCTGTGTTTACCACGTTTTTGTCGCTCAGTATCCTCTGCCTCCTCTCTTCTTCTGCTCGCAGTTTCTCAATCAGATCCTCGTTTTCGGCCGACAGCGCAGAGACCTTCTCCTGCAGGAGGAGAAATAAAAGATGAAAGTTAATAGAAGTAGCAGAAAGGATGAGACGCTGTTTCTGATCCGTCTCTTAAGGGACACAGTTCTGTCCAACATCTGCAGTAACCTTAACTCTGGTTTATCAAATAAAAAAAAATAAAAAAAACACTCCATGACTAGAGAAACATTTATTAACTACAAAAAAATGGTCAAAAGTCAAACTGAAGAGCAGAGAGGTTAAAGGTCAACGGTTAAACCCTGTTTGTACTAAAAAACTGGATTCTGAACAGGTCTTTTTCTCACTGTGGGGTGAAGGTTAACCTGATAATGCTGAACCCTGATGGTTATCAGGAAAAAAAACTTTCTGATCCGCTTCCTAAGGTGATGAGGATGAATCGACAGGAAGTCAGATAAAGCACAGAGAAAATGTTTTAGATGTAAGTGGAGCTCGTTCAGGCTTGGAGAAAGAGCAGGAATTTCAGCAGATAACAGGAAGGTCCAGTAAACCTTTTACGTTTAATCCAGATTAGGATCCAGACGTTTTTGGAGTCAACTGGATTAGGAAATGCAGTAGATGTAGGAGTTCTCAGATTCGATTCTCTACAGATTCACAGGGGCTAATGTTAAAAGGCTGAGCCAAATATGCTAACCGCTAAGTCACAGAGGAGGGATGCAGATTTCACTAAAAACTTGTTTTACACCAACTTGTGAAATTACCTCTGCTTCCATTTTGACTTTTATCTATAATACGGACCGGGCCAAAAAAATTCTGATTGCTCTACATCTCTGCTACATCTCATCCTACTGTCTTAAGATGAGATCTGTAAATTGGTGAATGCGTTTCTTTGCTTGAAGCCCAGAGGTTTGCTACTGCAAACAAACACATGATTACATAGCAGTGTTTTTTATTAATGCCGATCAGAAACAGACTCCTATAGAACAGTTAGCCCCTGTCCACAGGGTCCAATCCCGATGCAGCGACTCCAACAACATTCTAACCAGCTGCCATAGCGGGTAAGTTTGAAGCTGCCCTATATAATCATTTTCTTCTTTCATTTACTGTATAACTGCCATTGTTCAATTATCTCAGGGATTACATTTCCTTTACATTTCAATACGATTTTTTTAAGTAAACAGGACAGTCAAAAACAGGCTTAAATTGGAAGACAACCGGACCTCTGCTCAGTTTTTTGAAGAGGTTTCAACACCTATCCAGGAGTCTTTGTCAATTCTTTTGGCTTGCACCAGAGCAAATTCTAATTGAAGCACTGATGTATATGGAGGTCCATCCGCCTGCTCACATTCCAAATCAGATGCAAATCAAATAGAATAGCCACCCTTGGACCAATCACAGAGAACATGCACAACAAAAGGCACCAACAATCCAAAACTCCACTGTTCGTGGTGCCATGACCCAGATGGCTGAGACTTTACAAAGGCATAAAGAAGAAGACAGTGAATGAAGACTAACAATTCAACCTCCTTTTTCACATCTAATTTTTTCGGGGTTTTTTTTCAAAACATTCCTTCTGAGGCAGACATATTTGCTGGATTCAAACAGAACACGTCCAACTGACTCAGTTATTTCACAGACCATCTTCATGTCTCCTAATCTGAGCTAGATCTTTGGCCAACCCTCTGATCTGAACAAACCAAAGAGAATTTGATAAAGTAGCCATAACTGGCATGTTTCAGCATGTGACCGGCTGCAGCTCCACCATCCCTTAACACTCATGCACTGACAAACAACAACAATGGCAGATTTGGATGGTTCCTTTCAGGATCTATGCTTTAAAGCTATTAAATATATTAAAGATTTTACTCTCTAGTTGTTCCTTCTTTGTACTTTTTCCCCTTACTTTTTACTTCTTCTTATTAGCGTTGGCAAAACATGTTAAAGGGATGCAAAATTAGTTGTAAGAAGAGGTTTTATTTAGGAAATGTTTATTTTTGATGTCCGGCTTTAAGCTGTTTGGTTTTAGCATTTAAAACAATATTGTCACAGAAACGTTGCTATGCTGTTTGCTAGGTGCTGTAGCGCTAGCCCCATCCAGCCAAAACAGCAACGAGTAACGTTTGAAATGGAAAATATAAAAATAAAAAGAGGTGATGAAGATGAGGATGACCATTGTAGGAAGAGGGGAGAGTTGGCTGAAGAAGCTGCTGCTAGGAGATGCTGACCAGATGGAGAGCAACAGATAGGGTTGCCAACCGTCCCTTGAAAAACTGAATTGTTCCGTATTTAGAAATAGGTATGGAGGATAAAAAGTGCCAAAATTAAATAAATAAATACAGCATTAAATAAATAATTAAATGTGTCAATAATTAATTAAATGTGGAATTAAATAAATAAATGTGTCATTCATTAATTAAAACCACGTCACTAATATAAAGTGCCACAATTAAATAAATAAATACAGCATTAAATAAATAATTAAATGCGTCAATAATTAATTAAATGTGGAATTAAATAAATAAATGTGTCATTCATTAATTAAAACCACGTCACTAATATAAAGTGCCACAATTAAATAAATAAATACAGCATTAAATAAATAATTAAATGCGTCAATAATTAATTAAATGTGGAATTAAATAAATAAATGTGTCATTCATTAATTAAAACCACGTCACTAATATAAAGTGCCACAAT
>NW_015150511.1:605934-618599 GCF_000732505.1 Cyprinodon variegatus
CCCTGTTCTCTCACTTTGAGGAAACGGCACATGAAACACTTACAGTGAGAGAAGTTTGGGTTTCCTTCAGCGTTTTCTGCAGATCCTCCAGTTCAGTCTGCTGGATCCTCTTCATTTCTGAAACAAACAAACAAACACTGTTTAGTTTCTGGCACTAAAAACTTTCAGGTGGATAAAGTTTGATTCGGTGACCTGCTGAGGACTCAGCTCTCACACACATACCCTGTATGGAGGTCTCATACTCCTGTTTGATCGCCTCCATCTTCTGGCTGTGGCTCTCTTCTTGCCTCTTCCTTTCTGCTTCCTGTTGGCTCCTCAGCTCCTCCACCTGGACAACAAAAAACACGATACGGTTTATGGAGTGAAACCTGTTCCATTATTGTTTCAAGCAAAGAACACATTTTGTAAATTGAAATTAGAAGGAATGCAATCCGAAAATGAAACTGAAATAAGTTCTAATGAAAAAAAAAAAAATTTATTTACACTTTCTGATTTCCTTTTTCACATTTTAATAGGTTGTATAGATTGTATCTTTTATTTTTTTCCATTTTTTAGATGGAATTTAATTTAATAATTTTCATCTTCATATAGAGGGAATTTAAAAGGTTTTTTTTAGTGTTACTGATAATTAGAAAACTTTGAATCAATTTGACTGTATGATCTGGTGAACTGTAATGAACTGAATTTAATTACTTTCTCAGTTTTTGTTCTTTATAATTTAAAAAAAAATCAGAGAAAAAGGAAAGCTACTCCCAATACCCTTTTGGAATTAAATCTTTTTCCAAATTTTATTACTTTTTTTTTTTCAAATTTTCTGTATTTTTTTTGTTTTTTGTTTGCTTGCAACAATAATGGAACAAAATTCCCTCCATGCATGGTTAGATTCCCTCAGGCTCAGTCAGTGAAAGCCTTTTTTTTTTCTATCCAGCTGCAGGTTAATCCATCACATCCCAGGCCAGGTTGTGTTGTTTCTGCTGTAAATTTAACTGTAATCATCTGTTGAGGAGACCAGATTTATGGGATGGCTCTCTGCCTAGGACGGTTTTATAGCACAGACGTGAGTCTGCTTGCTCTGCCCTCGCCGTGTGCGTTCGCTCACCTGCTGCTCCATCAACAGGCGGCATTTATCGGCCTCCTGCTGGTACAGCTGGTGAACTTTATCCCACTCTGCTTGGTAGAAGCATTTCAGCCTGAAACACACAGGAAAACATCAGGGTTAGGATACTTCTGGTACATCTTAGCTTCATTCATCCATTTCTGCAGCTTTTGCACTTTGTAATGTTTTATTTCCTTTTTTTTTATATATTTTTATTCTAGTTCCTATTAGGGGGAAGTCAGTACATCAGCTGCACTCTACTACCCTGGATTTTCTAGGATAATATTCAATTTAATGCAGTTTATTTTAAGTTTATTAAGTGTCAATTCACAACATGTCATCTCAAGGCTCTTCACACTTCAATCAGATCATCCAGTCAGATTAAAGGTTCAAAGTTTTCTATCCAAGGAAAACCAGCAGATTGCCTCCAGTCACTGACTTTGCACTAATGGCTCCTCCTGGATGAGCACTTAGACATTTGCTTGAAGCATGTAGCGACAATGGAGAGGAAAAACTTCCTTTTAACAGGAAGAAAACTCTAGCTCGGTGTGAGCAGCCTTCTGCTGAGGCTGACTGGGGTTCAAATAGAGAGAAAGAGTCACACACAAAAAAAAGCCAAAGCACTGATCTATTAATACTTTCTAGGTTAGAAAAGCTAACTGTAAACTAGATTCACACGTTGCTTTGTCTGGGAAAGAAACAGGACTAAACTCTGGGAAAAAAAGTCCCAACTCCATCTTCTACACTCCAAGGTGATGAGCTGATGTTTCTCTGCAGGATGGAGTCACAGCCGAACACCAACCGATTGATGTCAGATATATATATTTAACCCAGTCTTCCTTCAGCTGCATGGAGGATGGCCATCTAAGGGGTCATAGGTCAGCAGCTTCATGAATTTCTGCTCCATAGAGGAAGAAAAATGCTAATCTTTCACAATCTGCCATCAGTTCCAGGATTTTCTGAGATTTGTCTGAAGTATAGTTAGACCGATATGTCGGCCGATATGTGTACGCTTACGTCGATTCATTACTGAATCCAGCAGCCCTTCAACATCCATCTATGTTAATGTATTCTAATGTTAATGTTTTCTTTTATTTGTTAATAAATATTGCTATTTATTTTAAATTTAGATAAACGTAGCATTTGGTATCGTTTTGTATTTTTTATGACATAATGGAGGAAGAAAAAGTAAAATTGGCCTAAAAATTGTTTCACACTGATTTTGAAATAATCTGCCTAGACCTCAGCCTGAAGAAAACAACAACTTATCAGTCAATCTGAACATGTTTGATCCTCAGAGACCCAGTTAATTGTTCTGCTTTTAGACCATTTCTGCTTCACTATTGGCACCAAAGTGTCTTTTTATTTGGTAAAACGAAATAAAGGCAACACAAAGGATTAAATACATCTAGGATTTTCCACCAGCGTCTCACCTGTTCTCCAGCTGAACCAGCTCCTCCTCATGCTGCTCCTCCAACCTTTTCAAGGCTGCCTCCAAGTTTGTCCGCACCTCCTCCTTCTCGGCCTGCAGACTCTGGCAGCATTGCGATGATGAAACTGGAGAGGAAAGAAGCGTTTGTCACAATGCTGTAAACTTTCTCGGAAATAAAATTTCCCCAGGTTTTTTTTCTTATTTGCTGGGGATTAAAAAGAAAAGCTCACATTCCAGTTAAATTATTCCTGCAATGAGCTCCTCATCCAACCCAGAAACATCTGTAAGTCAGCTCTGAGGTATGCAGCGTCCCTCTAAGAGGTGCAAGCACATGCAGGCCTCCTCTGTCTCCACCCAGCATCGCGCCCAGCTCTCACATATTTCAAACTGCTAGATATTTGGGGCGATTTTTGTGCACCTGAGGATCAGATCCACACGCCAGCGGGAATGTTAGCTCAACTTTTCCTCCAGATTAACTCTGCAACAGCTGGCTGCTGCAGAGGCAGTTGCTGTTTGCAGTGAATGGAGCCCTTTACAGCGCCTGTCGCTGCACTGATGGAGACATGAAGCAGCTGACAGCCGCTCCGACACGCATCCTTATTCAGGGTCGGACGGCAGGTGGAGGTTCTGATGGAGTGAAACTTTCCTGACGAGTCTCTCAACTGAAAGTGGGTTTTCACTGTTGCATGTAAACGGCTCCTCAGAGAAACCCTGAAGAGTCGTTTTCACAGAGGGAAGCAGAACAAAGTTAGCCTGAGCTGTGAGACCATCAAAGAATCAAACAGGAGTTTGTTTCTGCTCAGCTGGACTTTCACACTGTTCAGCGACAGCTGAGTGTTTGTTCACTACAGGCCCCACACATTCCTTCTGACCAGGATGGCGACGCTCAGAGGGGAAGCGGGAAGACCGAAGCCAGGGTCTCTGCTACTATATGGAGCTAATTTTATTCCATTATTGTTGCAAATATGTTTTTTGTAAGTGGAGATTAAAAAAAAAAAAATACAATCCAAAAATTAAACTTTGAAAAAAAAGTTTTGACAGAAACTCTGTTTTAACAGATTTACTTATTATTATTATTATTTTAATCAACTATAGTTTTCCTATTTTTTCTTTTTTGCAAAATAGTATTTTTTTCATATTTCTTTTTTACAGGTTTAATATTTACATTAGTTTACAGATTAAGTTTTAAATTTTTTTTATTCTCTTCACATCTGGGGCAGCTTTCTTCTGGAGTCGGGAGAAAGATTCATTTTTATTGGTTTGGATGGAGGTTAGCGAGAACATTTTTATAAGTGTTGGTTTTGGGTTTGACGTACAGAGAGATGCCATTTGAAAAGAATGCAATTTGCAACTTAATCTAAAAAATGGAATAAAAAAAAATATAAAAGAAACTCTTTAATAAAGTAAAGAAAAACAGAAAAAAACAACTAAGCAATAAAGCAAACTTTTTTTCACTTCGGTATTGCATATCTTTCTTCCAAATTTCAGTTAAAAATATATGTTAAACCCTTAGATCTTCAGAATTTCCTGTAGTTTTTGGAATTATCCCAATCCCACGTTCCACAAACCCTCTAAAAGGAGCTTTTTTATGTGTTTTTTTCTCCTCCACTCGCTTCTCAAGTTGATCCATCACCTGCACTGCAAAAAGTGTCCATCTGACCACGTCTTACAATCTTACAGCTAGACAAAAAAATGCATATTTTCCAGCTTGCTTAATCAATAGTAATATAATTGCACTTGGATTATCTCCCCAATATCAGGAGCTCCTTGGTTAGCTGGACATCTTTTCACACCTGGACAGCGTGTGGTTCAAGAGAGACATGTTATGACAACGATCATCTTCTGCAGAGAAGGTGTTGGTTGTTGCTGGATTGGAGCTGGCTGAAAAAAGCAGTCGAGTAAAAAAGGAAGTAAGAACCAGTGGAAGAAAAGGAACTTGGGTGAGGACTTCAGGGTCGCAGGTCCAGGACCAGAACACTGTGGAACCATCTTTGATTTCCATACGACATTCAGACCAACACTCAAAGCAAAATGAGAACAGTAATGTAGATAATAGGATCAACCAGGAGGTTTTGTTCCACCCCCCTTTACTCTTATAGCCCTAAATCAAGCCCACTGAGGCCAGTTGGTTGGAATATTTAGCACCATTAAGACCAAGGTCAGGCAGGAAGTTCTGGTTCGGTCGCCATGAGCTCTGACCAATCGGAATGTGGAGCCAGGATGGAGCACCTGCTGACATGGAGGTTCACCTGGACACCATCCCCTTTGTCAGACACGGTGGTGGCACCACCTTGCTGCGGGACAGGGATGTTAGGAGCTGAATCCTGGAGGAAACACTCTGCGCGGGCGGAGGGTCGGTCTGCCAAATAAAATCCTTCAGAACTGAGTAAAATCTTTTTTTGTTTTTGTAGAAACATCCGAGTCGGTGCTGCTGCTGTATTGACATAAAACACGGACCTGGTTATAAAAGGCGGCAAAGCAGGTTCCAGTGAAGTCAGCTGACTGGGTCAAAAAAGTTTCTGGCTCTGGAAGCATGTAAAAGGTTGCTGCTGTTAGAACAGCTCATCTGGTCCTGGTTTTGGAAAGCAGAAGAAGTTCTTGAACCCGGTTTGTTGAAAGTTCAAGACGAGACATCGGTTGAGAAAGGTCCGCTTTTATTTGGACCGTTTGTCGTTTCTATGATTCAGAAGGGGGTCGACGATGAGATCTAGATTTATGCACTGGAGGAAAATAAGCTTCTTGTTCATTAGGACTTTTATTGACCAACATTCATTGTTGTTTGTTCTGTTAGTATGGAGGGAATGTAGCATCATTATTGTAGCAATGAAGAAAGATTTTGAAAAATTAAACCCCCAAAAAACTAATTTCTCTCTCTCACCTGATTTAAACTTCAAGTTAAAAACTTTATTACAAGTTGCTACTTTATATCTAATCATCAGTTTAGCTACTCTGCAAAAACAAACAGCTTCTAAAAACTATCTTAGTGAAGTATTTATCTGCTTTATAAAACAAGTGAAATTATCTTGAGTTCTGAACTCAAATCCCACTGATCAGAACCTCCACCTGGGCTCTTTGGATCAGATCTTTTTGCTCTGATCCATCAGGGTTCTTTCTCAATGTGAAGTCTTGTTGCACTGATGAGTTTTCACTCATGTGTAAAAGTGTTTAAATCCTTCATTGACGCTGCTGACATTCGTGTCATCATGAACTCATAAAGCCGCAGACGACTGCTCTGTTTGCAGGTCACGGCCTGCGTGCAGCAGCTGCAACACGAGCCATTATCAGCCTGCTATAAACAGCCGTTGTCCTGCATGCAAATAGAGGGTTGGCCGGGGATTGTGCAGCAGTGTGCACACAAGTAGGAAAGGCTCTTACCCAGCTCCTCTCTGAGCTTGGACAGCTCCGACGACAGCTCCTTCTTTTGCTTTAAGGTTTCCTCTCTCTGCAGAGAGAACAACAAAAGAGATTCTGTAAGATTTGGATCACAGAATAAATAAATAAAGCAGGAGAGCCTCTTTGAATGGTTGCATCTAACCTGCAGAAAAAAAGTGCTAAAACTTTATTAACCCTTTTTATTAGCTTAAAGGATGGGCTGAACACTAATGCTTTAGTGATAAATCATAATTATTCAGAATACTGTCGAAAAACCCGTTTAAAAAATCTTTTTATATTATATACCTGTTTATACAACTAATTTACCCGTCGTCTCAAAGCACAGAGACAATTCAATCAGACATCAATAAGCAAGCAGACCATCCAGACAGATTGGTTCAAAGTTTCCTATCCAATTATTCCCTGTTGTTTACACCCAGTTATTGACTTTGCAGGTCAATGGACGCTACAAAAATTAAAATACAGGTCATTTTTTTCTTAAAATAAGTAAGTTTTCCATTAGGACAAGATGATTTTTGCTTAATAATTTATGTTTAATAGGACAAAAATAGTGCATAATAGTGCACTGAAGTTTTGTCCTACTAAGTGAATAATATCTAATGGGCAAAAATGCTAATTTCATTGGCAGACCATCTTATTTATCTGCTCAAAGGAAAAAAAAAAAGGACAAATACACTTACGCTAAGCATTTGACCTATTTTTAGATTAGTTCTGCAGTGTAAAACTAAAAAATACTAAGGAGTATAAATTTTATACTTTTATACTATAAAACCTATCCTCTTCACTTAGATTAACTCTATAACTTTCCTTTATTGGCCCTAATTAATTTTAGTTCATAATAGAAATCTTACCTTAAGGGATTTTAATGCAGCCATCTTTGCTAAATTTACAATTCAAATGTTACCCAATTTAGCTTATTTTAGCATGGTTAGCTTAGCCTGCATTATCTTATATCAATTAGGTATCAGCTAAGAGTAGCTTAGCCAAAATGTAGCTTATCTTGGCTCTATTATTTCATATTTATGTATTTTTTCAAATGTTAATAAGTCCTGAAGCTTTTCTTAGCTTATGTTAGCTTGTTTTAGCTGACATTATTGTTATATTTTAAAGCTTAGCTCAGGCTAACAACTTAAACCTGCATTGAGTCATCTAGCTTTAGCTTGAGCTAGCTTGCTTCTTTTAGAACAAAATAGAATAGAAAATCCCTTTATTGTCCCACAATGAGGAAATTCTGGTGTTTACAGCAGCAAAAAGATAGAGAAAAAAAATGGTCACACAAATATGACCCTTAGAAAAATGTATAAGAATAACATAATAGTGAAGAGTTAAAATATAAACTATAAAATACTGTACTGTAAAGTGTTTTAACAATATAAATACTGTGCACCGGGAAAATAAATAACCAATATACAACTATGGACATTTTTACAGTAATGGATATTTGAAAATAGCAGCAATATCAGGGATGTGTAAAATGACAGCAGCATGTTATTTAACTGACGAAGAAAGAAACTGTGCAGAATCTGCCATTTTTGCACATTTCTGATGTCATTTTTGCACACCATAGAATGATTTTAATTTCTGATTATTTTTATTTCTTTAACTTTTAGCTTAGTCATCTTATATCAACTTTGTTCAAACATAAAACATTTAATAAAATGTAATCAAGATGAAAAAATGTGTTCGTTTTTCAGTATCTGGGGATTTTAGTGAGCCAGCCAGCATCTCATAATAACCCATTTATGGAAATAATATCAGGGCATTTAATCTAAGTGTAGTTTATTTTAATCAATATTTTATATTTGATTTGTTTTTTCTTAAAGAATCCAGAATAAATCTGTCAAATTAAAAAGTGAGCTGCTAGGTTGATCCAAACAGACTTGATGAAACATGTCTGGATGTTCTCTGAGGTCCTTACAGCTCAAAACAATTAGAGTCCGACAGGTTAATAAGTGTTTCCACAGCAGAGCTGGTGCCATGTCTGAATCTACAGTCTCTGTTGACACAACACGTCCACGCTGTGGACCCGGCCCATCAGGACTCTTTCTGCTGCAGGGGTTTCCTCCTACTGCAGTCAGAGACTCTTAAAAGTCATCTCAGCCACTTTTTGTTTGAAGGAGGAAGGGATGCATTTTTCTTTTTGTTTCTTTCTCAGGGTGAATCATTTCTTTTTGACTTCCTAAACAAACACAGCTAAAAATGGGACGTTAATGACTTTTAGTGACGCCTCGGCACAGGAGGAAACCTTCTGTTGGCCTTTAACCATCCCACACAACTCTTGAAACACTGGTAAACACTCGGAACAGAATAATACGATCCTGACATCTGCAAGAGGAAGCATCACAACAGCCGCAGGAGCGAAATGTATCCACAAGAAGAGCTGCTTTGTTTTTCCAAACTACAGTAAAGTTCTGGTTGTAGCTGGATGTTGGAGACCAAACAAAGATAAGATCAGAGATAATGTTAGATAAAAGAGTAGGAACTCCTGATACATCAGGGTCCTTTATGATCCCGACCAAGAAACAGCCTCAAATGGAAACATGAGTTTAACAGCTGGAGATCTGAACAGATGCATCAGATACATTCCTTCCCAATCCTCTGGCTTTTCCATGAAAACAAAGAGCAGAACCAGACCAACCTTCCGCTTCTTCCTGCGCCGCTGCTGGGAGGTCTTAGTGGTCTGCAGCTGGGATTTACTCTCCGTGGAGCCCATGTTACAGAGACACACACCAAACAGCTGCTCTCATTCCTCTGTTCTCTGGAACTAAAGAGCGTCCCGTGCCTCTGAGCTGCTCCTCCCCCTCTGTACCTGTTCCTCCTCCTGCTGCTGCAGGGATCCACTACTGGATGTAGGAATGCCAGTTATTCCCGCTCCGCCTTCCTTTACTCTAACCTCCCCCCTTCCATCAGTTAAACCAGTGGATCCGCATTGAATTCATTCCTTTCTCGCCTTTCGTCTATTCTAATTGTTTGCAATAATTTCTGTCAAACCTGTAAGGTGACAATTGGAAGGATGAAAACTGGAAGACATGTTGGTGACAATCTAATGGTTAAAAGGCTCTCTGTCTCTGAGGTTTGGGTGATGGATTGAGGAGAAACTCAGGTTAAAAAGCTTCCTGTTGATCTAAAATGATTCAGAACCATAAGGTCCGTCATCCACCTTCTCACCTTTTATTCCAGCTTTCATTGTCCTTACACAACAACACGTACAGAGCAACAAATTTAACTCTGCATTTAACCCATCCCTTTGGGGAGCAGTGGGCTGCCACTGTGTGGTGCCCAGGGAGCAGTATGGGGTTAACCCTCAGTGAAATACTTAATAATCCAAATTTCAATCCAATAGTGTTATTGGAATCCAGGACAAGACCTTACTACCTTTGTAACATTAAAAAAATATGGACATTTTGATGCAAACAATGAATGTCAATATAATAACAAAAACGCCAACTTGCCCAAATATATCAAGAAAAATAACAAAAGTGCTTCTTTAAGAATTTCATGAAAAACACTCAGAGAGAAAGAAACACCTTTTTTTTTATACAACATAACCTTAGAGGCATTAATGCTGATACTGGCTCTTACATTTTTTAGTTTAAAAATCTAAATATAATTGTTAACTAGGCTTATTAACTTTTTTTAGCTTTTTTAAATTTTGGCGTAACTTGTTAACTTTTTTTTTTCCCCCCAACTTAATTTACAGTAAATAAAATATCATTCAAGGGCTCATCTAATTGGTCACTGCGAGTGATCAAAGATTTAACTTTCCCTATAAAGGGTTTAGGGTCTTGCTCAGGGACCCAGAGTGGCAGTCTGTGGGAGTGGGGCTTGAACTCAGAACCTCAGGATTCTAAGCGTGATTCCTCTACCATTTCACCAACATCAATGGACCTCAGACTAGAAGATTAGATTCAGGAGATTCTAGAGTTTTATAAGTAGTCGCATCATCAGCTACCAGAGATTTATTTGGATGTTCATCTGACCAAGGAGGAAAAAATTGAAGTCTTTCTTCTGCAACCTAAAACAGGAAAGTCAGGTTTGGTTGATCTTGGCGGTCAGGTCCAAGATGACGCAGGTTCAAGTTAAACCCAGACTTCCTGCTTCCCATTGATGCCCCCTTGTAATGTTCTAGATGGATCTATGGCTCCTAAAGTGAGTTCTGAATCTGACCCAGGGTCTGCTCCCATCAGCAGGGGTCCTGCATCAATGTGGAGAATCAGCAGCTGATCTAAACTCCACCTCACCTCATGACCAATAAAGGTTGGAATCTAGATGGACCAGTTCAGCTTCTCCATCCCCAAAAAGCAGAGAAACCCCAAATCACTTTATCCATCTTCAAATTCCTTAGATCACACATTCCTCATCATAATATAAAACATCAGCTTCATTTCATTTCTCCTAATTTCTGGCCTCATGTTTTGTACTTGATCAGCTGATCAGGACAAAACTGCGGCTATTTAGGAGGACAGTGAGGCTCAGCTAAAAGAAGATCCTATTTTCATTTAATCGCTCTAACAATAAAACCTTCTCAGTAAAATCAAAAGCAGCATCTATCCTGTTAGACGTGGAGCAAACAGCCTTGTTGAAGACGTGCAGAACAGACCGACAACACAAGATAGGTTCTTTAGGAGAAATTATCTGATAGTTTTTGTTTTAAAACTTGCTCTGTTAAAGGCAGCATTTCTGTTCTATCTACAACATGTTGACAAAGTGGGTGTTTAACAAAAACCTTTAAGCTTAAACCTACTGGGCAAGAAAACGTCAATAAAAAAAAGGAGAGGTGTCTGAATTTGAAGATGCAAGTCAGAAAACATGAATAAATGTAAGATGTATTTGTTCCTATTTTGCATTTCTGCTGTGGCTTAAGTGGTCCTTAAAGATTTAAGGTGTTCAGATTAATCTTTGCTGAAACGTTGTTAATTAAATTAATGGTCAACTGATTGTGAACATCCTTTAGGTGTTTTCCCGTAACAAAGGAGGATGAGGAGTGTAAGAGCTTTATCAGAGGTTGTTGATTTGTACTCATAAATTCATAATTTTAACTCACAAAATTGTAAAATGCACCTGTAAATTTGTAACATGTGATCGAAACATTGTGATTTCAATCTATAACTGTAATTTGAACTCATAAAATTGTAATACGAACTGTAAATTTGCAATTTAAACACAAAATTGTAATTTGAACTTGTAAATTTGTAATTTTAATGTGTACATGTGTGATCTTCACTCTGAAATTTTATTTAAGCTCATAAATTTGTGATTTGGATAAATCTAACTTTGTAATTTGCATTCAAAACTCGTAATAAAACATCTAATGTCATATGTACATATTTATTAGAAATTAAGGAACAAACACTAATCTTAAACCTATTCTCTTACATTTTTAAACCCAGACACCTCTGACTATGTATCATTGACAGCTATCTTACCCATAAAATCCCTTTGAAAACATTAACCTCACGTTTAACACCAGCAGCGTAACAAAACAAGTCTTTGGACTGAAACTGACTTCTAGGTTTAGATTTCCCTGAACTGAGGATTAATCTGCTTCAAGGCAGCATACAAACAAGACGCCCCCCCCCACAAGCATGAAGCAGATTAGATAAGACTATATGCTAAAGATAAAAACACACTGCTGCATTCCTGACGTCTGCATGGCTCCTTCTGCAGCCTCACTTTGAGCAGCTGGAACGTCAGAGCGGCTCCAGCTCCATCGGCTCCAGAAAAAAGCAGCAGGATTTTGAAGGTTATCCCAACAAACAGGAATTTTAATTAGCTTTCAGTTATATAACAACGACCATTATAAACTACGCATGACGAGTCATAAAAGCTCAGATAATTATCAACTTTCACTGCTACACCTGGGGATATCGTCCGGACTGTTTATTATGTTCTGAGATCCTGATGACTCACTGACAGGTAGCATGTGCTAAAGTTCTGCTCTGAGAACAAATATTTACTGAAGAGATTCTAAATGCAGGACCTGAGGACCGACATCCTGCTCCTCCCAGCCAATCATCAGCCTCCAGCAGGAGACCAGCCGATCAGAGATGTTTTCCACACATCAGGTCAGCAACAGACTAATGATAGGGTTGAGGATCTGGAGCTTAGAGGGCCCTGCAGGTGATGGGGAGGGGAACTGTCCATTTTTGAGACTCCTCCTGACCTTCTGCCACCAGGTAAACTGCCTCAGCCTGTTAGAATATATCATATTTATACATTTAGATTTAATTAATCCATTCACTGATTTTTACACTATTTTATTCATTTTTTGACATTCAGGGTCCAGATGTGTTTAGGTTCAATGCAAAGCAATCAGCAGTCGGTCATTTGATCATTATTTCACTGAAAGGTCTATAAGCTTTTATTGGATTTAAGGGAGTTCTAATTATTTCTTACAAAAACTAGAAATTAAATAGGTCAGTTTCTCTGAAATTTTGTAAATTTTGGCTTGATTTAAGAGTATAAGTAAGACTATTTGCAAATCTAATAACATGATTTATATCTAAGATAAGAAAATACAATTCTAATATTTTATTTAAAGTAGGGATGCACGATATAATCGGCCCCCTATCGGTATCGGCCTTAAAACTGAATATCGGACCTCAGCCACCCAACCGATATTTAACCCGATATTTGATCAGCTTCTGAGTTTCTAAAGTTTAAAAAAAAAAAAATACTACTACTTCTTCCTGAAAAAATTATTTTTTACAGACTTAAAAACTTCTAAAGACGAGGGAAAAAATA
>NW_015150511.1:618984-622820 GCF_000732505.1 Cyprinodon variegatus
ATGAGTTTTAAAATATCGGCATATCGGATATCGGCCAAAATCCCAATATCGTGCATCCCTAATTTAAAGTGCATCGTATCTCATCATCTTAGTTTAAGGGGAAAACACTCCTTGCATTGGCAGATCATCTCATTTATTTGCTCAAATTAAGGGGAAAATAAACCTATTTTAAATCTGGAACTTTATCCTTTTTATAAGCCTAAAGGACGAGATGAAGACTGATGCTTTATTTATAAATCATAGTTACTCCAATAAACAAAAAAAGGATGATTAACTGTTTTATTTGACAAACCCTGATCTGGAGATTGAACTTGTTTTAAGATTTTTTTTTTTTATATTTTAAGATCACTTTTTGCAGCATGTTTTTACAAACTGTTTATGTTCCTATCAAAAACAGAATTGGCAGCTAAAGTGGTTCTGATTCCAGGAAAACTAGAGAACATTGCTGTGTTCTGTGACTCCTGCGGATCCATTTAAAAACTGGAGCCAACAAAATGCATTTAAAGTATTTTGAAAATGAAAACCATTTGAGATACTTGAGCAGCGAAGGCTTCTAACCCTGAAGTTTTAGGTCAGAGTCATTAAAACACATTTTCCCCTGGTTAGCAGGCAACTGGTTCTCCTGATGATCTGTTCTCTTTGGAATCTTTTTAATTGAATCAACCTAAGAACTGAGAGTAAAGTAGGTCTTTTGCAACAGAAGTGGACCAGAAAAGCAGTCAAAGTCCAAAGAAAAAGCTTTGATGAAAGCCTCTGTGATGGAATGAAGGTTGGATCAGGAGGTATTTTACCCAGAACATCTCAGCTCAGTGTCACCTTCATCATCACTTCACATTTCAGCTGTTTGTTTTTCTGCTGCCCTGGAGCCTCAAACCAGTCCGATCACAGACTGATGCTTTAATTACAGACTGCTGCCTCTTTGGCTCAGAAGTGCTGCAGGGCGGGGAGGAGACGGAGCAGAAAACTGATGGTTTCCACTCATTTAGTCTCTTGTAGTCTGGTGAGAGCAACCTGTGCTTAACGAGCCCAAACACATTCATCTCTGCAGCCGCAAAGAGCAGTCAAACAGGAGGAAGGGGTTCCCTGGTCTTTTACAAACATGTCTGATTGGAAGCGGCTGAATCCAATCACATCTAACAGGAGAGCAACAGCTTGGCTGCTTCAAGCGGAAGCTAACATGCTAATCAGACGTTTGCTGGTATTATCAGCTGATGGTGGATTGTTTTTTAAAAGGCCTGGAGAACCAACGAAGAAGAGGAATAAACCATCTGTAGCGAAAATTCAAATGTTTGTTCTGCTCTCAGCAGAGTTGGTGCCGCACACCGACCCTCAGCTGGAAAGGAGAACTATACCGGCAACTTCTTCATAGCTTATGGGGTGAATTTTGTTCCATTATTACTTTTGCATGTTTTGTAGATGGAAACATGCCATATAGAATTTAATCTTGAAAAATCGTTTTAATTTAAAATGGTTATGAAGCACCTCATCTGTTTCTTTGATTTTATTTACATTTGTTTAAAGATTTTATGTTTTTAATCATTTCTTTTTATTTTATTAACATTTAACAGACTCTTTTTATTTCTGTATTTCAGATCACATTCTCTTTAAACCCAAATAAATGCCCAGGTTTTGACGAGCAGATTGATAAAATATCAATTAATTTCTTTCTTTTTTTAACAAAATTTGAGAAAAAAAGTAAAATCTGAAAGATAAATTACAAAAAAAAAATATTTTGAAAACAAAATCTGAGAAAAGGGCAAAATTACTATCAAAACTCTTTAATAATTCGGATGTTTTTAACGTTTCATTTTTTTTTACACCTTTTTTTTTTTTTTGCTTTTCCAGAGTACTTTGTTTTCAACAATAATGGAACAAACTTCACTCCCTACATCCAAATCAGTGCAGCTTAAAGCTGATCGTCTCTCACTCCTCCAGTCAGAACTTCCTGTACTCTTGTAAACTTCTCTCTCTCAGCAGTTCCTCAGACTTTCAGTGGATTTCTTTGGACTTTGGCAGCTTTTCCTCCCATTTTCAGCCCAGAACTTTTTTCTGGCCTGTTTTCAGAGGAACTGTTCTGTAAGGAAATTAAGCCTGGTACCTCAGAGAACAGGTGCTGGATGACAGCAGCCAGCGCCTCCACTTTCCGGTTCCCCTGAACCAGCAGCCTCCTCAGCTGGACCAGGGCCTGGTTCTTCCTCTCCACCTGCTCCTTGTTCTGGTTCTGTTTAGTTGTGACAGGCGCTGCGGTTCCACCCACACCAGGTCGGGATGCATGCTGAGGCCGGCCTCCGTGTTTGGGACTGGAACGTGACCCGGTTCTGGCTTTGAGCCCTGGACCGGCGGGTCCAGCAGGTCCAGGTGTAGTGTTAGAACCATCGAGGGCCGGTACTGGGAGAGCTGGTGATGTTGGAGTGTTAGCATTTAGTACATCTGATACCTGAGGAGAAGAACAGAAAACACAGGTTTCAGATCGGGTCAGCAGAATGGTTCCGTTCTGGAGCAGGTCCGTTCATGAAAAGCAGAGCTGCACACTGATGAGTGAGTTTTAAAAGACAGGAACTGGACGTACCGGTTCTGGTGGGGGCAGCTGTGGGTTCTGCTGGTTTCCTGTGGTGATCTGGGGGCTGGTGCTGCTGGGCTTCGTTGGCGCCTCCCGGGGCTTGTTTTTGTCCACTGAAAGAGAACGTGGATCCGTTAGAGCAGCAGGAGCGACGTTCAGCATGGCGTCCACAGGCCCAAACACCGTCTGCTTCTGCGGGAACACGCCCTCAGAATGTTCTAGGCTCACACAGATGCATGATGGGAAACTGAGGTAATGCTGGACCGAGACCATCGGGCCCTGGATGGACATTAAGGGTCCATTAGCGGCGCAAAAACAATTAGAGCTAAAGAGATCCCAGCTCCCTCTGAATCTCTCCTCCTCCGTCCATTTATGGATCGACTGTCGGCTCCTCCGGGCCCTGATCGGTTCCTAAATCACCGCCTATCTGTGGTTTTATGGGTCTGCTGCACACAGCATCAGATCGATCACAGAGTTCTGATCCGATCATGGAGGTTTATCAAAAAAAGGATGCAAACTTTAAATATTCTGATTTAGGAGGAGAACAAACAGCTGACTGGATCAGAACCCATCAAACCAGTAGGACTAACACTTAAAGATGATAGCACATTTTTACAGATAAATTTACTTTTCCTCTGTTTGGATCAGAGTTTATAAGTAGAAACAGAAGCAGGAAAATAAAGGCTACAGGGGGGAGTTCTAAGGTCAGAACCACAGCTGACCCAAAAGAACACAAAAGCCCACAACAGGACTGAGGAACATAAAAGGTTTCAGGTCTCAGGACTTAGTGATAAATTCATCAGTTCTCAGGAAAAAAGATGAAGCACTTTGTTAAATTAGATTAAATCTAGAGCAGATATTTCAGTAAAGCAAAGCTAAAACCTTGACTTAGAAATATCTTCAATTTATTTTAGGTTTATAGACTGATGACATCACAGCATCGATGGCCGTCCCATTTCCAGACTTTTCGCTCTTTTTTTCCCCTCAGTTCCAAAAAAACTGATATTACAAATTGAATCACCCAATATTAACCTTTAAGATGTTTTTAGGTGATAACATAGAATTTTTAGACTCATTTGTCTACTTCTTTACTTAAGATTTCACTTAATTAAAAAAAGAAGCCCAATCATTCCCCTGAGACTTGATAATTGATCAACTAAAACCTGATATCCTTAAATGTACACTAGGAATGCACGATATTGGGATTTTGGCCGATATCCGATATGCCGATATTTTAAAACTCATGTAGCCGATAACCGATATCGATACTGATCTT
>NW_015150511.1:623340-630041 GCF_000732505.1 Cyprinodon variegatus
GGTGGCCGATGTCCGATATTCAGTTTTAAGGCCGATACCGATAGGGGGCCGATTATATCGTGCATCCCTAATGTACACCATATGGGTTTAGAGTGTAAACACATCATCAAATCAGAACCAGGTTCATTCTTTTGTGGACTGGGGGGTCTTTTAAAAGCTTTTTCTTTTATGAACCCGTTCACTGCAAAAAAAATGTAAATTAAGTATTTTTTTTCTGAGAATAAGTGAATTTTTTTCTTGAATTGAGCTGGAAAGTGAGACAATTTGCCAATGGAATAACACAATTTTCATTTAAAATAACACAAAACAACTGCAGTCTTTTATTTCATGTGCATAGCATCTAATTATCTTATCTTAATGATAAAATTCTTGTTTCATTGGCAGATCATATTATTTCCACACTCAAATTAAGCATAAATACACTTACTTTAAGAATTGTTTCATACATTTTCAGAATATTTTTGCAGTGTTATCTTTGACTTTGAATTATGCTTTTGATGGTCTAAAACATTGCAGTGTAACAAAACAAGTCACAGTTAATGCATTAGTTGAAAGTTTTGTTCAGAAATGTCACTTTCATCCGGTTTTGTCTCCTCCCTCATCAGTATCTAGGTCACCATCATCCTAAATTAGTGACAAACATCAAATTCTGCAGATGATCTTTCATGTAGATTTGGACTAATTATTGAAGATTTGCACATTTTTATGACTAAAAAAAAACCTGCTTGGTTTTTTAGTAAATTAGTCCAAGACAAACAACGCCCCCTACTGGTGGTCACCAGACAGAACAAAATGGCCGCTGTTTCTGCACCATTTGATCATTTTATGATCAACATAAAACAACCATTAGGTGACCAACTCAGTGCTTCATTCTGGGGACGTTTTGAACAGCAACTCCACTGGGTCTGATCTGGGCGGCTTTACTATGAATTTAGAGGAAGAGGAGGGGAGTACGGCTCCACTAAAAACACAGAAACCTCTTCATCATTTCACTTATTTTGTTAAGAGATGCTTTGCCAAAATACAGTAAAACACATTCTTTTTACATCCATAAAAAGCCTAAAATCACAGCAACAACTTCCTCTTTCTGTGACAATCCATCAGGACAGCGTCATCTGCTCATGTATGGAGTGAATTATGCTCCATTATAGTTGCAACCAAAGAAATGTGTTGTAAACGAAAATTTGAAATAAAAGAAAATGATAAAAATAGCTCTGATTTGGGATAAAACCATTGTGAGAGTAACTTATTTATCAGATTTACTTTTTTGAATGATAAAAAAAAGAAAAAAAAAATTGGAAACAAGTTTGAAAAAAAAAGTTAGTAAACAGCAGTTACTTAAAAAAGATTTTTGGATGAAATTTTTTAAATTGATTTCTGTGTTGCATTTTTTGACTTTATTAGTCACAAGACATGCTCGTTGCAACAATAACGGAACAAAATTAACTCCATACTTATTTTTGTTCATTGATATAATTTAATCTTTAAGCTTCTGAAAATAATTCAGATGTTTTACGTCTCCTTTGAATTTAAATAGTAGAATAACTGAAGCTGGATGGAAATCTGTGTAAAGTTTGACTTTATCGAAGAAAAAAAACTGTTTTTATCTGTAATCTTGGCTAAATTAAAAGGAAACAGTGAAAGTCTGAAAGATCAGGTCCAATAAAGAGACTCCGGATTATACAGTGATAAACAGACAGAAGTGACTGCTTGATGAGGATTGTTCCTCTCTGTGGTGAACATCATCTAAGCCCAAGATTCTTCTAGAAGTGTGTGATGTTTGTGGGTCTGTACCTGGAGCGTGCCAGGCTGAAACGCATAGCTGCTGAGCCCAGACTGAAGGAGAAACCAGACAGTTAGCATGCAAATCAAACAGAGACGGGAGCACCTCCTGCTGCGGGTGAACGGTCTGCTGCTAACCCAGGTGATCATAAACAGAATCCCCTGACTGTCCTGGTGGCTCAGAGTCCAGCATTTTTTAAAGGAGTCCCTGAAGGCTTCATTTCTCCAGCCAGGATTCTTATTGATTCATGTCAGGTGTGTTTAACAGAAAACATGCTGGAGATTGGCCTGTAAGACCTGAAGGATTCAGCCTGGGCTGGAGACTGAGGAAAACCTTCTGCATTGATTAGGATCTGGGTCTAAGGAGGCCATCTTTCTGCAGCAGTCCCCTTAACCCTCAGCAGGAACGTCCCCCGTTTGCTGAATGAAAACCAGGGAGGGGGTGAGGCTGAGGAGTTGATGAATAACATCAGGAGGAAGAGGAGGAGGTTTAAAGCAAATTATACAACTTTAGGGTTAAAAGGTTGAAAAATTTGTTTTCTCTTCAGAGACGTCTCAAAGACCAGGAGAAAATATAAGAATATGAACCGATGAAGTAATCCATGAGCTCAATGCTGGACCAAACACTGCATATTCTCCCTCCTAGTCCAAAGCCTTAAACTCAGATTAACCCTTGACACAAACACCAAACAGGAGTCTGATCATTACAGCATCACAGAGCAGCACTGGGTGGTAATTAGATTACCGTCTGTTGTTGGTCCGTCTTTAATAAGCTCCGTCATTAACACGGACCCTCCCAAATCCTCCACCCAGCAATAACAGGGCAGTCAGTTTGCTGTGGTTCTGACAGATTAAGCAGCACCATCTCTGAGGCAGATTACTGGGGGATTATTCTGATCTGTGCCTTCAGGACAGAAATGTGGCGTCGCAGATCAGCGGCAGGTAGCATCCTGTATCTGCTGCGATCAGACCGGCCAGACGAAATAAACCCAACTTCAGGCCGTTAAAGGATTTCCCTTATTATTCCGGTTCTGTTTGGTTCAGCAGACGATCATTTAAAGTTAAACACCAAGGTGATTCAAACTGGATAAAACCAGCTTTCTGAAAATACACACTAACCTAAACCACATGAAGACGTCATGTATCATGTTTTCTCTATTCTTCGTTCACAAACCCAAAACACAGCAGCAGCTCTTAGTCATGCTTGTTACCGCGGTAACAGGCCTGCTGACGATCTGCGCACACACATGCCCTCCATGGCCCGTTTTCATACCCACTGGGCAAAGTGGTTGCCTAGCAACAGCTTCCTTTCTGTTCAGCTTTTTTAGCTTCTGACTGATGACAGGAAGGAGAGCAGCAGAACGGGTTTATGTTGAGCTGAGCTGAGATGGACCAGAGACCCGTCCACGGCGTCCACCGCCTCTTCCCAATGACTGCTGGGAAAATAAGTGGGCGGATGGACAGGCGGAAAGTCTTTGCCCGAATGATGCTGCTTTTTTTATGCCTCTTTGCACCTCTAATATCAGTTATCATTGATCCTGACTCACTGAATTGTTCTTTAAATCAATTTTTTAATAAAGTTAGTTTGGTTAAGTTTGTTACTATAAAGAATTATTAAAACTATGTATGTATGCTGTGATTCCTTAACCCTCTTATATCAACTGGTTTCACTAAACTAGGATGTTTAACAGCAACATGAGTTTATTAAATTACAGCAATGAAATCCAACAATGTTAAAGCCAGTGTTGTGCCTGAACGCGTTCATTGAACGAAAGTTCATGAACTCGTTCATATTTTGGGCGAACGTGAACTGAACGTACTGCATTACTGCCTGATGAACGTTATTGTGAACTCGTTCATTCTGGTGTCTGAACGGCACGCTCTCTCAGTTCAACTCCGTTCAATAGGTTGCCAGATTTCTATAGAGCCCTCCAGGCGAAACCCCGGCTAAATCACACCGTAAACAGGCCTTAATATGTAGCGGGAAAAACACCCAATCTGGCAACACCAGCTACCAGTGTCGTAGCCTACAGCCGCGTGCGTCATCAAAACAAAATGCAGCGAGGAAGCCACAGCAGCATGGAGGCGACCGTGGAGGCGATAAAGCAGCAGTATGATCACTTAAAACAGTTTTATGACCAGGTGGTCGGTGAGGATGATGGCAACAATCTTACATTTCTCTGCAAACTTTGCCCGCCGGCTTTCAGTAAAAAAATCCGCACTTAAACCTGCCTGGTATAATTTTCCAGGATTCCAGTATTCCTTTTTAGTATGTACTGAAATGGGATTTCAAATGGAAAAAATTATAAAAAAAAAAAAAAAAAAAAACATTTGCACCTTAAAGTCTACTTTCCTGTTTTTCTTTAAATAATTCCTCATAAAAAAGACCATTCAAGCAGCGCATTTTTCCTGATGTTTTTGAGAATATACTGTAGAGGTGAAAGCTGCAGCTGCTACTAGTGTGAAGTGAATGGACAGCAACAATGGGGAAGTGCTGTCCCCTCAATGCTAATGTAAACCCTGGTTGGATAAGGATTCAAAACTGGATATGAAGATGAAATCTGACGCACAGTTTCAGAGTTACAACTGATAATTGCTGTCTGTGGTTCTACAGTAGGCTATGGTGTAATTGAGCAATATATGAAAAAAAAAGAACTATGAACTAGTTAATTTTTTGGAACTGTGAACTTAGTTCAAAATTTTGAATTATGAACTATGAACTGAACTAGTTCATTTTAAAATAAGTGAACTGAACTTTGAACTAGTTCACGTAGAAAGAGAACTTTCCCAACACTGGTTAAAGCAACTCAATAATATTAATGATTAAACTGAAATAGACATTAACTCTTATTAGCATCTAATCAGCTTAACTTCATAGCATTAAGTTATACAAACTAAAGTCTACAGTGCTGATGATTGCTTTATTCAACAGACTCATGGTCCAAAAAACTAAACTAAACGGATAAACTATACTGGTTTTACTAATCTGAATTTGTTTACCTTTGCTTGAAAAATTATGTTTGAAGAAAATATTGAATATTCTTATGTAAATGTAACATGTCCTTTATAGAGTGCATATGCAACTTCTTTTCTATTGCGATTTCCAAACTCTAAAGAGTTGTCAGCCCAAAGCTGAAGCTTAAGACAAGATGTTAAAGAAAAATCCCAAACGATAATTAAAGCTTAACTTTCCACTGTTGCTATAATCATTAAAAGGATCCTTAAATCCACCTCTGCTCAGCCACCAGGATTATAATC
This sequence comes from Cyprinodon variegatus, assembly GCF_000732505.1. Lineage (NCBI taxonomy): Eukaryota > Metazoa > Chordata > Actinopteri > Cyprinodontiformes > Cyprinodontidae > Cyprinodon > Cyprinodon variegatus. Next base: position 628,381 of record NW_015150511.1, read on the forward strand.
TACCAGCTCCAAATCATCCCTCCTCAGCTGAACCTCTGCGGTGGGGTGACTAAAGCCTGCCATAACCTACATTCCCGCTCCAAGGCAGGCAGCAGAAGGGAAATAGGTCTGTGGATCTCGACCCAGAAAACACGTGCAGCTGGGCTCAGATGGACGAGCATGAGTGATCTCAGAGAAGAGCGTCACGCGTTTACCACAGAGCCACAGGGGAACGCGCTCATGTGGGCCAAAAATCAACGAGGAGCGCTCCAAACACGAGCGGATTGAGAGGATTGGCTCCTGAGCTGGAAAACGACCCGATAAGAGATTTTAATTCAGATAATATGTTCAAGAGGGAGGAATGAGTAAATGGAAATATACTGTAAAAAAAGCAACATCCAGGTGCAGATTTAGGGAAGTCATAACTTCAGTTAAAGGTTTGATTCCAGGACATGAAGGAAACGGAGCGTTAAATAAAAAGGACATTGATAAAATGTACGTTCAGCATTAATCTAGTTTCTTTTCCTGAGCTGTAATCTGTAACATTATTGTTAAAATACATTATAAATTCTTTGCATTAGACAATCTGCTCTAGTTTTATGATTTAAAGCGATTATCTTTAAAAAAAAAATGTATTTTACTGTAGTCCCTGCCTTGGTCTCTACAGCAGACTTCAATATTGGCCTCAGTGGTTCCCAACCTTTTGCTGGTTCCCCTTTTAGTGTACAAAAATGTAGTTAGTGATATAAGCCAACATTTGACTTACTGCTAATGCTAAGTTTTGGTTAAATTAACTGACTTATCCAGAAGGAAAGTGGCAGCCCTTTGCTTCTTTTAAGTTGGCACCATCTTTTTGGGTTTTTTTCAGTCGTTACGCTAGGAAGAAACCATTTCGCAGTTTCTGTCACAGAGCTACTGGTACCTGGCAACACCTGAGCTCCTTCTGACGTAACGTTAACTTACTATTCCTATTGGTGCAGAAATCTTTCATGAAAGTGTTGGCATCATAAGCAGAAGTAGCCTAAATAGTTATACATTTTGGATACATATATCTTTCAAATAAAATTATACTTTATTCAGCGCTTGATTCACCATTCTAATTGTTTTTTTTGGATGCATGATTTTTGAATATCCATTTGATGAAAAAGTTGAGGCTATGATCTAAAAGAAAAATCTACATTTTTTTTTTTTTTAAACTCCTTCCTTCCTACTGGATCTTTTTCTTGAGACTGAAAGACAGACCTGCAGTAAGGCTATATGTTTAAATAGGATAAAAATTATTATCCAAACCAGAGACTGCTGCTGTTAAATGCATACCGGCTGCTCGATCCGTTACGGATTCGGTTTTAAAACAAATATAAATTTAAACTCTCGGCCTACGTTTTCAGTCTGTTCGATTTTGAGCATTCAGATATATAAATGAATAACGATTACAAAAACTGTAATGTCCCATAATATAGTCAGGATGACGTTAAAAGAGGAAACTATTCCCAATGGACAAAAAGAAGCATGTTTCCCTCATTGTGTTTCAGTGATGTGCACAGGTGGTTAACAACATCAGTAGCGGTGCAGAAGGTGTGCTTGTCTTTGCCCACAAAGTCACCGACATGAATATATCGTCTATGGCCATTTTGACGGACTGACGGATATGGGTTGGAAAAACATTATATATATATATATAT
>NW_015150511.1:630442-646459 GCF_000732505.1 Cyprinodon variegatus
GTGTGGGTATGGCGAGTGGGAAAGAACAGGAGTCCCACATACTCCTTCAGCGCTCCGCCCCGCTGCGCTCCAGACCGCCTGCTCAAAGGAAAGCCTACAGCCTCCACTGTGGCTCCCGTCCGCTCCGCTCTGAGTTCCTTGGAGATCGTAGAGGGCATGCGCGAGATGATTAAATTCAAAGCAGCAAAACATACGGAAATGATCCATGGTTTCCACGAATCATTAAAAATTCATTAATTTAATAAAAAAAAAAATTCATTAATTTTTATAAATTTTTTTATTTTTCGGTGTAACAATAAACGTATACCGAACCGAAAACCGTGACCACGAAACCGTGAACCGAACCGTGGATTTTGTGAACTGTTCCACCCCTAATATCGCCCAACCCTAGTCGACATCACATTTGTGACCCTCTGCAGCTTCCGTTCATTTATCACATCACTAGATGGGAGTACATCTCTCATGCTGAGGCTTTTAAAGATCCTGTTGATAGCTGCAGATGACCTAATTTCTAAATGAAACAAAAAGTGGACTTTAGCCCTAATAATCTTTGAACCGACTAAAAATATTAACTGGTCAGAGAAATCTCAAAGCAACCTCGTGAAGAATAATGTGGATCTTCTCAATATCTGAATGAATCTGTTGATTGAACCTGAAACTGACTGAATCTTGTTCAGTTTCTGATCTTAGGAGAATAACCAAACCCGACTCCTGAGGCTGACGAGAAGAAACTAGAAGAGACTATCTGTGCAGGTGGAGGTGAGTCACACAGAGTAGAGAGACGGCAGGTTAGATCCGGGCAGGCCAGGATCCGGCTGCTTGGTGGGGTTAGAGTCGCTGCGGCCGTGTCTAAACATGGCTGCCACATACAGGAGCGTTCCTCTGACAGCTCAGAGGCTCAGTGGAGCAGATCCTGCTAACACACAAACACGCCGACCTAGAACACAGAGCGCATCCTCCTAACGGCTGAATAACTACAGGCCAGCTGTGTCCTTGCCTGGTTCTGGTTCAGGAGTGAGTCACGTGGTTGTAGCTGAAAGAGGCCGGCGGCCATGTTTATTCATCGAGTCGCTGCTGAGGCACTCGTGCAGAAAGCATCCATGCACATCCTGAGTCATTTGTGTTAATTCAGCTGACAGCCGCCTCTAAAGGGACGATCTGCACAATACTGAGCAAGGCAACAATGGCTGCCGGAGGAGGAGGAGGAGGAAGAGCAAGGGGGTTTGGAGTTAAATCAGAGAACTCATATCTAAGACGGTCAAAAACATCAATTAGAGGACAATTAACTACCAGGGAAGAGAGGAGGAGGGGGATAAAGTTAAAGCAGGGACTTCCTGGACACACCATCATGCAAACAGTTTAAAAACCCATCAGATAACTCTGTTTGATTGGTTGGGTGTGGCAGTTAGACCCCGCCCCTACAACGAGTATGATGATTATGGAGGGATGAAGGTCTAAACTGAACCATGGGGGGGTCAATGGGATAATCTGATATACTCTGGGAAGAAGACCTGGAATGACACTGATGCACCTGACAGTCTGAGACAGAAAGATGGAGGAGCTGAGAGGATGAGTCGGCAGATGGTTGGATGATGGAAGGAACGATGGAGAAGACGGGTCCAGACCTGCATGGAAGACCACCGTGTTCTTCCTACATCCCGGCAGAAGCTGAAGGTTTCGGAAAAGTCCTTTAGCCGTCAGCTTCACATGGAAGTTGGACAGCGAGAGTCTGGGAGACCATAACATCGTTCCGCCTCCAGGTCTTCAACAGATGCTCTTATCAGAAGATTCACAACCTCATAAGATCAATCAGGACCAAGGTGAACCAGATTTCTACGTTTGCTTTCCCCTTGGTGAACAATGATAATAATTAAAAAAAAATTACGTCTTAAATAAAATAAATTTAAAATACTCGCTGGATGAATCTGCTCCACGTGGATCCTAGAAAAGCTGAAATTAGAATTTCAAAAGCAGAACCTCTGCTGAGATCCAGACATTCATGTAGGCTTTAAAAAGCACAGAGGAAAGAGGATCGTCTGTTAATCCTCCAGCTGCTCTTCATCAAATCGAAGTCACAGAAAAAATAAATAAATAAATAAATAGAAAGAGAAATCCAATCGTACGAGGAGCTCGATTCTGTTAGAAAACGCAGAAAAGATAAAAATGGCGCCAAAAATAGTCGGTTCTCCTCCGGCGTTCAAGTAGAGAGAAGAGAGAGCGTGATGGAGGAGGAAAACAGGATGAGGTATTAGTGTGAGAACGGAGGGAGGAGAGGAAATCCTCTCTGCCAGCGTCGATTAGTATTCCCTCTGCAACATCGGATCCACAAACACACAGCAGCTTCTTCCTCTGCACAACACCAGAGTTAGGTCCCTCATTTACACAAAGACGAGCACGTCCACTCCTCCTCTGCTGCTGCTGCTGCTGCTGCTCTGCCAAGTAAACAGGGGAGGGGGGAGGAGGAGGAGCGGAGGGGGAGGAGGAGGAGGAGGAGTGAGAAATAATCTCCCTCCACTTTCCCTCCATTTAAAGAGCCAAGGATGGATGGATGGATGGATGGATGGATGGATGGATGGATGGATGGATGGATGGATGGATGGATGGATGGATCAGTCAGAGGTGTTTGGTACAGGGGTTCTCAAAGTAGGGGTCTGGACCCCTCAGGAGGTCGCAAAACACCAAGTGAGAGGTCGCGAAATGGTTCGAACAATCCTGGTGATTTGATCATTGGGGTAAATGGAGGGCCACAAACATACCATAAAATATATTAAATGTGAATTTCCCATAAAATAAATAAATTTGCAATGAAATAAGTAAATGTTACTTTTTTATTTGAAGTGTATGGAATGATGGTTTATAAAAATAGATAAAGTCAGGGTTCTCTCCAGTGTTTTGCAGTGCAGAGGGCTAAAAAAATAAAAATTTAAAAAATACACTGATTTTTTTTTTTTTGTGCATATCGGCCCTTTGACATCTGGACTTCTTTCCCGCCGGATTTCAGCACAGATGCTAGTTAGGGGGGAAAAGTTTAGAATTACAATGGAATTATGCCTAAACCCTGACATTTAAACAGCCTAACGGCCATAGAAAGGTGTTTTAAACCCCTTTACCTCCTTAACTGCAAACATGAGGGACGTCCCGTGAAAACCTGAACCCTGCTCCATTAAGACTGTCATTACGCTAAAACATCAAGCTTGAAAATAACAGAGTAACTCAGTCACTGCACAAGGAAATTAACCATTTACTAGCCGCAGTAATTGTGAAGAGACTGTTTATTAACCGAAATGTTAAAGAATTTTGCTTTCCTGTTATCTGAACTTTAAATAGAATTAAAAGGCAAGTTATGAAGTCAAAGATGTTTGATATTAATAAAGGATTTAAATAATCACACTTCTGGAAACTTTTTATAATAATCTCAAGCATTTTAATGTGTGTGGTTGGATAAGTGAGTTGTAAAATAATTACTTTTTACAGCAAAATGTAGCTGTAAAATGTACAATTAAATAATGAAAAATAATGAGAAATTAAATATCATTTAGAAAAATAAAAGGTATTTAAAGATGAATATAATTGTTATGTTTTTTTATTGTTGGTAAAAATGTTGTCTTATGAGAGACTTTAGCAACATTTGCAATATTTTTGTTATTTTTATGATGTAAATGGAGAAAGAGAACAACATGGGCCTAAAAATAAAACCAATAAAGCTGATGGCCCTGCGACGCGGTCCTGGATAAAGATGATGATGAATAGGACCAGTGGTTCCCAAAGTGTGTGTGTTTTTGGGTGGGGGGCGTCCAATGATATTGCTGGGTGAAATTTTACTAAAAATTTACCCATTTTATTTCTTTTTTTCTTTATATAGATAGCAATGTTAAACAAAAAAAAGGAAAAACTGTCAAAAAATTATATAATTGAACCTTAAAAGTGGCTTTACCTTTTCAAACTGATTTAATTTTATTGTATACCAATGGTTGGTGGGTTGTTTTATTGGGGGAGGTCAACCAAATGGAGGCCCCTGGCAAGAAAATTTAGGAACCGCTGGGTTTGGATATCACAGTATCCATAAAAAGTCATTGTCTATACAAAAAAGAAAAACCCTGTATCTCTAACTGATTACAGCGCAGATACAGTGGCTTCGCTCAGCTTGGAATAAGATTCTGCTTTAGTTTTCTTCCAAGCTCTGCACTACTTGGTGTTGATCTGATCTCAACGTGATTAAATGTTTTAAAGGTAAAAGACAAATGTTTACCTTTTAACAAATAATAAATCTTTAGGAAAGCTCAGTCGTTCCTGCCGATTGTTCAGAAAGACCCCAGCTGCAAACCAGTGCCTCCAGCTGGCAACAAGAGGGAACTTCACCTTCAGGTTTTTGTTGCTTTCCATGCATTCTTGTGCGTTTTTAGGGCATTTTTACACAGATGAATGTGTGTTGAAAAAAAAAATAGAATAATAAAATGTGATGAAAATATAAACGGGCAATAAACCCTGAACTGTCTGCATCTTAGCATCAAGAAAGCAAACTTCAATGGAGACAAAAAAAGAGCTGCAGAAAACCACAGGGAGGCTTTAAAGTCTGCTGTCGCCCTCAGAGCTTCGGCCAATCAAAAGCATGTGTCCTGCTGCCTCTGCTGGTGCATTTTAACATGCTTATGAAACCATGACGAGGGTGACAGCAAGTCAGGGCTCCCCACAGGTCTATACAGAACCGCTGGGGCCCCACCACAGGGGAAAAGACCCAGGCAAGGGGAGAATTCCCCATGACCAGTCCACATCATTTCCACAGACACTGTTTACAGGCTTAAAAAAATACCTCAACAGATTTATTTAAATGTTAAGTTCTATATGTAATAAAAAAGAAAAGACTCACATTCATATTTTCATTTCGTTGTTTGCGTCCATGCCCATTTTTAACAAAGGGTGTCTCATATTCAGCATGATCTAAAAGATCCGAATTCCTGTGTCGCTCTGCTCATCGTCTGTCAACACAGTAATTAACTCAGTGGAATTAGTGTTTACTGGTTCCACTTCCAGACCGTGTAAATGGTGCTGGGATCCAAATGTGGTTTAGCTAAAATTCAAAGGAAGATGTTTGTTGCTGTGAGCATGAGTCAGAGCGGGACGAGATGAGACACGATGAGGACGGGGCTGGTGGTTCTAGCCTGCAGAGCTGTTCAGTCACAGAGACTCAAGGCTGCAGAAACAAACCCAGATTATTACCATCAATGCTTCAAGATTCCCCCAGCAGAGCTGGAGAAGGTGTCTAGGGAAAGGGAAGTCTGGGAGTCTCTGCTGAGATTCCTGCCTCTGCTTACAGGTCCGAGATGAAGAGGAAGACAACAATGAAGACGACTAACCCTTATAGTTAGAGTGACTCAGGTTATCCTGAGTAGTTATGCTGCTATAGGCTTAGACTGCTGGAGGACACAGGGACCCCTTTTCATCATTCTATCTCTATTGTCCAAGATTGATGTTATATATGTTAGCTCATCCCCTTACTTAATTTGGTCTGTTTGACACATTCAATTTAATTCAGTTCCGTTTATCCATACAGCGCCAACTTACAACAAATGCTATTATAAGGCACTTTACAGAGACAATTCAAAAGAGAGTTTTTCCTCTTTACTCTATGCTCAGTATGAGGAATTTCTGAACAGTCACCAACACAACATAAGTAAATGTGTACCGTCTCTACATTCTCATCCAGGAGCTGTGAATCCTGAAAAGACAATGATTCGATGCAATCAGCTGGTTTTTCTTACAAAAGTTTTAACCAATTTGTTTGGATGATCTGATTGAATAATCGCTATAAAGCAGCAAGTGACCCACTGAAGCTGGGGACTGACTCTATAGGCAGCAGTCCACCTTTGTCTAGTCATTAACCATGGCCTCAGAATCATAGCAGTGGACTCTCATCGTGGCACTTTTCAAATGCAGCAGCAAACAGCTTCAAAGAATGAAGCAGATTGTGGCCTAAGGAAGCCTATAGAACCGCATTACCATCAAAAAGCAAAGACGGGATCCAGAAGTTCCCAAACCAAACATCTGCCTCTCCAAGTCTTCGTCAAGAGATCAGCATAAACACCACAGACAGAATCGGTCTAAAGGAGCAGCCCCGGAGGAATCTCCTAGGTCAGACTCATTATTCCCACCAGGAGAAATTTAGTTTGAGCAGTACAGGAGAAAAAAAACAAACAAACATGTAACAACATAAAAATATAGGTCATAAATGAAACACATCTGTACGACTTTGAGCACCCATTTCTGATTCCCCACCTTCTACCCGTCCCAAACCCTACCACAGCATCCCTGAGGATCCAAATCCAGATGTGGTAATGGAGGAAACATCGTCTCCCTTGTCTGTCCAGTAATTTTCCATTAAAGCCGTTCTCGAAACTGCTTTCTGATGCCATAAAAGTGCTTTTTACAAACTAGCAGAACTAAAATATATATATATATTTTTTTCATTTGAAACATTTTACTGATCTTCTCCCTTTAGGAACTTCTCATCCTTTCTGGGAGGATTTTAAATTCCAGCAGTAATATTCCATGTAGGTGTATGCAGACACACACTGAGATGACCACCACTATGAGGCGTTTCTGGTCCGAAAGCCAGATCTTATCTTCTTAATCAGTTTGAAAAATTTTCTTCCCCATTAAAATAAAACTAATGCTGCAGGATTAAGCGGTGATTGACGTACGGAAGAGGATTAGGGCCAGTGAAAAAAAAAAAAAAAAAAAAGTTAACTGATTTTTACATTTTATTTCAGTTTAGTATGGGAAAAAAGTCAGAATTCTGAGATTAAAGTCAGAATACTGAGAAAAAAGTCAGAATTCTGATAAAAAAGTCAGAATTCTGACTTTTTTTCCCATGTTAAACTGAAATAAAACTTTTGTATTTTTTTTTCAGTGGCCCTAATCCTCTTCCATACTGACGGCCTTGTCCTTAAAGCTAAAGAATAACTCTCAGTTAAATAAAGATTTTGGAATAAAAGATCATCAGTAAAACTAGAAAAATGCCCCTTACATATATGAGGGCGGTTCAAGCATTGTATTTTAAGAAAATGTGAATCTTGTCAATAGAAAAAGAAAGTCCAGAGGCTTGAAACTTTGATGTTTTGAACTTTAAATCTTTTTTTTTCCAGAGCTTAAACCTATAAAAGGCTGTGAAATTTGCAGAAGCTCTGATGGAGGTTTTTAATAAATCATCAACAGTGTTTTCAAGAAAACAAAGAGCGTCTATTGTCAATAGATGGCATTAATCCAGCGTTAGTCTTACCTGTGCTGCTCAGTCTACTGGGCCGGGCCGAGCCGTTCCTCTGTGGCGGGGGCTTCGTCGGCCCAACGAATGCAGATGGAGCCGCTTTGGCAGAAGGTTGCCCCGCAGGCGTCTTTGTGGTGTTCTGGTTGGTGACGGTTGGGGTCTTCAGCCCTGTGGACGGAACGCAGGAAGCGTCACAGACCATCACTGCCTTAATGTGTGGTTCAACGCTCAGATTATTCACAGTTCAGAAGCTGAAGCTTTTAAACAGCCTGCCGGTCTCTGGATAAGTGAAGCCAACCTGCAGAGTCATTCACAGATGTATCCGATAATCTTGCAGAGATAGTTTTACATCCAGAGGAAGATTTAATTTTAAAAAGGAAAAACCTGAGAGGATCGTCGCTACTGGATCATTTCATCGTACGATGAAGATGAGCTCCACTAAAACAATTTTTAGAGCCTCATTAAAACCTGGATGTTCAGTAATCCCCAGGAAACAAAGAGCAATTTTTTAAGATAATTGGAGAATTCTAAAATATTTAGGCCAACATGTTCAACTCATGTTGTAAAAACCAAACCCTATAGGCAGATTCACCTGTAGCTGACGTCCTGGCCGGCCCAGAAGGTGCTCTGCTCCTCAATCCAGCAGCTGGAGGCTTTGAAGCGGCGCTGGATGGGATGTCACTGGAAGTGCTGGTGCTGCTGGTGAGTGGGGGGCCTGAGATGCCACAGCTGGGGGGCTTTGTTGTGCTCTGGCTGCTAGATTGGAGCAAGCCTCTGCTGTGTAGCTCATCGGGCTTTGACCTCGTTGGAGATGGAGCTGCGGGAGAGAAGGGACCATTTTCGGACGTTCAAACATTTAAGATTTGCTTTATTCAAAACAGCAAATGAACAGAAAGATTCCTGCAGATAAGATAACCAGGATCTTTATCCGAGTTTATAATTTTAAGTCAGGGGTTCCCCAACCGTGTTCCTCAGGGACCCCTTTGCTACATGTTTTAGGTGTAATTTAGAAAACAATAATGTCCTAGCTGTCCTTGAAAGCAGCATAAACAGCTGTTGGAAAGATCTCCTATAATTTAGAGAGATTGTTCTGCATTTTGTAGGATGTAAGAAATTTAAGTGCACAGGATGTTGCAGCTGCATGAGAGCATTCATGTTCCCAAACAGCAGGCAGTGACAGCTGGGAGTCCTGTTTGTTTTTGTGTCACTTTCAAGAGTTCCCAACAGAACATTACAGTTGAGCGACCATTAAATCTCTTATATTGATCTGCATCTTCTCTGATTGTGACTCAAATAATGAACAAATAATAAAGTTATTAAAAAAATAAAGAAGTTGTGATGTGATTCATTGAGGAAAAGAAAGGAGGGGTGATGCATGGTGTAAAGTTGGATGCAGACACTAAATCAAAGTCAGTTTATCCTCCTGCAGCCACCTGGGGTTCGATTCCTGACCTCATGACCTTTGCTCAATGTCTGATCCTCATTTCTCTCAGTCTGTTTTCCTCTCTGTAGTGCTGATTGAAGTCCACCTGCACCTTTATAATATGATATCCATGTCCAGGAAGCTTAAAGAATCTATTCTAAAAACTGTTTCCAGAACAGCTCTGAAAAAAAAAACGAGTTTCCTATATTGACGATTACGTTTTGTTTTCTTCAAGCTAATTTCTACCTGAAGCCACTTTTTTCCCCCCTCCCCATTTCTCTGCTTCTATCTCGACTAAAAAGAAGGGATGTTGCTGCCAACAAATGAAATCTAAGCCTAGAACCAAAACCAGAACAGAAAATCTAAAAGCATGATTGACCCGATGTGAGAACATCACAGATAAATATCTGCATGGAGGTGTTCAACACCTACGCTGCTCTCAGAGGTTCAATGTCACCATGGGAACTAGCTGGCTCATACAGAAGTCTGGTTTCCGTGACAACTCATTCACACCAGTAGGAGTGTGTTGGTGTGCAAGAGTGAAAACTGCTAGTTAATAAGAAGTTTATAAGCTGATCTTAATTTTTTGTTTATCGATGAAGAAAAAAAAAAAAAGTTTGCAGTTTCTGACTCACTCTTTTCTCCACAGCACTACTCCACCTCCTCCCTACTTTTACCCAAATGCCTGCCTGGCCTCAGACTCACCCTGTCCATCACACCTGTAAGCACGAAGTGGCCCCCGCCTACCTTACACCCAGAGGCGTAGCCAGAAAATCCTAATAGGGGTGGCCAGTCAATAACCAATGAACATTGAGGGGTGGCCGAAAGGCACATGAACCTCAGGGTCTATCTACACTGTTGCAACGACAACGAGCACAACATCCATATTTTCTAAATAAAGACAAACTATACTTTCCTACAGCCTTTGCTAACAAATAGACGCATATATTTAAACATCCATGCTGTCTAAATTAAAGGTACAGTGGACAAATAATTTTTTTTTTGAGTTCTAGGGCAAACATCTTATTCATTGTCATTATTTACCTACTTTTATTAATAATACATTTGCATAAAAAATTTATATTTCTATGTTCTAATATCCACATTAAATGGATTACTTGTTATTAAAATAGTTATTTGTCTCTGATCTCAGTGAAGATTCCTTAGATGACTTGCAGAGACATAATTTTCTCTTTAACCAATATAAGAAAAAATGTAGTTCTGAAAAAAGCATGCATTGTGTTATTATCTTTAATGTTGGTATATTGATGGGCATAATTAACCGCAGCGTTTTTGTTGTAAGATAATAGTTTACATATCGAAAATTAAAATTTTAAATAAGTTAAAACATCCCAATTGAGAGTCTGTATTAGAGGAAAAAAATGGCCCCCCATCTAGCTCTGCCCCTGCTTACACCTCACCACTGTCTCACTACCTTTGAGTATGTCCTGCTTCACACTGAAACCTGTGCTTCATCTCTGCTTCCTCATACATAATAACCATAAAAAGACAGTCCTTCTCTCCCGAACTGCCTGAGTTTATTATTTATAGTTTATTTGACCTGTGAAAAAATTCTGGACAAAGAAAATCACCTATAAACACTTACTGGAAAGTAAAGGTTGCAGGTGTTAATACACCATAAAAACCAAAGGTAAAGCAGAGGCCTGTCCCATGAAGAGAGTCCAACCTAACGGGATGACTTCCAGCCTATCCAGTTTAACCAATCCACAACATTGGCAAACTGGATCAGTAGTATCATGATGGTTATCAACTCAATCCAGCTTTAACTGATCATGAATCTGTGAACATGTACGAATAAAGGGGCGGGTTCAAGGTAAAAGACCAATCACAATCTTGAGCTTAGAAGGGAGAGCGCCATATTTATCCTTTGACGAACAGAAAGAGGGAAAAAGTCTTAAGGAAAAGTCAAACACAGAACATTAACTGCTTCTCATCCTCCAGATAAACCCAGCAGGAGTGAAGAGGACTTGGGAGCAAATGAAAATTCAACAAAAGCAAAATTTAATTTGGTTAGTTGGACTTTTTAATTCAATAATGTTTGAGCTGGAGGCTGATGCCACAATTTCATAAGAGAGATAGAGAGAGATGGATTTATTAGAATTACTGATTTCTCATTTTGTTATAACTTTTATTTTTTCATATTTTATCTTCTAAATGTTTTTCATACATCAAAAAAATGATATACATTGTTTTTTTCATACATTTTTAAATCAAATTTTATTCAGATGTCTCTTTTTCAGGTTGCAATCTTTTAAAACCTTGATTTCCAGATATAATCTTCTACACTTCAATGCTTGTTTAGCATCAGCATTTCTATTGCTCTATTAATCTCTCAAATAAAAAACTAAAATGTAAAAAAAAAAAACACTGAAAAATAAAACATAAAAAAATTTGAAAATGTTTAATTTGAGAAAAAATAAAATAAAATAAAATATTGAAAATAAAAACAAAATGTAAAAGACTTTTTTTTGTTTTTATTTTTATTGAAAACTAGAAGTATTGGTTGAACACAAACGGATTTCGAAACTTTTTTTGATTGAGAAGTTTTTTTTAGTTCAATTTTCGAAATGCATTGTCTTCCAATTTCCTTTAATGAAAAGTGTTTTTTTTTTTTTTTCAATAATATTGAAACAGTTTTCTTATAATTATTGGAGTTTTATTTTAATCAGCTTGATTGTTTTAAATCTTGGCAGCTAGTTTTATATCAAATGGAGACAGAAGAGCAGGAAGTCCAGAGAAAGGAAGGAAGTAAGGATGGAAACCACACCTCTGGTGATTCTCACCTTTGCTGACAGCAACATTTTTCTCGTTGCTCCCCTGTGACGAGCAACCCAGGCTGGATGGGGATCCTTTGACAGGAAGCTTGGAGGCGGTGGGTGCAGGCTGCCGTCCTGATGGTCCTGCTGCTGGCTGCTGACTGGTCGCTGGTTTGGGAACGGATGCAGTGGGAATGTAACCAATGCCCGATACTCGAGGTTTGGGAATACCTGGGAAGCAAAGAAATCAGCCTGACTTTATAAAAATAACCACAACAAAAGCTGCAGGCAAGTCTGACATCATCCAAGCGTGAAAACATCCTTCTATGAAGATGTGATGCTCCAGCTAACATTTGGATATTCCAAGATTTTTTCTGTTTATCTACTAAACTTAAATTTTTTACTCCTACCAATTGGTGCAGTTCAGACTCAAACACATTCCGAAGACGGATGTTTCAGTGATTTTAAACTATTTAAGAGTTCCTCTGTTCTTTTGTGGCTTTAGTTTTTGTCAGATCCGACTTGTTTATGTGACCAAACTGTGGGTTTATCCTGCAGTTTATTGTTTCTAGGGAACATAAAAAAAGAAAAGTTGGGATGGTTATGGAATCAGAAAGGAGAAGTTCAGATGTTTCAGAGGCTTAAATATAAATTATATTTAGGGCTGAGACACCAACGGAGACAGGATTGTGTCTGAATTGCGGTTGCTGCTCCTGCAGCCTGATGTTCTACAGCGAAAGCGATGGGAAGCACTGCGTCACTCGTCATTTCTGCAGGCTGATTCATGCATTCTTTCCAAAGACCGAGGCGGTGCGAGTCCCTCGGAGCCACAAAGGCGTCCTGGTCTTCACACCCAGAACAGGAGGGCGGGAGATGTTCAGGAAGTACGGCTGCTAAGGAAAAGATTACTGGGTCTGAGTCCCGTCAGCAAAAATAAGGAACAGGAACAGTTTGTTCTGTGACATCCTTTAATAATAAAGTTAGAAAAACACTCAAGCCAAAACAGAACAATGTGAAAATATAAGGACACAGAAGTACAGGGGAACAAAAAGATCTCCAAGTATGTGAACAAGATGAAACCCATCCATTGTCTTCCGCTGTTCAGTCAGCTCAAACATTTTCCATCTTCTCCATGGATCTCAGTGAGTTCCTCAGGCTCACTAGAACCTCAAACGGAGGTATCCAGACGGTTATCTTTATGAAAATAACCACTGGATTATGGTGCTTAGTTCAACTCTTCTCCAAAAGATGGAGAAACAGCTTATTACCACAGCTAAACCCTTCATCCACCTCCTGATCTGTACCACCTTCACTCCAGAACAAGTCGCTGTGGTGTACGGACACCATGGGCGGTGCTTTTATACCAGCAGCCTGAAACATGTGGCTCTTTAGATACTCAACCGTGGTCTTCATCACCTTCGCCTTAAATAATGAACAGCCAGCTAAAGATTTGAACAGATATACTAACAAATGCATGTTTTAGGGTTTTCTCCATTGATTGATTGCATTAAATTTGCTAAAATTAATGTAAAAAAAACAATTTGTTTTCAGTTTCTTACAGTAAGTGTAATTTTCCAAAAATACATGCAACCAATTTAAAGTGTATTTTCTGTTTACAGTGATTTTAAACTGATTTTCCTGATTTTAAATCAAGAATTGGAAAAAGAACAAATCTCCTGTAGATCTTAAATATACATGAAGTCATGTAATGTCCAAAAAACATTAGAACAACAAATAAAACAATCAGCAGACCACAGCTAATATGATATAGATGGCAAGTGATGTCACAAATAAAAAGCACCAAATGTAAAGAACAAAACACTGATGCCTTTTGTTCCTATCACAACAGAAGAATATCTCTCCAGATTTGTGTGAAACTGAAAAAAAAAACCTGTCAGGTTATTAGCAGAGGGGTTGCATGTTAATTTCAGCTAGATCAGCTCAGAAACACACAGAGCCACGGCAGAAAACATCTGGTTCCGTTTGGTTCAGAGGAGAACAGCTGGGTTGTGTTACCTCAGGAGTCAGTTAGGTAAGAGCTGAACCGCAACACATTGGTCCTGTGCTGACGCACAGAAACACGGTTATCAACCCCGTTCTCACCAAGAGGAACACCAGGTTGCAGAAACTGGACCAGGCCACTAGTGAAACCAGTTTCCAGCAAAACGATCAGAACCAATTACAAATCCCTTTGGAATAAAGCTACAACCTGAGGAAAATCACACCTCTTGAAGCAGTGCTGTTTACTTCCTGGTTACAGCTAGTAACTTTAGCAAAGCCTTGTTGGGCTAATCTCTGCTCTTTTAAAGAATAAAAAAAGCTCCTAAAAAGTAGCCAATCACAGGCAGTATACTTTTTTGGTTGGTTCCCCCCTCAAGGTAACAAAAGTTGGCGACCAGATGGATCAGTTCTGCAAAAAAGGAGCATGTGGCTCACAGTTAGCAACCCTGCAGTCAGGCTCTGTGCTGCTAGGAGGTTGTATCATGGTCTGGGCTTGAATCAGTTTCATGCAGAAAGGTTTACATGAGTTTTTATATTTTAGGCAGTGGAGGATGCAGTCGTTTGAACTGTAGGAAGGAAGGGGAACCTGAAGGGGAACAAAGATGCCGTTAAGCTGGACAACAGGAAAAAAAATGTTGCAAAGCAGACACCAAAAGGACAGAAAGTGGGAAGTAACTCCCAGCGGGTCCGTTTGTCCCTCTTCATCTGGGAAAAGGACAGACGAGCTTATTGTCCATCAGAATGTGACCTTTGAGGACAAAGACCTGCTTTCAGCCACTGATGGAGACGCCATGAATGGATGGAATAAATGACACGCTGCAGCTCTATCATTACAGACAAAAACCCTGGAACTGAACACGTGTGGGAACGCATGCAGCGTGTCGGAACCACAACCTGGTATTTACAAACATTCATAGGGAAAAGAAAGAGGAGAAAACCCAGCTCCCAGTTTTACTTCCCCTGAGGGGGAAATGCTGCATGAATCACACAAACCATCCTTTAAGGCTTTAGACTTCAGAACCAACTCAGACCGGCAGGACGGTCCTGAACACAGTCACAGATATGCATGTTAGAGCGGAAAACACTCTGCGCTTGGCCGGGATTTAAACCTGCTGCTCTCACACACGCCTGGCAGAAGGAAACTTGCACAGCTGCGTGTTGACTCACCCTGGTTCTGGTTCCTTGCATCAGCGTCTCCCACCTCGTACTCAGAGGTTCCCTGTTCAGAGCTCTCCTGTCCTGGAGGTCCCGTTCCAGAGCCTGGAGGTGCCGCTGGTCCTCGATCTGGCCTGGCGGTCCTGCCCTGCTGCCGGACCCCGGGCCCCAACCTGGAGGAGACCCTCTGCAGGAAGAGCTGATGTTTAGTGACGGCATTCCAGCCCAGGGGCCTGAGCTCAGAGCTGTGCACAGAGACCATGGTGTTAGCCATTCCCAGTCAGAGTCAGAGCCGCAGACGGGGAAAGAGGGAGAGGCTGAGGGAGGGAAGGAGGGACCTGAGGGGGGAGGAGGAAAACTGGGAGTGTGCAGAAACTACAAGAAGAGTGAAAAAAAAAATTTGCAGTGTTTAAGTTTCCCCCAAGGAATCCCGGCTCGGAGCAGGCCCAACACTTTTCCCTCTCGGCTGTTTCCCCACCCCCCCCGACCTGACTATAAACACACATGGACAGAGTTAGGAGGTCTGGCATCCGTCTCTTCTAACGGCGGTAAAGTCGGGGAAAAAAGTTCCTCCTCTATGGCTCCTGATGCCCCTCCACCCAAATCCCTCCCATGGACACAAACTTTGGGGAAGATCGGAGCCAGAGTTCCTCAGATTACTGGGTCATCCCAACACACTCAATCCTGTGTTAACATGCTCCCTGGCAGCTCCTGACAGACGGCTCTGAGCGGGCACGTGCAGCAGCCTTTATCTGATGAGATAAGGGAGAGCGCTGCACGTCCTGAGCCCAGAACCTCGGCTCCTTAAACTGGGCCGTTTGCTTCTGATTACAGGGAAAACACTGTCCACAATCCTACAGATTTCTGCCTCCAGGTGTTGAGAAAATGCAGCTTTAATCCATAGAAAAACCCCTCCAAACATCTGGAGAACAGTCTCTCTGCTTGGGAGGAGAAACGATGGAACGATGGTTCCAGCCTTCAGCCCATCTGGGCTGAATGGTTCAGAGGCCTGAGGCGGCCTGTGAGGGAACCCGCTGAGGCAGGTCTGGGAGTTCCTACTGGCTCGACAGCCCTTTAAAAAACACACATTCCACAGACCCACCTCTCAAATGGTTGATTCCAGGGTTAGACTGTCGTCTGTTGGCTTCTACAAAGCAGAAGATCCAAAAATCACCTCAGCTGCTGAGCTGAGATTAATATATGAAACAAAATCTCCTGACAGCATCTTTCTGGGGTCAAATAATCTCCTGTAAATATCACAAAGCCATAAAGTGGTTCAGGATCAAAATTTAGGGATGCACGATATAATCGGCCCCCTATCGGTATCGGCCTTAAAACTGAATATCGGACATCGGCCACCCCACCGATATTTAACCCGATATTTGATCAGCTTCTGAGTT
>NW_015150511.1:646845-677817 GCF_000732505.1 Cyprinodon variegatus
CCAATATCGTGCATCCCTATCAAAAAATTTTTAATTTTTCACCATTTCTCTTTCGATTCACACCAGACATTCTCTTTAAATTTACTGCGATCTATAAGTGGCTACTGCCCCCTCCCCCTCCTTCCTGCAGGAAAGAAGAAAACAATCCCGATGAAGAGATCCTAGTTTGTGATTCCTTATAATGATGAACTGGTTGATTCTAGTTCCATAAAGGAACCCTGGCCTAATGCCTAGAGGTCACTGAGTGTTTCAAGAACCGGTATTTTGTCATTTTACCTGTTCTCCACATCACTTATAAAACTATAAAACAATAAAATTAGGTCCCTGTTTAAACAACATTGGCCCATTAGACAGTGGTGTCATCGGCCCCCCACCGCAAGAGATGGTTTCATTTTTTTTTTTTACTACAAAATCCCACCAAAATAAAACCAAGACTGAAGCATAAAGATCTGATACGGAGAAAAAACAAAACAGGTTGAAACCTCCATCCCTGTAGAAACAACTGCATTTGAATTTTTTGCTAAGAATCATAGCAGTGCCTAAGTGGAGATTGTTCCTTTACACGCTGCACAAAGCTGCAGAGCAAACCTAGATAAAAGCAGCAGGTTTTTCAATTTTCTGCTCTGGAGCATTCAGCTGTGTCAACACAACACCCCAGGGCAGAAAGACATCAGCAATGAGCTTCAAGAAGCAACTGTTACTGCATCAACCCGGGAAGTGTTACAGGTTCCAAAGTCCAGAGAGAAGATTTTTCCCAAGAAGGAAAGTTTGGGATTTAGAAATAAGTCGATAAAAACGTTTATGTGAAATGCAATTTAAATGTAACTCAATTAATAAATTTGCATTTAAGATTTGCTTTTTGTTGTCAATTCATACATGAATGTGTAATTAGATGTTTCACCTGTGAAGATAAAGTTTAAAGGTTACAACTTTGAAAATAAGTAAGAATCAGAAATTTGATCATTGAATGTATGAATCTAGCAGCACTAACAAGCGGTTCCACTCAGTACCAGGTGGTGGCACTAGTGCACCTGAAGAATGTTTGCCAACAACTTTTCAGGTTTTTATACATTTTAACAAATGTATATATATATATAGATATATATATATCTATATATATCTATATATATAGATATATATATAGATATATATACACGAATGCATCCTTCTTTTATCCAGATTTAAAGGCCTACATAGCCTTGCATATCCCTCAATTTATTGCGAGTCCAAGCAATCTGGCTGCTCCGTGATCAGAGGAAAAACGTACTTGGCACAGAACAGTGGTCAATACCGAAAGTGCAGTTTCTCCTTACACAAGTGTGTGAGTATATCCGTCTAAAACTAGTGAAAATAGTTTTTTTTTTTTTTTATAGCTATTGAGTCAGGTATGTGGCGAATGTTTGATTTGTCAATATCTTATTTTCTGTTACTGATATTTAAGGACAGGTCCTAATATATCTGCAGTGTGAGGACTATAAATATATGATTTTTATTTTTTAATTGCTATTTTACACAATTTGCTTAACTAAGTATTTTTTGTTGTTGAATATAAGAGATCTTGCAGATATATTTTTACTTATATCTTGCGCCAAAGGAAGAAAAAGGTGCATGGGATAAATACAGTATATATAGTGCTTCCACATATGACAGGTTTTTTTTTTATAGTAGGATCCTTAAACAGGTTTATTGCACAGTGTGTTTACATGGGTATTTGTATGGATATTTATATTTACATATATAGTTATTGCACTGCGTGTCAAATATAGAAAAACTGTTTACTGCACAGGGTATTAAATAGTCGTTGCATATTATACATTGCACAAGTTATTGCCGTTGTAGTGTCGCATTGTGCTACTTTGCATTGCACTGTCGCATTACTCCCTGTTGGTCATGTAACTCCGCCTCCCTGTGCCTGCGCCGTCTTTTTTTGTCGCCGCTGTCGAGTAGCGACCGGCCGCTGTGACAACATATCCCATGATGCTTTACTAGGAGAGCTCTCCTCGCAAAGCATTCTGGGATTTATCTGCTTGTCCAGTGACCATCACTACTTTTCAAGGTGCTAAAATGGCGTAACCAGTGTATTGTGCCCTATGTAGGACACATAGTGGTTAAGGTGGACATTCGGACACAGCCATAGAACGTTTGATTGAAGATTCTTACTTCTAATTGTTTAACGGCGGTTGGTGAATAACCCTCAGTTGCAATACTGCCACCAGCTGGTAAGTAGTGGAACAGCTTTCTAAAGGGTCATAGAGTCACCCTTATTCATTTGTATTTGTACTTCTAAAAGTTGATAGCAATAAACAAATGTAAATCTTAAATGTATTTATGTTAAACATTTCAGAAACCTTTGCATACAGTTTTATTGACAGTAATCTGAATTCATAGGAAACAGCTGCTGATCTTCCCAGCAGTGGACACGCCAACAGCTATGACCCAAGGTTGGAGCGAGAAAATCAGAGAAATGACCAAAACCCAAGGTTAAAGGTCATGACTCAAGCCAGAATTAAATGCTTAGATTCACGGCAGCTAAGTTTTCCAATGACTATAAACCAGCTCACCTTAGTGGGACTCTTCCGTTGCTCCTCTGTGGCGTCCGTCATCGACGCCTGGCTCAGGAGCTCCTTCTCCCTCGGCGCTGATTGACCTTTTCCCTCCAATCCTTCCTGCAGATCCCGGCCAGCGTTCCAAGGAGGATCAGACAGTCCGATTGAGGCTGTTTTTTTCTTTTCTGGCTGAGCAGTGTTTGAACCTGCTGCCACCTTGTGGTTGGCTTTGACATTTGCACCCTTTCCTCTGGTGGATCGTAGAATCACAGCCACCTTAATCGGACCTGGAGCCGATTTCTTGATGGCCTCCACCTCATCCTTTCTAGG
Organism: Cyprinodon variegatus; assembly: GCF_000732505.1. Classification (NCBI taxonomy): domain Eukaryota; kingdom Metazoa; phylum Chordata; class Actinopteri; order Cyprinodontiformes; family Cyprinodontidae; genus Cyprinodon; species Cyprinodon variegatus. The sequence goes on from NW_015150511.1 coordinate 649,722, forward strand.
AACAGCTCTCCTCGTAGAAACCGGCACTGGTTTGTTCTGGTGAGAAAAAAAAATGGAGGCTTTAAGGCAGACATAAAAAAAAAAAAGGTTGGGGGAAAAGGTTAAAATGCCAGAGAGTACCTGAGGGGGTGCTTTGGATGGGGACATATTGTGTGATCCAGTTCTAGCTTTGAGCGGTTTGGGAGCTTTCTTGGTTTCCCGACTGAATTTTTCACCGCTGATGATTTGAGTTCCAGCGATTTCGGTGACCTCTGCTAGATCTTTGTCTGGACTGTCGGAGGGAGGCAGGGACCCACATATCTGGGCGGTTTCTCTGCAGCCCAGGGATGGAGCGGGACAATCTAAGCCAGTTTGCAATTGTTCCGACCCAAGCTCATCATCAGCAGCTCCACCTGGACTCACCTGAGCAAGCCTTGGAAAAACGTCTGAGCTGACGGACAAAAACAGAGCCCCCTCCTCCTCATCATCATCATCATCATCAGCAGGGATCTCTGTAGCATCCGAATCCACAATAGATGAGCCAGTGGTTACATCCTCGTTACAATGGCAACCATCCTGTGCCTCCAGGGACAGCGTGAGGCCGTGGTTCCAGGTTTGCTGGTGGTAATCACCGCTGCTGGCATCCAGGTAAACAGAGATCGAGACGTCATTGGATTCGGTTTGGAACGTCCCTTCCTCATCATCATCATCATTATCATCATCATCCTCCTCCTCCTCAGGAGACCATTTGGACAGCACCACATCTTTGTTCTTCTCCCCAGGCAACACGGCAGTCATCAGGGTGACCTCCAGGAGGTCGTACTCCTGCGGGCTGTCCGTCCGTCCTCCACTCAGGCTGCTCAGACTCCGCAGGGACTCTGGAGACGACTCCCCCAGGAAGGAGGACGAGGAGGAGGAAGAGGACACCGGGAAAGCATTCCCGTGTCGGTCTCCGGAACGATGAAGAGGTAACTTCATGCTGCAGCTGCTCTTCCTCGCAGAGAAGCTCTCGGGCGTTTCAGAAACACTCATCTCCCGGTTTTGGAATGAGGAGGTTAAAAGTTTCTCCAACGGTGATCCTTTTTTATCTTTTAAAATCTGACATTTTAGATTAATTCTTTTTTCTCACATGGTTGCATCCACTTTAGTTCAAGCATTGAAGAAACATACTGCAGTTTTTCACCAGAAGGTTTCAGCTCATCACCATAGAAAGGTAACAGACTTCTGGCTTCAAGCATGAAGGTTCAACATGTTCAGGAGTCGGCAGGTGAGAACGCCGCCAAAGCTGTGAGAACAGAGACAGAACATGATTAGTGTTCCCTGGTGTGACAGCATCAGAACCAGGAACTCTAAACCAGAGCTTCCACTGGAAGACAGAAAATGATAAACTTAGAAAAAAAAAAATGAAAAGAGAAAAAAATTGAAAAAATGAAAGAGAAAAAGTCATAAAATCTGCTCGCTTTCTAAAAAGTAAAGATCTCTCTTCCTAGTATGAAGTGTCTGAAAGACACCCCCAAGTTGCTGAGTTTGATGCGAACTGAAAAATGCTGCCCCCTGCAGGCTGTATGTGTTGATGCAGTTACAAAAGAATGAAAAAGCTAAAATTAAACTTCTAGACACAGTAAATTCATATCAAGCATCTTCATCTCCTACAGGCTCTGCTGTTTGTTACAGTAAGAGACTTAAAGTCCAGAATCAATCTCAGAGGTTCAGAGAAACAGCTGCTGGGAGTCTGTTCTTCAGTCTGAGTTTGTAAATGTATGTGGGTCAGGGAAACGGAGCAGCTAAATAAAGGCCATCGGATCCAGGACGGGCATCTTTCATCTATTATTCGTTAATGACGGCGGGGCCCCTCGGCGAGCAATGGAGATGACTCGCTTTCAGGTAGAGAGAAATGAAGAGTAGGGAAAAGAGTGAAACTTTAAAAGGCCACCAACACAGTTATTGATCGTTATGTTTTCAGAAACGTTTGGAACAACATCTTTAGCCCTTTCAGTAAATATGTTTTCCGAAACTGTGAGTCAATACAATTTCCAAAGGAAAAAAAGGAGTTGGAAAATCTGCCTCCAAACTGAACCAGAGGGCGACAAGTTTTTTTAAAGGCAGATGCAGTTTGGTTGCAGATATTTTCTGGCCGATTGTTTGACCTAATGTTGTTTTCTCCTTTCCATTTACATCATTAAAACAATAAAATTGTAGATTTCACACAAGTTTTGATATAGAGAAAACATGTATTTGAAAAAAAACAAAATAATCAGGATAGAAAATGGGGGGAGCGGCATTGCATGTGCAAATAAATAGCCAAACGAATACACAAATCAGTGATACTAAAAAAAAAAAAGCAAAACAGCAAGTTTAATACCAGACAGAAATGACAGCTAATGTATCGGTCCATCTATAGTTCAAATTGAAACAGATCAACAGAAATCTGTTGGAACTTGGTCCATGTGTTAGTCAGAACTAAGAAGGTTACTAAACATTCAGTGACAGTCATCTTTTCAAGGTTTTGATTTAATCAACATCTTGGAACTTTTCAAGACCTGTCAGCTATCTCTATAGTTATGCTGCTATAGGCTTAGAACGCTGGAGGACAAAGGGACAACTTTTCATCATTCTATCTCTAGAAAGTTACAGAAGCAGCAACACTTACTGACTTCAAGCGAGTCCCTGATTGGGGGAAATGTCCCCCTTTGGTGTAACAGAGACGGGAGGGGTGATAGAAAGAGGAAATAACGTCAGCACCCGCCCAGGATTGATGTCAACACAGGGGGAGGATCAAAATCGTGTTTTGTGGAGAGCTCAATCTTGTGGGTATTTCTGGTTTAAACAATCGACCCACATGGACAAAACAAGGCCACATTCACACTCCACAACAACCCAGATGTTTTAACAAGAAAAACAGTAAGCTAACTGGGTGATAACTCCTTCAAACCCTGAGCATCCAGTTTATGCCTTTACTAAAAATGTTGTCCCTTGTGGTCTGGAGCACTTTACATACCGCTGGTCTGCAGCTTTTCTTAACTTGCTGCCTTTTTCCTTTGCCTAAGGTTTGTGTGTTAGCATGTATGTGTTTGCAGCACATTTTAATTTAGCATCCTCCATATTCTGTGACTACAGCATTTCTGCATTGCAGCAGTTTTCCTTTTTATGCATTTTATTTCAGTCTCATTTTTTGTGTTTGCAGGAGTTTTTGAATTTGTTGTGAAGTCAAACAATTTCATGGGTTTGGCATTCTTTGGTCATGATACAAACAACCTTAACGGAGCTTTGGTTTCTCTATTCTTACACTCCAAACAAGGTCCTAATCCATCTGTCCGTCTCTCGTAAATGAACACAGAGATGCTTAAACTCCCTCCCCTTAGACAGAGCCTCACTTCTATTCCAGAGGGAGCTTTTCACCTTGTTCCAGTGGATAGCTGGACTTAAAGGGGCAGTTTCTCACTCTGGCTGCTTCACAGTCAGCAGTCAAACTGTGCTTACTGTGAGAAAGGATGTCAGTGCGGAAAGAAATCTGACCAAACAGCATTTCTAAGCTCCAAGTCTCTGGGCAGAGTTTCCTCTAGACTCGGATCATTCAGAGGCCCCAATTTCACAAAGCCGGGTTGGTGGCAATACAGAGTAAGTTCTGGGGTAACTCCTGTATTCCCTGGCTTTTCCATTTCAGAAAGCTAGGGAATCATTACCCTGAGTCAAATTAAGACAACAAATTACAAATTTAAACAACTCTGCTGAGCAGCACAACCTGCTGGACTCTATGTTATGCTAGAAACAGACACGGATCAAATCATATGAGCTCTAAATGAGACTAGAACATGGAAAATGACCGCTGGCTGCCCAGCTGAGGCGTGGTCCAGAGGCAGACCACTTCATAGGCTCAGGTGTGGAACAGGGACATGAACTGAGGCATGATGAGATGAAAACTGTGATAATGGGGACAATTTGGGGTTTTTAGTTTTGACTGAAAATATCAATTTGTTCAATTTTGAAGCTAAAACTTCCTAAAATTAATGATTTGTATGAAACCTTTTTGTTATCTCCTTTTCTAGTGAGAATTTATCACAGAATTTCCCAAATACTAAGCCATCAATCCAGAACCAGGCCTTGAGTCGGGTTCCACTTTCACCCATCAAACCAGACCAGGCAGGGAGACAAGCTTCATGAGAGCGTCCTAAATTCCAGGCAGACTTGGCTGCCTAATTTCTGTGACACTTGAGTTTCTCCAACTGAATCAAACAGCTCATCCCGTCCTGTTAGAATCAGCCTCCGGCAGCGTTTCAGGACCGATGGGAGAGAAGGAACCCTGCTATGCATTAAGACATGCCTGTCGAACAAGTTCAGCTCAGATGAATGAAGCAGAAACATGACAGGGAAACAGAACCACCAGAGCTCCTATTTTCACGTTTTTTTCCTCCATTTTGCTGTGAGGCTATCTATGAGAAAATTACTTTATTTGTCCCTTTGAAGGGAAACTTGGTACTAAGTGAAGCCAAACAAACAAACAAACCTGTTTTTAGATAAAGTACCAACACTCTACAAAGCCTACTGCACCAAACCTCTACAGATCCATGCTACCTCCCCTCCATCTCTCAAGTAAGCAAATCAATCAGTCATCAATAGTCATGAACCAACTCCTTCCTGATCAGTCTGCTTTCTCCCCTCAGAACAGCCACAAAGGCCAACTGACTTCATGCAGTTCTTAGCTTCCAGATTGTTTTTGCTTTTGTACAAAAAAAAAAGTTAAAACTCACTGGTTCTACATGTGGGTCAAAAAAATACAAACCAACAGGACACTGAATGGAAGACGTCATGTTGCGTCGCCATTTTTTATTACAGTAATGGAAACAAACTTGTGAGCCTTAAAGGGGAACGCCGGTTTTTTTACATTGGGCCCTTGATTTGACGTTATTACATCATGTTCTACTCACCCAGTTGAGTGTTGTGTCATTTGGAGCCGTTCCGAAGATATTCGGCTAGGTTATATCCAAGTAACGTCTTCCTACGTGCAACGACTTGAAGGCACAAACTAAACTGTTCATAATTTATTCTCGATGGTACTCCAGCATCCATAACGTAGTCGAATCCCTGTTCCTCAGACATCCACGGTTATATATATATTTTATTTTTAAAACAAAGCGGAGTGTGTATGACGACATCCGCCTACCGGACTGGACACGGATGGCTGACCCAAAAATCAGTGATTTTTAGGACAGCCAATAGTGACTTTTCTTGTTGAAGAGTTGGTAACAGTGTGCTTTGGACCAGCAGATTGGGAAGTCATGGAGTTCCTTGACTGGACAAAGCCACTTTCATATGTCAACATGTTGCAAATTGAGCCAATACTGGGGTACAATAATAGGTACTTAAACAGGGGCCTGAACCCCTGACTGGTTGGGGTAAACTGGGTCAGCCCTGACCAGTTTGATAGGGATTATTATGGGATTCAGGAGGTGAACAGACAGACTAAAACACCAATTTACATACACCAGAACAAGGAGGACTAAAATCATTGAAGACTTTTAGTCCAAAGAGTCAAACTTTGCTGAATTGGACACAGGATCATCAGAAATAAAGACCTTTATACAGAAGCTGAGAACCATCTAACAGCTTTATCCACCTCATCCGCATCAGCTCTTCAGAGCCATCAGATCCAAACCCGAACCCACCTGACAGCAGGAGAGCTCAGTTTCCCCTCAGCTGGATCAGGTTCCCAAACACTCTCACCTTACAGTTTTTATGAAGCTGCATAATGAACCAGAGAAAATCTGTGATCTTATCCGGCAGTAAGACATAAAACGATCCCAGATGTAGAAGGTAAATCCCTTAAACCCTCAGCTGACTCCCAGTTGATCCCGCTGATTAATTGGCGGAGGACAGGAGCTCCCGTTTTATATTTCAGGTGGGCACGCAGCCAGCTCCGACACGCTACATCTCCTGCACGCATCACAGCAGCACGGCCTCTGCAGCTCCGTGACATGACGCAGGAAAGTTCCTAGACGGCGGCTCTGACAAATAGTTACCATGGCGACAAAACTGATTCGTCATCAAGAGAAAGGATGGAAGGATACTGCATAAGTACCAGCTGCTTCTTTCTGCTGGATTTCCTCTCCTAGAGTTATACAGAGGTTAGATATAATTAAAATGACCTGGATCCTTGAGGATCCTGACTCCTGATCCAGCAGCCTGTAAAACCCCATCGTCATCATACAAGTCCTCATGTTAGACTGCATCTTTCAGGCCTTGTTTACTTATTGCACAGTTTCCTGTAGGTCAGATTATTTTACAGCGTGAATAAAAGAGAACCTTTTAGTCCCCTTCAGAAAATGCCATCAAAATACATTAATGGAGAAGATACTAAAAAACTCAGAGTTAATGTTGAAGTTTCTGGAGGGAGAAGTCGAGCTGATTGGTAGAGTGCTAATCCAAACTGGGTATGTTTTGAGTTTCAACAGCAACGTATGAACTAGCGCTGCAACCAAAGATTATTTAGCAAATTGATTTATCTGTCGATTGATTTTTTTATTAATCGATTAATAATCGGATAGCCGAAGATTCTTTGAAGAAATCATTTTATGAAATAAAACCAGGTGAAACTCAAACTTTTTCCAGTTGAGGAGTTCTGGTTAGAGCATATTGACAGACGTAATTTTTTGTTTTATCTTAAATGCATAATATTTTTATACATAACCTGCTATAGTTACTGCTCTAAGAGTTTCTATACCCCAGTTAAGGATTAATCGATTACTAAATTGGTTGATGATTATTTCAATGATCGATTAATCACAATTAATCCGATAAATTTCAGCCTTAATATGAGCACAATTATGTCATCTCCATGATGCTGCAGATCAATGCCTGGACCCCCAACAGCTGATTGGTCAGGCATCTCCGGTAACGGCAAATCTCATGAGTCCAACCTGCAGCAGGTCAGTGGAGGCAATCTCACCATGGAATGCTTATCCTCAGACATTTCGCACCAAAAAAGTTAAAACTCCATTTTATAAAAGGCCTGGCAGAGGAAGAAGGAGGTTAATAGCTGCTGGATTAACCTGTCTTCTGTCCTACTAAAAACAGAAATCGGTCAAAGATAACCTCTGGAGACGCGTTTGCCAGAAGATTGGGACAAATACGGCTTTGAATCTTCCATGACCTGATGTCCTCCATATCAGATTAACCCATTAATACTTATCTGTCAAGACTGTGGTGCATCTTCCCAATGGCAGCATTTATTTCTGGTACAACTGATCCGTGATGTAATATCCCAACATTTTTAAATATATCAAGTAAACAGAAATTTCAAAACATATATTTGACAAAAACTTAAAAGGCAATAACACCCACATTTTTTTCCCCATGTTTACATATTCAGGTTTTAAGGGGCCTTTTTCCCCACGGTGAAACATGGTGGTGGCAGCATGATGCTGTGTCACAGGGAGGCCCAAGGATAAGATCAGGTGTAAACCCGGAGTGAAACTGAGTTCTTAGAACGACGCCACAGAAGCTCCATCTCCAGCATCTTCTTTAGATTTAACATCGAAACACGAACAACAATAACAGGAGCTTCACACATGAATACCTGTAGGCTCTCTAATAGAAATGAGATGTTTTCCTTTAGAAAGGAACCCGAGGAATGTTCCACTAAAATACTTTCCAAGACACCTCTGGACCAGAAAACACACACCCACCCACACACACAAGAGAACACAGCGTAACTATTGCCGCAGTCATAACTTACTCTTCCAGCTCCCTCTGAGGCTGCAGGGCTGAAAACAGCAAAACCACAAAAACAACAAAAAACACCTAAAAGAGATCCATGGAGAAAAGATTCCTTCAGCAGGTCGGACTTGGACGCACTGGGACAATCGGTCCTCCACCTCCTCGCACGCTGCACTGCGCTGCACACTCCTTAGTCATGTGTTATCCCATCACCGCTGTGGTATCCCACACAGGCAAGGAGGGAAGGCTGCACAGGCTGTGACGGAGAGGACAAGGCGAGGAGGGAGGGAGGGAGAGACAGAGGGGGAGGGATCCAGCCTCCCTTTTTGGTTCGTGCTCCTCTGAGCTGCAGTAAACAGAAATCGGCTGCTTCTGGCACAGGACTATGGCAATAAGGGAAGGACATTCCTCTACAGGACTTACACCTTCATCACCCACTCAGTTTGGGGGGGTCTGACTGCTGTAGCGCCGCGTTGGTCCTTTTTGTTTAGTTTCAGGAGAGAAAACAAGCAGGGCTGAAGTACAAGAAGGTAACGAGCGTAATGGAAAACTCAAACATGTAATCTGATGCAGAGCAGGGAGCCAACGAGGAGCTCGATCCAAGTCAGATTACTGAACATTAGCTGTGAAGATCCTGCCAAAAAGCTGAATATTAAGCAGCACCGATCCAAAGCTGCAGCGGGCCTCTCACTTCCCCCCCAGTAACATAATGACTCTGCACGTGTGACCTTTCACCAGCAGGAGCTGAACGACATCATCCACACATCAGCCTGGAAATGTTTCACTGTAAAACGTGGACTGGTTTCAGGATCAGAGCTGCTGCTGGATCATCCCAACATGGAAAGTTGGAGAACATTAAATGAGTTCATGTTTCAGATGTTGAATCAATTCCGGGCCAGCGACACAGAAGACGTCTCACAGCTGAGAATTTCTCCATGTATGATCAGACATACTGCGATCAACATATCACATCCTTGAGAAAGAATCAAATAAAATAAAGACAAATATATCAATTTAAAAACAGGAAGCACCAACTGCCAAAAAGATTTATTTTTATTGGGTTGGAGCGGTAACGGTCATTTAGCCCAAGAAGTAGCGTGTATTTGGTGAATATGGGTATTGAAAAAAATATCGCCGCCTGCTTTAAGAGCGACCAAATTAAGGCTGTGTTTGATTTCAGTGACTCCGTCCTTCGAAAGACCAAGTCCAGTGTTAGATTCAGAAAATGTAGGTTTGCAAATAAATAGAAATTGAGTCTACACAGGAAAGAGATTCAAGCAACTTCTGCAGGAGCGGAAGGAAAAGCCCAACCCAACTTCAAGCTTTCCTTCTTTGAATCCCCTCCTGCAGCCGTCTTTTATTAACAGAACATGACACTTGGTTACAAAACAGTATTTTTTCTGACAGAACAATTGATCAGTTCATGAAGACAGAATGCTCAATCAGAATGACAAGGCAGGGTGGTCTCCTGACTGAATCAAGAGACAGGAGTGGAGCATCCCCTTGCAAAAATGTTTCATAAGCACACATTAATTTTATAATCATCATTGAATAAACCTAACAGCCAGGTAGGGGACGTCCTTCGGAGGGCGTGAAAATAAGGAGGCCGGAAGGGTTCAATCTATAGTATTGAACCCTTAAATGATTGTTCTAAGAAATTTTACACTTAAAAAAAAACTTACAAAGGATTTCATTATACACGCCAACCATTAACAATTTCAAAGGAACTTAAAAGGGGTAAAAAAAGAAAAACGATTGCAAAAAAATCACAGATTTTATTACAAACTGTAGTTCTGCCCTCCACCAGTAGGTGGTGACATGTTCACATGAAGCCTCATGAACTGTGGGGATCGTTGAAGCAATTGAAGCCAAACGGTTCAATGCCTCATGAGGCTTCATCTCACCAACACTACAAGCAACCCAACATGGCGGTGCCCATTACATTCACGAAGTTATGTTTTGTTATCATTGTGATATTTTGTTCTTTGCAGAGAAAGAAAAAGGCAGCCTTTGGTGATTTTGCTTGACAGTCTTGGCTCCTGGGAAGTGGATACAAAAACAATAGTCTAATCAGGGCTTACAGACGTAGGAAACAACAACAGACGTTGAGGCTCATCACACTGCTAAGCAGAATCCTCACTCGAAATTGTGTGGCACGGTTGAGAAGCTTGTATTTTAATGAATGTCTAAAATTTCATAGTTATGGAGGCTGACTGTAAGGAGGTGGTCTGTTCATGCGCTCTTAGTTATCTGAGAACCGAGCCAGAACTGAATCGTGCTGGTCCGGTTCAGTTGTGCGTGCAATTTAAACTCAGCAGTTATCTCGGTTACAGTGCTCGGAGCGATCTCAGCATGGTTTCAAAAGGATGGAGTAAATGGGGCTTATATTGATATCCAAGTATACATTTCTTCCCCAATGAATCTAGAAAGCCCTCTGAGAGTGCAGACCTCCGCCAAGCAGCACATTTTGCCCCAAATTGTGACTACCACCAATGGCTAAAACTCGCACATGATCTGAATCATCATGAATTTTAAATCAACTGTTCCTTGGCATCAGGCAGGCCTCTGTTAAAACATCTCCATAAGATTGTTTCATACGTTTTCAATCAATCCTGCTGTGTTTTCTATGTTTTTGTCTTCATTAAAGCTACAGTGTGTAATTTTCAGCGACATCTAACGTTCAGACTGCAGACCGCAGCAACATGAACATCTCCCCCCCACCGCTTCTCCCCCCCCAACAGTACGGCGAGCGTTACGGGACAAAATGTCTTCCACGACGTCCGCATCACCTACCTTCTCAAGTGATGAGGTTTGTTTACATAGATAATTTTACAGATAGCATTTCATTAGTCTGTGTAGGGTATAGATTTCAGTACCGTCTCAGTTCATCTCTCTCAACTTGCCGTAGTTACTTTCGAGCGTAATGGGCGATCTCGCAATCGCTAGTTTGTTGGCTCTGCGCTGCCGTAGCGCAAAGATGTCTGCTTCCATGGCTGCGAGACCCGCTCCTATGTAATTATAAATAACGAATTCTAAGGCAACGCAAACATTAAGGTTAAGAGGCTGAGCTCGTAGATGATGATAAATAACATAGTTATGTATAATATATTACATTTCTGACTGTATATCCCTGTAATTATTACACACTGTAGCTTTAAAAAAAACTCAAGAATTTTTGAGTGATGTTGAGGCTGTCAATAATCAATGCTGCCCCCTTCTGGTTTAAAGGGGAACTGCCTGTTCTGCCAAATATCCCTATCTCACAATGTTTTTTTTTAACTCTTGTATCCAAATTATGATCTGGATCATCACCAAAATGTAATGGATTGTTCCTTGGCATGAGGGACTTCTCTGACAATATTTGATCAAAATCTGTCAATAACTTAGTTATGCTGTACACAGACATATATATAAACTCTGCTAAATACATTGCATCCTTGTTGAAGGTGAAAAAAAAAGAAAAATAATAAGAAAAAAGGGATTTATTGCCACAAGTCTTTAAGCTCCTCATGTTAAAGTTTAAACTATTCTGCAGAAAAACAGAAATTTAGTCATTATTTCGCTCCAAGACTGAAATGACCATTTAGTGTAGGGATGTCCAGTCCTGCATGTTATAGACTTTCTCCTGGTCCAGCACATCCTAATCATGTAAAGCTAACTAACAGGCATGCGGGGGAGGCAGTTCAGCCATCATTCAGTTTTGTTGGCACCTACCCAATACGCAGGTTTAATTTGTCAGCCTTTTAAATCACAAATGTTTGACTGCAGGGGACAGAGACAGCAGCCAGAAAGCAGCGCATTACAAGTTGACACGTTTCTGCATGCAAGTACTGCTCATCTGCATTTTTAATTCCTTTAAGCAACTTTTAGTCAGACCTGAAAACTTCATCTTTAGAACACAATTGGTATATCAGAAAACACCCATTTTGCCATGTGAATAAAGGTGCAGAACACCAAGTTTATGGTGATTAATCTCTCTGGAAAATCTGACTAAATTAGATATTCTACATGGAGTCCAGCCTGTCCAACTGAGGAAGTTAGAATGGAAATGTATGCGACTGTTTTCTGTCCAGCTGTCATGATAAAGACAATCTTCTACAAGGGCCTCACTTTTACTGGGATCTCTGGGACCACACTGGATTAGATTCCAAGGTCTGGTTCCACATAAAGGTGTCAAACTTTCCTCTGCACAGGATCAGAGATAAAACATAAACAAAGCCACCATCCCCCCCGCCTCAGTTCGTCCTTTCTGCAAAATAAACTGTGATAGTTTAAGCCTTGGAGGCAGCAGAGGCTCAGTTTGGCTGAAAGGCAGCAAAACAACCAAAAATAAACTGCAGCCAGTTTGAGGAGAGAAAAGTGTGTGGGTGTGAGAGTCCATGACAGCAGCCATCTGCTACTAGCTGGTCCTACAGGATCAAAATAACTACTATAGCGCTCTGAGTTTAATATCTCATTTATTTATCGTTTCCTTCAAAACACTCTGACATTTTTGAAGTCTTTGAAAATAGTTTTGACACTTGATTATATGAATCTTTCAGGGCTCTACTTTACACTTAAGCTGAATGATTTTAACAAAATTGGGTTGGAAAAAAAACATTAAGAGTCACAACATTTAATTTCCCTTTGGGACTGAATATGTAGTTTTGAATTGAATTTGAAGTTTGCAATGTGTAAAAGTTTAAAAACTAATTAGCTTAGAGCAGGGGTCTTCAACGTTTTCCAGCCCAAGGACCCCCAAACTGATGTATAGATGGAGCGGGGACCCCCTAATTATATATAATGTATTCAATTGTGTTATATCAAACTGGTCCTATATGTAACGAAAGTAATTTCTCCGTGGGATTATTAAAGTGTTTCTGATTCTGATTCCTGGTTGGGTCAGGTGTTGTGAATGAATCGGTTCCCAGCTTGAAAGAGCTCCTGCACTGCAAAAACATTCTACAAATGAGTAAAAAAAATTTTAAAATAAGTGTATTCACCCTTAATTTAAGCCGGAAAATAAGATGATCTGCGAATTGAATGAGCATTTTTACCCTTGAAATAAGATAATTAGATATTATGCCCTTGAAATAAGAGACTTCAGTTGTTTTTTTCTTATTTTAAATGTTAATGGTAAGTGTCTGCTCAATTTAAGAAAAAATCTACTTATTTTAAGAAATAATTACTAAATTAGATTAACAGTTTTTGCAGTGTGTGTGTGTTGCTGAATGTGTGCATTGATGACTGAAAGACATCTTCTGCCTCCATTTATCTGTTTACTACAGTGTGTTGAATTCATGTTAATGTGTATCTAAAAACATTTCAATGAGTGGAAAAAATTGCAGAGGGAAATAAAAAAAAAAGTCTAATCAACCAAAACTTTCGCGACCCCCATGCAGAACCTCCGTGGACCCCCTAGGGGTCGCGGAGCCCCTGTTGAAGACCTCCGGCTTAGAGAATAAAACCCCTTACATCTTTTTTCTTGTGTTACTCGACTGTACCCGAGCTGTCGTGGAAATGCGACTCTGCCCTGTTGGCAGCGCATTTTACGCCTTGGGATTTTTTTTCTATTTTTTTATTTGCAATCATTTTGAAATAAAGATAAACATAATGCAATCTTGTTTCACCAGACTGCTCTGAGCATGTCTGATGATGACATAAGACAAGCAATATAACAGAAAGAATGGAAACATCCATTCACTTAGCAAAGTCCTCATTAATACAGTGCAGTTTATTATGCTTTAATAATAGAAATCAGTGATTTCTGTAATATAATTACATTAATAATGGTGACCTGGAGGAAATTTTGGTTGCACATACTCAAAAGAACTGATAGTCCACATTGCGTTGCTGGTATGGATCAGCCATTACCCAATGCAGCCTATGTTCTTGTCTGTTAGCAGAATGGCTACAAGCTAGATTTGTTTTCATCATAACAGCTCCATGCTTAAAACATGTACATGGAAAAAAAAAAAAAAAAAGAGTGATATTGCTGATAACTTGAAAGTGAAATGCCAAAAAGAAGAGCTTTTTAAAATGTGATCAGCTGAGGAAACGAGTTAAATAGAATTAGAATAGAATTCATTCATTCTTTATTGTCATTATACTGTCACAAGTACAAAGCAGCGAAATTAACTCAACATTTAAACCATCCCATTGGGGAGCAGTGGGATGCCATGGTACGGCGCCCGGGGAGCAGTGTGAGGGTCAAGGGTCTTGCTCAGGGACCCAGATTGGTGGTCCATGAGATTGGGGCTTGAACACAGAACCTTTGGGATCCAAGCTCTATGCCTGTTGGAGCCAAATGCTTGATTTATGATTGAATATTTATTTCTAGTTTACTATTTTTGTCTGGTTTTGGTATGATATATATGAACATGAAATATTTTGGTTTGAAGTATAAGTTGACTGACTTAATTATGAAATTATGAATTTGTTTTCTCGCCTCCACCCCTTCATTATGGACAGGTGACTGCAGCACCTGGATTATATTGGGGCCGGGTGAGCTCTTGGATTCAGGCAGCGCAGCCATACAGTTTTTGACCGCTTTTGATTACTGTTGTTTTTTTTGAGTGGCAAAAAAGGAACGAAATGAGCCGATATGATCTGCCTGTCACGTCATATTGCGGTAAGAAAATCTAAGTTTGTTTTGATTTTGGAAAATAAAGCATCTTGATCAAGAGGAAAGAAAGTTTGCTGATTGCATGGTCACATTAAACAACATCTGAAAGATCTGAAGTGAGTCTAACTTGGATGCTTCTGAACCAAGAGCCAAACGCATCTTTATTGGAAAGATTGCGCTATTAATGCCCTAACCACTAGGCTGCCACTCTCTTTAAAATAATCAGCAAACATGAACATTTATATTATTATACTTGGAGGACCCCAGTTTCTGATCTAAAAATTACATCTGAAAGGTTCCGAAAGAGAACTTTAATGTTAATCTGGATATTTTCAACTTGGTAAAGGCTTGATTGTATTATGTCTGCTTTAAAACAGGGAAGGACTGATAGAAGAGATAAAGCAAGAGAAGAAAAGTAGAATATGAGAAAGATGAATGACTTGGACAACATTTATTGTTATTTTGTATACACAGAGTGTATGCAAAACCGAAATTTCGCTTTGTACGGCTTTCAGAACATTTCCATTTCTTAAAGTGAAGCAGTGATCGTATGTAAACATTGTGGGAGAAAAAAACATGGTGCAAAAGAAGCATTGATATTAATGAATGAATGAATGAACAAAAAGACATTCAAAACAATAGGGAAGAAGACGATCTAACTGAATTGATGACTGAACAGCTCCTCTCAGTTCTATAGGACTATTAGGACATTTTTTGTTACACTGTCAGGAAATGCTAACAGTGAGTAGAAAAAAATTCCAGCTGTTACATTTGATTTTTAATGACTAAATGTAAATATCTAAAGTTAAATTAAATCATGACCGTTTTTTTTTTTTTTTTCTAAATATTTCATCATTGGAAATGTCCCTAGATTTACATACAGAAGTCTGATCAGCACAGACCACAGAAAGTCCCCAAAGTGATGAGCCAACAGAGCTAAAGCCCCATTACAACTTTTCTGTTGGATTAAATCAACATTTAGGTAAACTTTGATACAAATATTTGAAACCACATTACAAAAACAGTATTTCCAGAGTAGAAATTTCCCCACGCAGCAGAACCAGTTGACGTGATTCAACCTGCGGTCAAACAATGGCTGCGGTTAAACGAGGTAAACTGAGATTTAAAGCTGGGATAGAGGAGCAAATCCCATGAAAGCAGTTGGTGTTGTTTTAATGTGCGTGCTTGGATAATAGCTAGAAATGAGAAGCAGTCATTGATTCAACATAAACAAGTCTGAACAGAGGACAGAATCTGACATTCAAACAGAAAAATGTAAATTATGACGAACTGGAGTCACAATTACGGCTTTGACCAAGGAGAGGCTGCATCACGTAATCAATCCACCTAATATGGCTCTACTGATGGGACAAAAAGCTCGGGGGCTTTGGGTTTTAATTTGTTGTAAAAAGATTGAAAAAAAAAAAACAAGAAAAAAAAACAAGACATTTGAATGTTTAAATCTAAACGCCATGCTTTGTTAATGAAAGTGAATGATATTGATCTCAAAGAGGGGCAAAAATATCATAATTGGTAATAAATATTAGAACTTTGTATATACTAAACAGAAAAGAACATGCAAGATTATTAATTCTAAAAACTTCATATTTTAATAAACAGAAAAAAAACTTTACTAAGAATTATCCATTTTTTTCTGTGGGAGCAGATGACATCACAACTAAGCAGTTTATTGATGTGTAATTTTGTTGAACTATGCACAGATTGTAACTGTACAAATTATAATCGTTAAAATGTATATAACGAATATATTATTATATTCAGTCATCATATAATATAAATAAAATATTAATATTTTCAATTATTTTGTTTACATATTGGAAACATGAGACTAAAAAGCTCAATAAATGGGGAAAATGTCAAACGTATGCGAATGTGTACTTCTCAACTTTAATATTTAATTCAAAGCTTAATTTAAAAAACAAATGGAACTTTAATGCTAAATTACAAAGAATTAAAATATGCCAATATTTAAAAAAAATAATAATAATAAAAATACAGGGTCTTTGATATATTTTTTTTTTTACTTGTGAGAAAATAAAATGAATCCATGTGGGGCAGTTTTTGTCTAATTTGAGCAGATCATAAAGTTAGCCAAATGTGCCATGCAGGTTAAATGAATTACTATGCACACATTTTAAGGGAAGAACTGACATGTCTTATTCTCTTTGACACAAAGTTAAAATGTTGTGTCTAGATCCTTCTGAATAAAAAAAAACAAAAAAAAAAAAAACAAACTGGCCTCTAAAAGTCCACAGGCCCATTAAGATTTCCCCTTTTCTTTTCAGCATAAAAACTAGTTATTCAGCAGGCAAACAGAAAAATGAAGCTGCTGGAGGCTATAAAACAGTGAAAGTGCTTCTCCAGCTCAGAGCTAAAGAGACAGAGCTGTGCAATGTCAAGGAGAGGCACCCAGTCTTATTTAATCCTGAGCAGCCCTGCAGGATGATGCAGAGGACAACCTGTTATGTAACACCCAGAATGCTGCAGCAGCACAAATGTCCAGGAACAGAGAGCTGCAGAGAGTGGACATTACAGCACAAAGATGGAGGGGAAGGGATGCAGCTTTTCCATATATAAAGACAGAACACCTGTGCATACAGCTGCAGGTAACCTGTATGCTGCCTGCATGCACTGACAGGAGATAATTAATTCGTTATTGATTTAAAAAGAAACAGGATGAAACTTTCCCAGTTTACAGAAGACTTGATTCTTTAACATAAAATTATTAAGCTTCTAAGCAGTTAAATTTAATATCCAACTTGCATTTATTCATGTCAAGCTTCACAGTAACATTATTATCATTATCTCCCTTTTCTCTAAACAAAAATACCATTACTTGTATCACCATAGGTAGAAGCTGAGGGGAGTAAAATGTTACACAAGTCCAAACAATTGAGGAGAAGGTAAGAGCACACCTACCGTCTGCACATGTCACCATGCAGGCTGCTGCAGCAGCGGGGAGCAGAGATGACACCTGCAGCGTTCACCTGAACCCCGAACCCGGAACCAGACTCCTCCTCCTCTCACACAGTCAGGTCAGCTCATTCTGCTTGGTTCCACGGCGGATACCGATGATCCCCCGAACCTGTCAGGTGTTATCAACTAGGAGCCGATCAGGGAAATAAGTCACCCACTCAAAACTGCTCGCGGACTATATTTGTTGGCGGAGGATTACAAAAAGGTGAAGGCGCTTATTTGGTTAAGAAAAGACGTCAGAAAAGTTAACAAAATATATATATTTTTAAATGTTTTTGTTTCCTTATATATATATTTAATTGTATTTCCGATGTAAGGTGATAACATTCTAACGGATTACTTCCAGTAACCGTTAATAAATAAAGGAATAAATAAATATGTTAAACTTGATCAAATCACCAGTTAGTGGTTAGAAATGGCAACACTGCCACCTAGAGGTTAAAGAAAGAAACTGCGTTTAAAACCATCTCTGTTAAACCCATCAGAATATTATGGAAGACCGTTTCCACCACATGAAAATAAAAAAAATACAAAATAGAAAGTCATAATTAGGAGATTCAAAGTCATAATTTTGACTTTCAGTCATAATAATGAGATATTCGACTTTTAAACTTTGTATTTCATAATTATGTCTTTAAAACATGAAATTCTGACTTTGAATCTCATAAATATGACTTTGTTTCTCATTACTATGACTTGGAAACTTGAAATTATGACTTTGACTTTCATAATTATGACTGAAAGTAAAATTTTTTACTTCTTATCTAATAATTATGACTTTGTTTCTTTCATGAGGTGGAAACAGGCTTCATTAGAATATGGAGCGAGTGCCATAATACAAAAAAATTACTCGTGGAATGGTTGTTTAAACATATAAATGACTTATTAAGACTTGAAATAAATACAGAAATGTATTTATTTATTTATTGTATTGGCACTGGTCACCCTCCATATAAGACCTTTTGTCACTTTAAACCTGATATGTTGAGACAGTTATGAAATGTTGGGTATTTTTTACTTTTGTCGTTTTTTTTGTTTTTTTTTACTTTTTTATATCTTACAGTAATGTCTTAGATTTAAACCCTCCTAGTTCTGTTCTCTGGAGACGTTCAGCATGTTCGGGCCTTTAAAAGAAAATTATGTGATGATCTGAGGTCTATAAGCCCAAAACAGTTTGCTTTTGATGCTATTCCACCAGCTGTTATAATGCTATTTAAAGGTCAGACTTCCCTGTCCTCTGAAGGCCCGAGCCCTCTACCTGATCCAACTGATACTTATGTGGGTAGACGGTGTTTTCAACCAAAATCTTCTAAAAATAACAAACATATTCACTCTTTATTCCAAGATAACTGCATTTCAGTTGCTTATGTTATTTCAATCTGGTCTGGTCTGATCTCAGAAGTATGTTGGAACAAAACATGGTCTCTACCCAACAAGTATCTTCTAGTAAACAAGGTTAAAGATGTTTCCTTTAAGATTATTAACCGCTGTTACCTGGTTAAGTCATTTTTCATTAAATATAAAAAGGATATTTATACCACCTGCACTTTCTGTAACAGTTACTCTGAGTTTGTCTCTCACCTGTTTTAGTCCTGAGAGTACACCAGGCGTCTATGGCAAGGTGTTTGTCGCTTCATTCTGGACAACATTTACGACAAATTTGAACTTTATTTTCAGGATGTTTTATTTGGAATTACAGGATATATAAAATTACTCTCTGACCATTTCTTTTTATGTAATTTTTTGCTTCTGTTGGCCAAATTGTATACCCATAAATGTAAAATTACTATGACTAAACCCTCATGTATTTCTTTCTTAAAGGGAGCAACAGTTTATTTATCTACATTATCCTCTTCCAATAACAAAAAGGCTGTTAAAACTTTATTATTATGCTCAAAATTCAAAATATTTATGTAATCCCCTTATGTGCTTATATCTTCACTTTACTATTTTTATGTTTATTCAGGTATTTTTTTTTTTTATCTATTATTACTATTTGTGTTCAAACCCCTGGCGATTGTTCCTTGGAAATTGTACTTATATCTTCTTGTAGTACAAAATTCTTTAATTAAGCTTAAAAAAATCCATTATCTGAGGTCATTAACCATTTTCAGCTTTGTAACCTCTCTTATTATTATTACCTACTAAACACTCGGAATCAATTATTAGTGGTTATGTTTGTAAATGATAAAGTAAAGTCAAACTTAGACAATAAAACTCAAAAAACGACAAACCATTAACACACTTCTCTACCCGTTAATGTAATAAAACAGGAAACTGGAATATTCGAGAGCTAGCTTTCAAAGATGCTCCAATTAATAACGTTGATTGTTGAATTTATTTTGTCAATATTGTTTTACTTACAGTAGTCCTTCTCCTATTTTTGAAACATAGAAAAAGCTTCAATGTTTAATAATTATACATTAGAGCAGGTGAATTAGTAAATTTACCGATATAAGCTAACGATAAAGGGAGGACTTTCAAAATAAAGGCGGAAGGATTTTAGGAGAACAGGATGTTTTAATCATAAATCATCTTTTATTAATTTTCCGTGTATAGAATTGCGTCCAGGTGTTGAAAAAAAAACTTTAAGGTAAAACTTCCTCTAGTGTGGATGTCCACAAGCGTTTTTAGGCGAAACTCACATTTATTTTGAAAACTTAAGAAGGAAATGAGCGCGCTAACGGTTCCGAACATGACGCCAGTGATGCGGTCAGACCGCAGGGACTGACCCGGGTACCGACCGAGAGGAGCGGTGCTACCGGACCGCTGTCTGTCGGTTTATCCAAACAAAGACACGGAATGATGGCTGCTGTTCCCGGGCAGTGCTGGAACAGCAGCGGCGGAAAAAACAGCTCCGTTGTCGGTGTGAATGCGGGAATTTAACCGCTGACGAAGACAAGCCGTCGGGCTCCTGTTCCTCTCCATCTCCTCCATCTTGGATGTTAGTGATGATGGAGCACATCCGGACTCCAAAGGTAAACGCGGACATTCCTCTGTTTCCTCTTTTTGTTTTTAGTCTTTGTCTTTTCTCACTTTACCTTCTGCTTGGAGGACATTTGATCTGTTAACCTGCTGGATCCTGACATTAGTCCGTTCAGGGTCATGGTTCCTTTAATTATTTAAGGAATATTATGGAACATGAGGAGAATTTAAAACGCTGTCCGATAATGGATTCATAGGGGGTTTAAAATGGGAATATCCATGTCTCAGATGGGATCTGGGCACTTCCGGTTCTTCTGTAACAGATATCCCATAATCTGTCCATCCATTCCATTATGAGCTCCTGTTAGATGATGATGATGATGGTGGTCTATGGCTTTTGTTCCACTGTTGTTCAGTCTGCTTCTGATCCATGTTTACTCTATGATCTCATCCAACCAATCAATGTTTGTGCTCCTCAGGTGGAAAATGTCCGTCTCCTGGACCGGTCAGCAGGCCAGAGGAAAGCCAGTGTGGTGACCCTCTACCTGTCCTCCACCCACACCATCTTTGTTGAGAACAACCCTGAGACACGCAAAGAAACCTGGGTAAGACCGTAATCAGCTGTTTATTTTTTGTGTTGTTTGTTTTTTTTTTAAACCATCATATTCCAGTTTAGGTTGATGTGTTCCATCACCCTAAATCTGACTCGGATAAATCCTTGTTGTAAACGTAAGGAGCCAATTTTGATTCGTACCTTCAGGCTGTGATTGCTGACCTGCTTCTCCATCTGTCAGGCTGCAGAAGGTTCACATCTCAAACATCCAGACCTGTTTAGACAGAGCGACGATCCTCAGGGGAACCAGCGAAGAGGCTGAGAGGTTCCATTGACCTCTGGATAACAGAGGTCATATAGAGCGCTGCTGTCAGAAAAAAAAAACAAAAAAAAAAACATAAGTAACATGTTCTTTCTCTACATATTAGCATCACTAATGCTACGCCCAGATGTAGCATTCAGGAGTTAAACAGATGGAAGAAGAGGAAATGTGGGACATTTTCTAAAAGGAAAACTGGAATCCTTAACAGGAACCAGACCTAAGTCCCTGAGATCGGCTGGTTCTCCGAAATGTGACGCGATTGTTCTGTTCTTCTCATGCTTCATTCCAAAATCCAGACCTCCACGTCACACAGCAACATGTCAGCCATATGAGGGTTAACAGTAGACTTTAGCGAGTGTTTTTAATCAAATGGAGGAACGCTCGAGGAATCCACTATGGACTGCTGCGTCCTTCCTCTCCTACAGGAGCTGGAGGTTCCCCTCCCTCTAGACCTGACTAGATGATGAAGATGTCATTTTTATTTTTTTTCTCTGGTGCTTTTTACTTCAACAGGAAGTGAGTTTTCCTCTATGGTGTCATAGGACGGATGACGCTGCGCCTGCTGATCCGTATCACCAACTTCTTGTTTTTTTTACAGATCAATAGTCATGCTGACTGGAGAAGCGGAAATGTTTTCCATGCTGAGTCTGACTGTGTTTGTGTTTCAGGTTCTGCACAGCATGGTGTGCAGCGTGGAGAGGCCGCCCACCACGCCCGCTGGAAGCCAGCTCATCCTTCGCTGCAAAGACTTCCGCGTCTTCCAGGTCCTCATCCCACAGGAGAGAGACTGTGTGGACGTCCACGCCTCGTTGGTCCGGTTGTCTCGACCAGGTGTTTGTTTGTTTCAGGATAGCAAGACTCTAAAGCTTTTTAGATTTTTTTTATTGTTTTGACTCTGGTTCAACTTTAACCTTTGTTCTCAATGCAAAAATTTATCTAAAAATAGTTATTAAAATAAGATCATTAGAATTGATGCATTTAAAATAAGCTAATGAGTTTCTTTTACCTCTTCTAAACGTTAAGCATCTTATATTGTGGCTGAATTGTCTTACATACCCGTTTAAATCAAGGCAACATATATTCGTTTGAAGAGAAATTGACTTGGTTATGTTTCAGTTTTTGCATTGAACCGAAATGCTCAAGTTCTGGACACACTGCAAAAAAAAATAGGTAAATCATTAACCAATTTTTCTTGAAATACGTTAATATCCCTTTGATTTGAGCAGGTAATCCACTCAATAGCTGTGGAAATAGTTTTTACTGTGATTTTTGAAAGCATGTTTTTTTATCCTTGACTGGTGGATAAAAAAAGTTCCAAATGCAGTACAATAGTGATAATAGTTGGAAGTCAAAATAACTTGCCATTGGTGTGTTTTCTATATACCGTATATTCATATATAGGCATTGAATTTAGTTTGATTATTGATGCAAATTTTTATAAATTGAAATGTATAAAAGAAAAAAAACAGGATTTTCTCTTCCTGGATGATCATTTAGAGACTGTAGATATTGGGCTGTTGACGGTACAGAAATCCCTCACACAGCGCATGCATGCAGTGACAGTGGAGAGGAAAACCTCCACCAGAACCAGGCTCGATATGAGCGGCCCTCTGCCGAAGCTGACTGGGGTTCAAGGAGACAGAAGCAGGCGTACAAAAGAAACCTAAAAGCAGTGATCTGTGTTAGAAAAGCTAACGATAAACTAGCTCCACTTGTGGCTCTGTCAGCGAAAGAAAAAGTGAATCAGACGAGCTCTGAGGCAGTTTTTAAGTCATAAAAGAAACAAACAGCAAAAGCTGAACCCATAGTTATAGGAGAGAAACAGGCCTAAAAACTATAAAAGAGGCCCAACTAATAGCAGCCCTGCTAATATTTCTCTCCAGGATGGAGTCGCAATCGTTGACCATTCCATTGGCAGATCATCATATTAAAGGGGTCATAGAATGATTCAATAGGGTATCTGGTGCTGGTCCTTATGGTCTCTGAATAGGGTGTGTAACATTGGTTGGGCTGAAAATGGCATATTTGCTGTTCTATGAGCCCTAATGCAGCCTGGTTAAAAGCCCCAGAACGAAACCACAAGTTTTCTTTCTTTTATGGTATGCTCATCAATATTTAGATGAGCTGTGCGCTGATTGGTTGGTTTACAACGAGCGAAGCTGCTGAGCAAAGAAGCATCATAGCAACAAGCACTCACCCACTGAAACATCAAATTGTTGATACGGTAGGGTGACCAGACGTCCTCCTTTTCTCTGACATCCTACTTTTCATACCTAAAAAAAATGTCCGGTGGGAATTTCAAAAGGTTCCTGCACCGTGCCCCATACACAAACACTTCATCATTCTTCCCCCTCACTAGACGTGAACTTATTTTAGTATATTCTGCTGTTAAATGAGTCTTAAATTTTAGTTTTTTACTGGAGGATTCAAGCTATTTTTACAGGATGCACAGCTTTGAGTGGTAACTAGGTGACTGTAAGAGAGTAAACCGAAACTTATTGGCTTATTTTTCTGACTAATCCAATCGGCACGCTCTCTGACAACCAGTCGCCTGGAACGCTCGATGAACAGAGCATCACTTTGGAAAGATACGCACAGGTTTCACAAGCAACCTCCTCCCCACACCACGCTCTCTCTTGTTGTGCCTGCGCAATCGCAGCAGTTCTAATCCGCACATGATGCACAGATTATTGTATTGCCTGTGCAACACCACCTCGCATTGTCTAAAATCTTGGACAATTTATCTGACTCGCGGGGATCCGTGAATGACTGTCTATATCAAGGAGACTCCCGGGAGACTTGGGATGTCTGTTACCAGCCCCCAGCCCCCCTCCTTCACCTGTTTTATGGTGGAAGTTTAGAATAGTGAGATTTGCAGAGAAAGGAGGCGTCGATGGGGTTTGAACTTCTCTGTACGTCCATTTCACCTACTGAACTATCGTTATTCATCTATGACAATGGAAACTCGGTTTTTCATTCTATGACCCCTTTAAGTTTCTTTAATTAAGGGCAAATCCAGTTATTTTTAGACCAGGTTTTGCAGTGTTTGAATGTTTGTTCAGCTTTCTCACTCTCACCTTTTGAATGTTTGAAAAAACGAAGTTAAACTTTTATTTTTCAAAGCAAAAAAGTAAAACTCTCTCAGAGTCAAATGGGCAGGTGACAAAGGCCACTTGAAAACGTCCCAGTAACATCTGTCTGACTGAAAGAACTTGGAGCAGGATTGATCCCGGCTCTTCTTTCCTCCATCAGAGAAGTACAGCGAGCTCTACTGCCTGTCCTTCAACCCCAACGTCAACAAAGAGGAGCGCGAGGAATCCTGGAGCTTCATCGACTTGAAGGCCGACTACAAGAGGATGGGTGTTCCCAACAACCTGTGGGTTTCCACGGCAGCCAACAGCGAATACCGGGTCAGTGTGAGTCACACATGATTTAGGTGGCGGTAGTTTAAAGGCGGGAACGGGAAAAACATGAGAACAGAACTGAGCTGTGTTTCTGCTGCAGGATCAGACGGGAGCAGATTCAGATGCTGTTCTTAGGCAGCAGCTGGAGGAGTCTAGGATCAGAGATGGTTGGTGAAGAAACAGCATTTAAAAGCTTGTAGAGAAGTTTCTAGAATTAGTTCATCTTTATATATATATTTTTGGGGGGGTATTCTGATGGATTAGGAGCTTTATCTAAACTAGAAATCCAACAAAAATGGTTTTTCAATGATCGTTACTAATGATCACGCGATCAGAACGGTACAGGATTAAAAAGGTCACCAGGAGCAGTCAGAGCCGGAGCCTGTATTGATTCATAAATTCACTGCACCAATAAAATAATTAAGAAACGTAATGCTGCGTTCACACCGGGCGCGGCAGAAGTAGCGAGTTTACATGCAAAGTCAATGGTTGATGCGCGTCAAGGCGCAGCAAAATGTCCCGCAGCGTGTTTTGAGCAGCAGGCGCAGCGCGTCGGGCGCGTTTAAGCATCTGACGTGTGTGATGCAGCACAAACGCGCTGCTGTTTGAAATGGAAAAATTTAACTTTTGCTGCTCAACGCACCGCGTCAACCAATCAGAGAAGCTGACCTGAGAGCTGGCAGAGAGACAGACACATCGCTGATGATCAGAGCGCTGTGATCGCTCCTCTGAAACAGTTCATTGACGCCTAAATTAACTTAAAATGCAGAAATCTGCCGGCAGAATATGTTTGCTTTTATTATTCTGGTGCCTGCAGTTTAGATTATTAAGATGAAAAACACCTACCAGCTGCCGCGGTGAACCGCGAGGAGGCGACCCGGCCAGAGGCTGCTGTTGAATGGGATTCCTACTGACAGCGCGCCGCTGGTATGTGAGGGTCTGAGTGTCTCCGACAGAAATAATATTGGAAGGTNCATATTAAAACTACTTTATTCCCACTGATCACAGCAAATATAGCTGCAAGGCAGAGAAAGGATAGTGTAGCTCCGCCCAACGCGTGTCACACACACGTTTGCACCACGCAGCCAGAGCAGCAAAGCTGCTTCAGCCGTGCATCAGAACTAACTGGTACAAGCAGCAAAAATGAAGCAGCAGAGACGATTTTGCTGCTCTTGCTGCGTCCGGTGTGAACGCAGCATAACAGTGGGAAATATGAGGCCGTATATGCAACCCGTTGGTTTATTCAGGGGCAGAAAGGCTGACCGTCTCTATGCGGATGAAGCAAAATGTGCAGAAAAATATGGATATATTTAAGGGAACAAGTGCAATAGCGCAGGCAGAACCGTCAGCATCAGAGCAGACTGTTGGGTGATAAACAGCAGAGGAGGAGGAGTTTATTTATAAAATCGAATAATTATATATTATATTACATTTTGAATAAAGTCTTTTTTAAATTACATTTAAATAAAAAGCTAAATTTTTTATTTTTTTCTTATTTGGACATTTAATTTCGTATTTTACAATTTGTTTTTTAGATATATTCACATTCTTGTAGGGTTTCCACCACATGTGGCCTCAACCCAGCAAGATAAACCCACCATAATTTCACAATGAATAAAAAGTATTTTTTTTTTAAGTAAAGCATATCTCAATGTTTATTTGTGCATTTATTATAATCCTAATCTGAGTTTAAAAATGAAACGATTTAAATTAAAACAGCAGGAGACAAATTCAGTGACTTTTCTCTGTATCTTCGGCGAGTTTGGCAACAGCAATGGTTCTCGTCCTGCTTCCCTGAGCGCTGTCTTACAGGCAGTCAGCGCAAAGAGGGCAGACAGGAGACCTGCTTCGTTTCCCACAGCTGATTTAGAAAACAAACGGTCCTGGTGTTTCTGACCTGGATTACAAAGCAGGATATAAATATAACATAAATACATTACGCACTAAGTCAAATCTCTTGATTTTAAACTGGTCTTTCAATTATAAATGCATGCATTATTTATTCCATAAAATGAGGCTTGATATTTTTCTTTATAACAACATATTAAAGACAGTGATGTAGGTGATTTTTATAGTTTTGATTTAGATGCAGATAACTCCCCCTCCCTCAGCCAACCATCACGTTCAGGTCTTTCATTCTATTGATTGTGAAACACCCCCACTGTTTCACTGATCAGACATATTTCTGGTTCTCTGATGATGATTTAACCTAGAAGATGAGCTAAAGCAGAACATTTCAGGTCTAGCGCCCCTAGTGGCTAAAAGTTATACAATGTTTCTTTAAAAAAGCAGGAACTGAACTTTGCTTCCAAAACAAAAGGAAAAAAGAGCTGCTTGGTCAGCCTCTACTTGTTCAGAACCAATCAAACTCGGTTTTATTTATTCCAGAACCATAAATGAATGTGTAGGAAGGAAACCAACGCCTTTTTATTGGCTGTGTAACCCAGGCTTTCCCTCTTTAAACTGCAACTGGTGGAAGAAACCCTATGGACTCTGCGTTGGAAGCAGACACAGGGCTCTTAGTTGTGGGGAGACCTTGGCGCGTTTATTTTGTCCACCTTTCAGGCAGTAAAACACACTGTCAGCAACCGTTTTTCTTTATTTCTTTTTTCCAAAATAATCAAACATCACCAGTACAAAATGTAATGTTTACTTAACTGGCAAACTAAACAAACAGAAATAGCTCAGTATATTAGTGTAATGTATATTTTACACCGGCTAGCAGAGCTGCTGCTTACCTTACAGGTAGTAAAACACACTGTAAGAAATACAGCAGTTCCTGTACAAAAATCCCCTGTACTACGGTGTCCCCAACAGGACAAACATGTTAGAACTGTAGTAGTGCCAGGAATTACAGAAAGCAAAAGCAACATCCTTTGGAGCATTTATGCACTGCGTTACAGCTGCATGGAGTTAGCGGATTGTGGAAGAGTTTGATAAACACCCTGCTAGCTTGTTTAGCAGAAATTTGTTATTCCCCTAGTAGTGAGACGCAGTTCCCCCTCTGTTTTATAGGTTTCCAGGGAGACGTTAAACAACATTTATTCATTACTTTGGAAAAAAACAAATATTATTACCCCTTAATTACAGGTCTCTGTTCCTCCTAACTTTCTGCACAACTCTTATCCAACAACAAGTAGAGACCCATCAGCTACCGAATGCATCATCATCATCATCACTCGGAACATGTTTTCCACGCTTTCCTCTGGTTGGAAAGCAAACGTCTCTCTGGACAAACCTGTTTTGTCACCATAGAAACTGAATTGCTAGCATGACAGTAAATTTCAACATTGGAAGATATTAGCTACACTTTTATTTCTGTATAAAGATGAATGTAATGGTTCTGTCTGCTGTTGCAGTACCATCCAGAATCTTTCTGAGGTCCAGACACTCAGAGCAGCTGTGCTTTTTTTTTTTCCTGCAGGTGTGCGACACGTACCCCGCTGAGCTGTTTGTGCCCAAGTCGGCCACGCCAGCCGTCATCGTGGGCAGCTCCAGGTTCAGGAGCCGAGGACGATTCCCTGCTCTGTCCTACTTCCACCAGGATACATTGGTCAGTGTCAGACACATGATGCCTCTCTGTCCTAACAGGGACTTCA
>NW_015150511.1:680262-681833 GCF_000732505.1 Cyprinodon variegatus
CACTGTACGACGAAACCCTGCATTTCGTCGTACAGTGCGAGCAGTAGCTGCGTGCAACGATTGAACAAAATCGGAGAGTGTATGCCCAGCTTTACGGGTCTCTGATGTGTTATACTGCCTCTACAGGCGGCGGTGTGTCGTTGCAGTCAGCCGCTCTCGGGCTTCAGCGGCCGCTGTCAGGAGGATGAGATGATGCTGCAGGCGGTGATGAAGTCCAACCCAGGAAGTGACTTCATCTACGTGGTGGACACCAGGCCAAAGGTAGGACTCTGACCCACACTGACCAAAACTGACCCAAAGCTACAGCCGGACCATGACCTCCATTGCAATTATTATTTATTACGTTTTTCAGTATTGTGATTTTAATGTGATTTCCCTTCTACACCAATTGTTCTCAAAGTGGGGGTCAGGAACCCCCTGACTAACGTGATCCTGACTTAATTGACTTTTTAGAAAAATGATCACTACTTTTCACTCCCCGTTGGTCACATGACTCCAGCCCCCTGTACGGAGTCTGCACCGTCACTGTTGTCTCTTGCCCCCAAAATGAATGACCAAGATGCTTTGCAAGCAGAGCTCTAGCAAAGCATTCTGGGATATATCTGTTCGTCCAGTGACCATAGATGGTAGGTACCTTTTCAAGGAGCATTGTGGGATATTTTGTGTCCACTATTTTTTCCCACCACTAAAAGTTTTCAGATTCAACACTATATAGTGCTCTATGTATGGATTAGCGCGGACGTTCAGACACAGCTAGTAAGAAGCAGCCAATCAGACCTCAGGGTTTCTATGGAAGCAGTCCTGAATCTGATGGGTAAAGTAGTTAATTTAATGATCTGCAGCTGCCATGAAGTAGATAAAGTAATACAAAATGAAATAACATGTTAATAAGTTTGTTTTTTAAATGATGTTAGATTATTTCATGTCATAATTTAAAAGGTATATTATTTATTTAATAGCACGCTCAATTATTTATATCTACATTTCCTAATTTAATCTAACTTTGTTTTAACTTTATTAATCTCACATTGGAGAAATTTACCTCTGAATTTAACCTCTTTGGGGAGGAGTGGGCTGCCATTGTGCGGCGCCCGCGGACAGTTTGAGGTTAAGGGTCTTTGCTCAGAGACCCGGAGTGGCACTCTGTGGGAGTGGGGCTCGAACTCAGAACATCTGGATTCCAAGCTCTATGCCCTAACCACTAGGCTGCCACCCCCCCTCAAATTTAATTGTCTCATGATGTATTGAATAACTCAATTATACATTTGGTTTTAAATTTTGTCATTTGACATAAAGTAATGGTATATATTGATACATTTAATTAATAATTGTAAAATTTCTGTACTTTTATGTATTTATTTCATAATACATTTAAATGCATTTATGTATTTAATTTTGTCCTCTTTAACCTTCCGTATTTAAAGGTATTGTGGAGGATTTTCCCAGACCTGTCCTCTCCACTTTAAAAAAAATGCACAACATTGTACCCTTTCCTGAGAGGGAACACTTATTAAATGCGTGCAAGGAGAAATGGGCTCGTTAACGCTCTCTTAAAAGTTGCTGTTCTTATA
>NW_015150511.1:683456-686882 GCF_000732505.1 Cyprinodon variegatus
AAACACATGGATCTCCACCTAAACTGTGCATGGAAACCTGTTCGAGGCTGCAGAAACCCTGAGACTGCGGTGGAGGTTAACATTCTAGCTGGAGAATCACCCTGAACATTCAGCCCAATACAAGAATGTCCTAGTCAAAGTCCAGACCTGAATCTGGACTTTGAGTAAATGTAGTAGGACATGGGAACTGGTGTTCTTAGCAAAGAAGAATGAGGAAAACAGAGCATGGGCTTTTTCTCCAAGTTTTTAAAACCTCCAGCTTTCCATATTTATAGAAGCAAGGAACAACTTCCAGAGGTTTTTGCAGATGTTGCCCCCCTGTGACGACCGGTTGAAAGGTCACCATTAGTGTGCACATGCATGGGAGAAGAGAAAAAAGTCTGTTGCTGAAACTCTCCTGTGTTTATTTTACAGGCATAACATCATCTGAGGAAAGAAGGTATTTAGGTTTTATTAACAGAGCATTTTTTATTTTCTGTGGAAACCCCTCAGATAAGTTAGGAGCTCTGGAAATCAGAAGAATCTGGACTGAAAAGCTTGTAACATCCCAGAGTTTTTTTGGGTCTCATAACCAGTTCCACTTCCTGGTTCTGACTCGGTCATCGACCTTCTCCGTCTGTCCAGGCGGTGGCCGACGAAGGTGTCAGCGTTCTGGTTCACTGCTCAGACGGATGGGACAGGACGGCCCAGGCGTGTTCGGTGGCCAGTATCCTGCTGGACCCGTTCTACAGAACCATCAAAGGATTCATGGTAACGCACAAACATCCGGGTAGAAATCAGAGCTCTCTCTGAAAGTCTCTGAGTTCCTTCTCTTCCTCCTCCAGGTGCTGATAGAGAGGGACTGGGTTTCCTTTGGACACAAGTTCTCACACAGGTCAGTGAGAGGAACCCTGATGGCATCAGGTGGTTTCTGTTCAACATCAACCATCAGCCGTCGCTGGTTGAAGAACATAAAAACAGTCTTTGTTCATCTACAATAAAAAAAAAAAAAAAATTTATTTCGATAAAACAGGATTTAGTGTCCGTTCCCTACCAGCAGGTTGATTTCTGAGTACTTCTAGAGATGTTGTTGAAGGAAGAGTCAGCAGAAGCTCCTCCCCCTCTGCAGGTATGCCCACCTGGATGGAGATCCTAAAGAGGTGTCCCCCGTCATGGACCAGTTCCTGGAGTGTGTGTGGCAGCTCTCTGAGCAGTTTCCATGTGCCTTCGAGTTCAACGAGCGTTTCCTCATCACCGTCCACACGCACGTGTACTCCTGTCAGTACGGGACCTTCCTGGGGAACAGTGAGAAGGAGCGTCGGGACATGAGGTATGGATCTGGGAGGGCGCAGCAATCCCATATGCAGGACCGCGTCCGTCCGCTGCTACGTTCATGATGTCATGATTTTTCCGTTGTTTTCTCCCCAGGCTGCATGAGCGCTGCCACTCTGTGTGGCCTCAGCTGTGGAAGGACAGATCCCAGTACACCAACCCGCTGTATAAGGCCGAGCTGAGCCAGAGTCAGGGCATCCTGAGGCCCAACACCACTCCCTACTGCTTCAAGTGAGGAACTGCAGCTTTGGTCTCTGAATGTCTGTTAGAAATTAAACAAGCTGTTCGGGAAAAGCTGCTAGGGTTAGATTCTTCAGACCAGAAAGTGATACTATTCCTGCATCACATATATTAATAAATAAAAATAAAAAACTATTCTATCATCTTACTCCAAATGCATAATATCTAATTATCTTATTTTAAATGTTTTATTCCAGCATCAAAATCTTCATATAGAAGGTGAGTTATGGTAATTGGGGGAGTGGCGGCCTAGAGCTAGGACAGACCCACAGACTGCCACTCTGGGTCCCTGAGCAAGACCCTTAACCCCACACTGCTCCCCGGGCGCCACACAATGGCAGCCCACTGCTCCCCAAGAGGATGGATTACATGCAGAGTTAATTTTGTTGCTCTTTGTGACAGTGTAATGACAATAAAACCTGGAAACAAAAACAAAAGTCATACAATGCTCTCTGAGGAATCGACAATAGCTGCTCAAGTTAACAGCTTCAACATCTCCAAACAGAGCCTCTGATATGCAATGAAAACTACTGCCCCCTGAAGGCGCCTCACGGCCTACGGCCTATGCTGCGTTCACACCGGACGCAGCATAAGCAGCGAGTTTACATGCAAAGTCATGGTTGACGTGTGTCAAGGAGCAGCAAAAGGTCCCGCAGCTCGTTTTGAGCAGCTGAAGCAGTCAGATGCTTAAACGCTCCCGACGCGCTGCTGCTCGAGATGGAAAAATTAAAGTTTTGCTGCTCGACGCGCCGCAACAACCTATCAGAGAAGCTGATCTGGGAGCTAGCAGGGAGACAAACACATAGCTGATGATACAGAGCGCTATGATCACTCCTCTGAAACAGTTTATTAACACCTAAATTAACTTAAAATACTGAAACCTGCCGACATGTTCGCTTTTATTATCCTGGTTCCTGCAGTTAGGATTATGTACATGAAAAACCACCTTCAGACCAACTTTTTCACCGCACAGCCAGAGCAGCAAAGATGCTTCAGCCACGCATCAGAACTAAACTGGTACAAACGGCAAAAAGGAAGCGGCAGACACAATCTTGCTGCTCCTGCTGCGTGCAGTGTGAACGCAGCATTAGTTCCTGCTGTCTTAATTGGAAACAAACGCTCCTAAAACCACAGATTGTAAACAACTTTTAAACAGGACTTAAAGATACTTTGGAGGATTTTCTTGAATTTTTAAAAAAAAACCCACCCTATCCACTTTTTAAAAAATGCGCGTGCGAGAGCATGCACAAGCCCATTTCTCCTCTGTGCTCATACAGGCCTGAACATCCGCCCTAACCTCTAAATCCCTCAGTCACTATAAAGAGCAGACTCAGAGAAAACTCAGTTAACTGACCATTCGGACAAACGATCACTACTTTTTGCTCCCCTTTCCTGTCAGGTAGCAGTACCTATGGTGACAGCAGGCCGCTGTAACACCAAATCCCATTATCATTTGCGAGGAGAGCTCAAGTCCTGAAACCCAAAGGGTTTTTTTTTCCCAGCAAGAGGTTTGGGAACCAGTGTACTAAAAGAGAAATGGAGGACGTTTTGAAATTAGGAAGACGCCCAGCGCATGTGATGATCCAGAAAAACAACTTTCAAACTGCATTCAGCAGAAACGTTTGCAGTTTGTATACAGGAAAACCGACCAATCACAATGGAGCGTGTTCCTTCATGATCTGTGCTTTAGTCCAGACAGCTGAGAGAACATTGGCCACAAACAAAGTGGATTCACAAAGTATTTAGTCCTTAAACACCACGTGATTCCATCCATGAAAGCAGCCGATAAACAAAACACATGCCTAATTTAATAAGACTTTGTGCCATTCAAGCTAAATGCTAACGTGATGCTGTGCTAGCTAAATGCTTTTAACA
>NW_015150511.1:688053-689052 GCF_000732505.1 Cyprinodon variegatus
AGGCAAATAAAGGATAGAGTAGCTCCACCCAACGTGCGTCAGACCCACTTTTCGACCGTTTTTGTCGAGTGCAGATGGATTTTATGCTGAATTATACATGCTTGTTTTTACTTACAATAAGGTACGTGTTTTCTGTAAATAATTGTGAACGTTACTCAGCTGCGTGCTAGCAGCGGGTAGTTGCAAATAGCGCTTCCCACTGATTTCCATGGGGAGTGTTAGCAGTAAAATCAAGTGTCTCTTGTGGCTCAGAAAAAAAACACACACACAAAAAATGAATATTCTGTTCTGCGAAAGGCAATTTTTCAATGTTTGCTTGAAGTTGACTCTGGATGAGATAAAAAAGAATCATATATGACCTTCAAGGCCAGAAACACTGATTCCAATGATGGGTCAGAATAAAGATTAAAACCTCAGTGACGGTGTTTCTCTCCAGGATGTGGAAGGGCCTCTATAACCATACAGAGAGGTCCAAGACTCCTCGACAGTCACCCGCCGACTTCCTGTCCACCGTCAGGGCGGAGTCCCAGCAGCTAGAGGAGGAGCTGACCAATCACCAGGAGGTACCGGCCGGAGGAGCCACCCACCACCCCGACCAAGGCATACAGCACACAAACACACCTTTGACTAGAACACTGTGACTGGCCAGGCTTTGCTCTGATGAACACAGAACATCAGTAACAGTCAGAACCAATGGGCTTGATTTGGACCAGCCTCAGGTTCTGACATGTTCTAATATTTAGACCTGTTAATAATATCCTGGACGTGTTCTAAGCCTCACACTGAGCTAAGAAACCTTTGAGAAGGTTTATCCCTTTATTTTACATTATTGAATTAGCTCCTTAAATGACCAGTTCATGACAAAACATCTCTGAGTTCCGTCAGCTGTTAATAGAACGTCTTTGTGGTTCCGTCAGCTGATAATAGAACGTATTTGTGGTCCCGTCAGCTGATTATAGAACGTCTTTGTGGTTCCGTCAGCTGATAATAGAACGTCTT
>NW_015150511.1:692172-702586 GCF_000732505.1 Cyprinodon variegatus
ATAGAACGTCTTTGTGGTTCCGTCAGCTGATAATAGAACGTATTTGTGGTCCCGTCAGCTGATTATAGAACGTCTTTGTGGTTCCGTCAGCTGATAATAGAACGTCTTTGTGGTGCCGTCAGCTGATAATAGAACATATTTGTGGTCCCGTCAGCTGATGATAGAACGTCTTTGTGGTTCCGTCAGCTGATAACAGAACGTCTTTGTGGTTCTGTTCCCAGAGGATCGCGGCTCTCACGGGGAAACCAATCACATTGGAGAAGACGGAGGTTCCGAGGAGGAGAACTAGCCGCCTGCCGCAGAGACACAGCGGGCCGGACCCGCCCACCTTCTACTCAGAACCCAGCACCAACTCCTTACTTCAGAACAGTCGCCTGCACTCCTCTGAACTGGCCAATCAGAGGCCTCCACAAGGAGGCTCCGCCTCCTCCGGGCCGTCAGGGCAGCAGCTGCGGAGTCCAGATGGAGAGGACGTCTCTGCCTGCAGCGACCTGGAGTCAGGCGTGGCCGACCTCAGCAGCCGCTCGTCCTGCGGAGGAGACGATAGCAAGGACCCGGAGCTGGAGTGAGGCTGGCCATGCTGCTGCCTGACAGAAATAAAGGGAACCCAGTCTGTTTAGACGGAGCGGGACGGCTGGCTCAGGCTAATAACAGACAGAACCAAACCGGTTGCAGGCCTCACATAAACTCATCAAGCAGCCATTTTTCGTTTACCTTCTGCACCGCTCCACGCAGGCGGCGTTTTGTTTGCAGATTCAGGATTTAAGTGATTTACTGTTTTTAAATAAACCACTGCAGGGCAGACAGGTGTCATGCTGCGGGCTACAAGAGGTAAGAGGAGAGACAAATATATCTGAGAGCGAACGGTTACGGTTACGTCTGGATCAATCTCCACGGCAACTGAGCAGGTTTTGTTGTTGTAAACCAGGTTCTGGGCCCAATCAAAAACAATCCTGATATTCAGGTTTAACGTCTCCCATTGGTTCCTACGTTCCTCTTTTTTTAACTCACTCCTCAAGATGTGAGGTTTTAGAGGCCGATTTACAGGACGTAGTCGGCCTCCTCCAACAATCCGAGCTGTAGTTGGCTTTACCGCATCCATAGAACCGAATGTGGGGGAAAACAGAAGTTCTTTAAGCGATCCACAGAGACTTCACTCTGAAAATGTGAACAACTGAATGTTTACAGCAGACAGGTGGAACCCAGGGCTTCCTGCCACCTGGTTGGTCATTTTATTGCTTCTAATTTATTTATTTTTTTTAATTAAAAATCTCAATGATTCTTTTCAGGTTCATACATGGAGCAGGTAGAGGAGCTCCTGGGGGACGGACTTCTTGACCAAACCAAGCAGATTCTGACTATAGATCTGTCTGCAGCTACATCTAAGAGTCTCCTTCTGCAGATCTAGATCATCTCTATATCTGCAGATTTATGTCCCCAGCTTTCAGTCTTCAAATCTGCCTCCACAGCTCTATTTCTGCAGCTCTGTGTGTGCTAATCTACGTCTGCAGTTCTATACACGTATATCTAAAACCACTGCAAAGCCTGAATTTATGTCATGTCTCCTTTAGGGTTCCATGCAGTCATTCTTCGTCTTCCCTAACCTCCCTTAGAACATTAGAACCTGTTCTCTGCTGCCTGTGGTATTTGTACAGTCAACATTGTGTATCTTTGATGTAAGCAATCAATAAAAGCTCTGATAAAGGCGAACAGCTGCAACGTCAAAACTTTGATCATCTACCGTAAATAAGTTGAAGCGAAGGAAAAAAAAACCTCCAGGGTGGCTGGAACTTCTAGAAACACGGATCCTGCTCAGTAGAGCAGCAGAGGCGGATCCCTGTCGGCCATCAGAGCCGAGGTGCAGCTGTGGCGTGTTGCCAGCAGACATAGTGACCTGTGTCACTCACTCAGGTCAGACCGTTCTGCCATTTTACTGAGAGCTCAGCTGCTTCCCCTCAGATTAAAATACCTTTCTGCCTCCAGAATCCTTTAAAATATTTGAAATGTTTCATGTAACTGAAATTGTTCCTTTGTCTTTAGGTGTGCAGCAGAGTTGAAGCATCAGAGAGATGCCAAACCTGAAGGTTTCATTAATTTCACATCCATCTCTGAACTTTTAGGCTAATATATTTAAAACAGCAGCTTATTAACCCTTTAAAACCAATTGTATCATATTCGATACATGAGTTTTTAAGATCTTTGCATCATCAGTGTGATCTTGCTTATCTTAAAAACCCTGACTTAAACAATCAGACACATGTAGTGAACAGAAAACGTATATAATATTCTACAGAAATGCTGAATGTATCAGAATTGATGCAAATAAAAGGTTTAATTTAACTTCTACAATATATATATATATTCCTTTTCTTTCATTTTTCAGAGTTCAATGACACCTCTAAATAAAAAAATTGAATTTCTCTGTTAATTATTTCATGGTCCAGGCTTTAAAGGGTTAACAAATCATGGGTGGGACTGTCTAGGGCTGTGCTAAACCGCTTCAGATCTTTATTTGCTAACTGGATCATTCAGTTAGTTAATGGAGGAAAAACCAGGTTGTTCAGAGAAAGTTCATATTGAAAAAAATAGAAATTATAAAAAAGATTTCATTCAAAAATATTCATTCTAAACAGGAAATTGTAGTTCTTATTCATATTACAACACCTTTAACCCCTAGAACCCTACGGACCCACCGGTGGGTCCAGCTGCTACGTGACCTCGTAATTTTAACAAACCCCNCCAGCTGATGATAGAACGTCTTTGTGGTTCCGCCAGCTGATGATAGAACGTCTTTGTGGTTCCGCCAGCTGATGATAGAACGTCTTTGTGGTTCTGTTCCCAGAGGATCGCGGCTCTCACGGGGAAACCAATCACATTGGAGAAGACGGAGGTTCCGAGGAGGAGAACTAGCCGCCTGCCGCAGAGACACAGCGGGCCGGACCCGCCCACCTTCTACTCAGAACCCAGCACCAACTCCTTACTTCAGAACAGTCGCCTGCACTCCTCTGAACTGGCCAATCAGAGGCCTCCACAAGGAGGCTCCGCCTCCTCCGGGCCGTCAGGGCAGCAGCTGCGGAGTCCAGATGGAGAGGACGTCTCTGCCTGCAGCGACCTGGAGTCAGGCGTGGCCGACCTCAGCAGCCGCTCGTCCTGCGGAGGAGACGATAGCAAGGACCCGGAGCTGGAGTGAGGCTGGCCATGCTGCTGCCTGACAGAAATAAAGGGAACCCAGTCTGTTTAGACGGAGCGGGACGGCTGGCTCTGGCTAATAACAGACAGAACCAAACTGGTTGCAGGCCTCACATAAACTCATCAAGCAGCCATTTTTCGTTTACCTTCTGCACCGCTCCACGCAGGCGGCGTTTTGTTGGCAGATTCAGGATTTAAGTGATTTACCGTTTTTAAATAAACCACTGCAGGGCAGACAGGTGTCATGCTGCGGGCTACAAGAGGTAAGAGGAGAGACAAATATATCTGAGAGCGAACGGTTACGGTTACGTCTGGATCAATCTCCACGGCAACTGAGCAGGTTTTGTTGTTGTAAACCAGGTTCTGGGCCCAATCAAAAACAATCCTGATATTCAGGTTTAACGTCTCCCATTGGTTCCTACGTTCCTCTTTTTTTAACTCACTCCTCAAGATGTGAGGTTTTAGAGGCCGATTTACAGGACGTAGTCGGCCTCCTCCAACAATCCGAGCTGTAGTTGGCTTTACCGCATCCATAGAACCGAATGTGGGGGAAAACAGAAGTTCTTTAAGCGATCCACAGAGACTTCACTCTGAAAATGTGAACAACTGAATGTTTACAGCAGACAGGTGGAACCCAGGGCTTCCTGCCACCTGGTTGGTCATTTTATTGCTTCTAATTTATTTATTTTTTTTAATTAAAAATCTCAATGATTCTTTTCAGGTTCATACATGGAGCAGGTAGAGGAGCTCCTGGGGGACGGACTTCTTGACCAAACCAAGCAGATTCTGACTATAGATCTGTCTGCAGCTACATCTAAGAGTCTCCTTCTGCAGATCTAGATCATCTCTATATCTGCAGATTTATGTCCCCAGCTTTCAGTCTTCAAATCTGCCTCCACAGCTCTATTTCTGCAGCTCTGTGTGTGCTAATCTACGTCTGCAGTTCTATACACGTATATCTAAAACCACTGCAAAGCCTGAATTTAAACAGTCATGTCTCCTTTAGGGTTCCATGCAGTCATTCTTCGTCTTCCCTAACCTCCCTTAGAACATTAGAACCTGTTCTCTGCTGCCTGTGGTATTTGTACAGTCAACATTGTGTATCTTTGATGTAAGCAATCAATAAAAGCTCTGATAAAGGCGAACAGCTGCAACGTCAAAACTTTGATCATCTACCGTAAATAAGTTGAAGCGAAGGAAAAAAAAACCTCCAGGGTGGCTGGAACTTCTAGAAACACGGATCCTGCTCAGTAGAGCAGCAGAGGCGGATCCCTGTCGGCCATCAGAGCCGAGGTGCAGCTGTGGCGTGTTGCCAGCAGACATAGTGACCTGTGTCACTCACTCAGGTCAGACCGTTCTGCCATTTTACTGAGAGCTCAGCTGCTTCCCCTCAGATTAAAATACCTTTCTGCCTCCAGAATCCTTTAAAATATTTGAAATGTTTCATGTAACTGAAATTGTTCCTTTGTCTTTAGGTGTGCAGCAGAGTTGAAGCATCAGAGAGATGCCAAACCTGAAGGTTTCATTAATTTCACATCCATCTCTGAACTTTTAGGCTAATATATTTAAAACAGCAGCTTATTAACCCTTTAAAACCAATTGTATCATATTCGATACATGAGTTTTTAAGATCTTTGCATCATCAGTGTGATCTTGCTTATCTTAAAAACCCTGACTTAAACAATCAGACACATGTAGTGAACAGAAAACGTATATAATATTCTACAGAAATGCTGAATGTATCAGAATTGATGCAAATAAAAGGTTTAATTTAACTTCTACAATATATATATATATTCCTTTTCTTTCATTTTTCAGAGTTCAATGACACCTCTAAATAAAAAAATTGAATTTCTCTGTTAATTATTTCATGGTCCAGGCTTTAAAGGGTTAACAAATCATGGGTGGGACTGTCTAGGGCTGTGCTAAACCGCTTCAGATCTTTATTTGCTAACTGGATCATTCAGTTAGTTAATGGAGGAAAAACCAGGTTGTTCAGAGAAAGTTCATATTGAAAAAAATAGAAATTATAAAAAAGATTTCATTCAAAAATATTCATTCTAAACGGGAAATTGTAGTTCTTATTCATATTACAACACCTTTAATTTTTCTTTGGGATAATTAAAGTATTTGAGGCCCCCAAATAAAGTCATTACCTTACGGGATTAAAGTCGTAACATTAGAAGAGTAAAGTAGTAATAGAACTAGAATATTTGGAGATTAAAGTAGCAGCCCACTTTGATTAGTCATCTTACAATC
Source organism: Cyprinodon variegatus (assembly GCF_000732505.1). Lineage (NCBI taxonomy): Eukaryota > Metazoa > Chordata > Actinopteri > Cyprinodontiformes > Cyprinodontidae > Cyprinodon > Cyprinodon variegatus. Next base: position 697,621 of record NW_015150511.1, read on the forward strand.
ACAACTTTAATATCACAAGTTAATTCTTTCAGTATTATGATTTTATTCTTTAAACGTCCCAGCATGGCCCTAAAACTCTCGTCTATAAATGATGCTTCAGACGTCGGAGAAGAAAAATCTTTTTTCTGGAGATGCTCTGAACCTTCAGGGGTAGAAACCAGAAAAATGATTTTCATACATGAACTAGACTGAAGCATTTTTATTTTTTACAGTAGAACCTTTGTCATTTTTAAGTGCCTTAAGAACAGGAATCAGTAACATCATGTGAGCGTCTCTGGTTCTGTTCCTTTTTGTTTCCAAGAACGCTTCATTAAACCAAAGGAGGCTGCAGCTTCCCTGAATTGGTCCAGGTCCAGTCAGGTGGTTCTGGTGGAGGTAGGCACCCATAGGGTCCGATCATAGTCTCTGCTCTGGGACCCGATGCTTCTGCTGGGCTCTCAGGAGAAGAACAGCTCCTCACAGAGCCGCAGCGTCTCGTCTGGACTGGACACTTCATGGCCGACGGTCCGTGGGTCGCTGTAGATCTCGTAGTCGTTTCCTCCCTGGAAGAGGAGGAGGAGGACATGAAGCCGAATGCAGAGGAAAAGTTCCTGCAGACTCAGGTTTACTTTAAAAATTCTGCTCAGATTAGAGGGAAATGCCTTCATTATAGAAGTCACAACAAGAAATGGAGGAACCGACTGATAGGAAATTTATTTCCTCCTCATCCTTTAACCTCCAAGCTTCTTTAGCGGCTCATCAGAAGTTTCAGTTTCTTCCCCACTGCCATTAGACTGCTGAATGTAGAATGGGTTATTGTATTGTGTGTATATATATATATATATATTTAAAAAGAATTTTAGAACTGTAAATTTAAAACTAAATTTACAGTCATTTTTACTATTTTTCAAGGCTGCAGTTTTCATCTTTTAAAAGATGAAATTGTCCAGTAGGCTGTTTCCAAACGAAATTTCTTTTTGTTTTACACTTGGGTAAACAAAATGACAAATAAAATCTGTCTAAAGTCTATCAGAAACCTGAAAGGGTTTCATCAGGAGAAACATTTATCTTTTTCTTTGGATAAAAAAAAAAAAAAAAAAAGAATGCTGTTGCTATGGCAGCAAATTCAACCTCATTACCCCTGATACCCCTAAATAAAGCACCAAACTAGTGAAGGGACATATTGGCCTAGTCAAAGTTCAAACATAAATCAGGTCTAGAATCTGGCTGGACTTAAAGCTGATGTTCAGAGATTATCTCCGTCTGGTCTGATGGGGAAACAGTGTAGATGTTCAGATCATAGATACTGAATCTTTTATTCCACCTCAGGATTCGACCATATATAGGCCTGCAGATAAAAATCTATAAATTAATGGTTAGTTGTGTGAACTAAGGAGAAATGCAGAAATGATCCATGAGGTGTGAATACTATTGGGAGCTGCACTGCAAAAACGATCTAAAATTAAGTAAAAATTTCTCAAATCAAGTGTATTTAGCTTTAATTTGAGCAGGTAAATAAGATAGTTTGCCAATTGAATGAGTATTTTACACTTAAAATAAGTTAATTAGATAATATGCACTTGAAATAAGACAATGCAATTGATTTTTCTTAATTCAAATGTAAATCATCTTGTTCCATTGGCAAAGTGTTTCATTTACCTCCTCAACTTAGGATAAAATGCACTTATTTTAAGAAAAAATGACTTTTTTAGATTTACATTTTTTGCAGTGTGATAAATCTGATAAAATGACTCCTGAAGTTTCCTCCAGCTTCTAAGGGAAGCTGTTCTCCTCCAAGGCGTTCCTCAGGACAGACTGAATGAGAGCTTTTGACTGTGACCCGTTTAGCAAACTCACAGGTTTGGTTTTGTCTCCAAAGAAGTGGATGGTTGAGTAGTTGTCCTTCTCTACGATGCCCAGACAGTACCTCTTGTCCCAGCCGTCAGGGAAGACGTCGAAGCTGATCTGCCCTCCTGCAGGGAAACAAAGACGATGAGTAACGTCGCAGTTTGACTGGAGCCGTCCCGCTGAGAGGGCCGTTAAAAGGTCCACGGCAGGCAGGCGGATCTCACAACAACGGTTATTTAAACGAGCAGCTTTCAGGAGGCTCACCGATGGAAAACGACAGACCCTTTCCTTTGAATTCCTCCTTCAACACTGAAACAAACTTTTCTCTGATCTTTTCTTTCTGCAAAAAAACAAGAAAAAAATCTCAAAGTCCTGCTGGAGCTTCATCCTTCAGACATCCCTTTCTTTTCAGAGCATGTTTGCAGATAAACAGTTTAACTAAAGCAGCTCAGAAAATGGGAAACATGAGGTTGACTTTAGAGAGAAGCAACCTACAGGGTGAGATTAAGTCCATAAAAATGGATGAACTTGAATAAACTCAGGATTTGCATTTGATCCTTGTTACTCCAACATACGTCAGATATTTAATCTATTAGAATAGAAGTTGTTATTCCACGGTTTTGCAGCAAAACAACAAAAAAAGGGAAAAAAACGGAAATTTACAACTAAGTTTCCACAGGTAAATTACTGATTTTTTTTTAAGTAAATTTATTATTCTTCCAAATTTGTGGCTTTTGTAAATTTGTGATCCGTAATCGCAGTTTTGCAAAGTTTTAACATTTAAACTTGTATATTCAGATGAAACAAACACAAAAGAAAATCTTATATTTATTAAGGTTTTTCTTACATCTTTATATCCATTTTTATTGGCCTTTATCTCTCCCCGTAGAAACTGCTTCCTAAGCACCGTTAGCTCCTCACCTGATCCAGCTCGTAGAACTCTCTGCGCTCCTCCTGTGTGCAGCTGCGTCCGATGGGAGAAACGTTCAGCATCCCGTTACGGAACTCAATGAAGGTTCCTCTGAGGAGAAAAAGCATCACGCTGCAGCTCAGCCTTCATCAAGCAAACAGAGATTCATCCTCAGGTCGGATCAGTGATTTTAATCCAAGGTCTGCTGAATGATAAACCAGAAGAAACGACTCGAAACAGAAGAGGTGGCGATGGATTTCAGCTTTTAATGGGGCCTGGTTCAGCATTAAGCAGGAGGATCAGTCAGTTTCAAACTTTTCCTGCATTTGATGACCCATAATCAGCACATTCCAGCAGAGATTGTGGAAGGTATCCTTATGCCAATGCACTTCAAAAACCATCTCGGAAAAAGTAAAAATTTATTAAATTAAGTGTATTTACCCGTAATTTGAGCAGGTAAATGAGACGATTTTCAAATGGAAGGAGTACTTTTACTCTTAGAATACGATAATTAGAAAAATATGTATTTGTTACTGTTTTCAGGGCTGCACTTAAAAAAATGAAATTGTCTAGAGCTGTTTTAAACGAGATTTCTTTTACTCATGTATACAAAATGACAAATCTGTCTAGGTCTAAATATGCTCTTTAAATGTAAACTGTCTTGTTCCATTTGTAAAGTATCTCACTTACCTCCTCAATTCAAGGGAAAATGCACTTATTTTAAGAAAAAGTGACTTATTTAGATTTCAATTTTTTTGCAGTGTACTTTAGAGCTTTTTCAGCAAGCCGAGGAGACTTCCAGGTTTTGGTTTGTCTTTTATTTCCCTGCAAACATATATTTAGGAATCTAACAGTGTGGGTGACCCTAACATGCCTTCTTAGCTCCATTTCCTCCATTCAAAGCAGTCTGTTACCTAAATGCAAGAAGGAACGGATGTAGATGAGGAGAAAAATGAATGAATGTCTCCTCCAGCAGGTTCGACCTGGAGTCGTGACTAAGTACCTTTTTTTGGGCAGTTTGATCTTGGCCATGTAGTCCAAACAGAAGTTGATGAAATCTTGCAGCAGCTCTTCTCCCATGTGGGCCTGAATGGACTGAGGAGAGCGAGCAGAGAAAGGGAAAGTTCACTTTGCAGGAACCAGCGTCGTATCCAGGACCAATGGTGCTGATCGCCACCTGATGATTAAATGCACGCTACCTGGACGGAGTGCAGCTGCCCGTTCCTGTAAGCCACAAGGCCGTTCTCAGCGAACACATAATCGGATTTCTGGATGACTGAGACAAAGACAGGAAGGAGAAACGTCAAACAGAGACATTAAACCTGGCCACGTGAACCAGTCCGCCGCCTCACCGTCGTCTCCAAGCTGCTCCTTGATCTTCACCAGGTCCGACCCGCCAACCACTCCGACTCGAACCCGAGTCCTCAGCTTCTCCAGGAACTCTTTCATTTCTGGAGTCACGCTCTGAACACAAACAGACCCCCCCCCTCCAGAAATAAATGGACCTCCACAGGACAGAAACCATCAATATGGAGAGAAGTTTGATCCAGTATTATAGAAAGCAAAGAACACGTTACAAAAAAGGAGATTTGAAGAAAATGAGTTTCCAAAATGGGGCTTTCAAAATGTCTCAAATAAAAATATTTGATTTATTTTTATTTTATTTTATAGAGTTTGTTGTTTATCAGATTTTCTCCTAATTTTTATTGTAATATTTTGTTAGATTTGTCTTTTTCAATTTAAATCTATACTTCCGGTTGGTCTATGCGCGGACCGATAGAAGCAAGTCTGCTCTGGATAGACCTAGCAACAGCATTCCTATTGGTCCTCAATTCATAAAACTCAGTCTGCCCCTATAGAAAAAAAAATTGAAAGAATAAAATTGTAGGCATTTTTTTTTTTATCTTAATATGTGAAAATATAACATTTGAAAATAAAAACCTGAAATAAAATAAGCTAAAAAAAAAAAACATTTTGAAGTTTTGCATAAACATACATTTACAGAAGAGGATTAGGGCCACTGAAAATAAAAAAAATTAAAATAAAAAAAGTTAACTGATTTTTTAATTTTATTTCAGTTTAGTATGGGAGTTTTTTTTTTTTTTTTTTTCCCCACTGGCCCTAATCCTCTTCCGTATAAATTACTTTAAAGGAATAGTACACCCAAAACATGATTAGCCTTCATTTTCTACTCACCCCCATGCTGAACAACACTCTGGAGTACTTTTT